>NW_026000205.1:4827259-4845310 GCF_001458135.2 Marmota marmota marmota
GTTAAGCCCCTTTTTTTTTTTTTTTTGTACCAGATGTTGAACCCAGGAGTGCTTAACCACTCAGCCATATCCCCAGCGCCCCCCCTTTTTTTTCTATTTTATTTAGAGACAGAATCTCAATAAGTTGCTTAGGACCTTACTAAATTGCTGAGGCTGGTTTTGAACTTGTGACCCTCCTGCCTCAGCCTTCTGAGCCACTGGATTTACAGGTGTGCACTACTCAGGCCACTCTTAACCTGATGACTAGAGAAATCAACGTAGAGCACAAATCAGCCCCAACCTAAATCTCAAAACCTGTCATGGCTCTCTAATGTCCTCAAGATCTAAATTCCACAGCCTAAAATTTAATTGCATGAAGAAACTGGCACCTGCTGATCTCTTGCTCCACACCCTTGGCTGTAGTCACCATGAACACCCAGCTCCCTCGATGGAAATGTGAAGTATGTATGAAGCCTCCCCCCCCACCACCACAAGCAGATCTCTGCACCTGCTATTTTGTTGGCCTCAGTCTTTTCCCATCACTTTCTGTACTCTCCATTTGTCCTCTAGAACTCGGCTCTGCTGTCCACTCCTCCAAGAAGTCTTGCTGAGCTCCCTTAGCCCCATAGATTCCCCCCAGCCCTGTTTACTTGTGTTGTCCCTGACTGGGGACTAGTCTGTATCCCCCACTGGACCATGAGTCTTAGAGGGCAGGGCCTGGGGCTTGGTCTTTGCAGTAACCCTAGTGAAGGTGCTTATCACATTTTTTTTTCATTTTTAAAATTAATTAAAATTAATTCCAGTCTGGTGCAGGGGTGCACACCTGTAATCCCAGCTACACAGGAGGCTGAGGCAGGAGGATTGCAAGTTCCAGGTTAACCTGGGCAATTTAGCAAAACTGAATCTCAAAAAATAAGAAGGGCTGGGATGTAGGGATATAGCTCAGGGATACAGCACCCCTGGGTTCAAGCCTCAGTAATTAAAAATAAATAAATATTCTCTTGTTTATTCATTTACTAAGAAATTTAAGCCTGACGCAGGGGCACAAGAGGATTGCAAGTTCAAAGCTAGCCCCAGTAACTTAGGGAGAATTTCCACAACTTAGTGTCTCAAAATAAAAACTAAAAAGGGCTGGAGATGTGGCTGGGTAGTTAAGCACCCCTGGGTTCAAAAGAAACAACAACAAAAAAATTCAAGTGACCTGCCGGCCCCTCCATTGCCAGATTGCTTGTTGCCATGCAGTAAAAGAGGGCTAGGATTTTGCAGTGGGGAATCTCCACCGTATCTTTGAAAAGAGAAAATGGCAATTTTTAATTTTTATTTATTTATTTATTTTTATTTAGCTCTGGATCCAGCTCGAACCCAAAAGCAATGGTCACACAGAAACAAAGGAAACTCATCTCGAATGCAAGAGATCCAAGATTTTGTAATTCATATAATCCTGGGATCTCTGTTCGCAGCCTGAATGGTCTTCGTTTGTGGGAGGTTGGGATTTCTAAAACCTCTCCTATGGAAGGTTTTACCTGCTCAACTTTTGCTTAAGCCATTAGGCATCCAAGTTTCCAGTTTCCTTGTAAATTCCTCCCCCACCAGGACACCTCTAAAACCCATCAGCACATCAGTTCCTCACAGCTAATATTCTGCCTCCTTACTTTTCCTAATAGGAGGCACAGTCTGTGTGCATGGGAAGTCTTCCTCACTGTCCAGCCTCCTTTCATCCTGCTGTAGGAACTCTTGTGTGTGTATGTGTGTGGTCTTCCTAGCAATCTAACCTTACTTTCTCCTGCTGAAAGGAAGCCAGGTAATGGATGCCAAGAGAAAATAGACACAGAGGCCTGGTGCATGCATTTTTAAGAGATTTTTATTGGCGACAGTGCAGAACCAAAGGGGGAGGGGAGCAGTCCAGTGCCAGCCTGCCCCAGCCCCCCGGGTCAGGTGCAAAATACAAAAGATCCACAAATACAGCATGGAGTGGGGGTTGGGGAGTCAATAAATTGTGATTGGCAGGGGCAGGCCCCGCACAAAGTCTCACACTCGCACCCAGAATTCTCAATGATACAGATCGTACAAATCTACCATCCCTCAGCTTACTCACAAAAATGAAATCTCATGTCCCCAACAAACCGAGAGTCAGCAGACAGCTGGAGGATCAGGGACAGTCAGGAAAAAGACAGGTGGACATGGCCAGAGAGAGAAGACACTGTGGAAGGCCGTCAGGGACTGTCAGCACAGCCAGAGGGGCCTAGACAAGAAGGGAGACGTCTGATAGACAGCCAGACAGACGGGTTCAAAGTTTCCAGAAGCAGTCCAACTCCACGGCACGCTGGTAAATGCAGAAGCGCTCACACACTCGCACGCGCACACACACACCCATATATAATATATTTATTTATACATAATAGATATAAGTGCCTTTCGGAAACCAGGAAAGGGATAAATAGCTCGGGAGGGTCTGGGCCAGGGCCGGACACGGGTCGGCCGTGGAATGTGTGGTCCATGCAGCACGGAGGGGGCGGGGCCACCCCCCCATATTAAAAAATAGAAATTTGCCTCACGATGAAATTCCCGTGAGATGAAGCACAAGGACAGGCGGGAGGGAGAGCCGGACCCAGATGGGCTGCAGGGGCCAGGGGAGGGGAGGGTGGCAGGCCGGCCCCTCCACGTTGGCCAGTCCCAAAATATTGGGGGTCGGGGGCCAAAGCCTCAGCCCTTAAAACTTCTCCCGAGAATGCCGAGCCCCTCGCTCCCCTTCTGGAGAGGGAGGACGTGGGGCGCCGAGGGCAGGGAGAAGTTGGCGTCCTAGGCTGGGGAAGGAGGCAGGGCCTTCAAGAAGAAGGCCAGGGCTCGGCCCAGGGTCCTGAGGAGAGAGGCCAAGGGCGCGGATCACTGTCAGCCCCCCTCGAATCTGTCATCCCTTTGGATCTAACTCATTGTCCCGGGGAGAAGGAGGCGGTGGGGCAGGGGAGACCCAAGAAAGGCTTTGGGGGGCCGGGCTTCTGCCCGCCCGGCCTGACCCCATCGCCGGCTCATTCACAGTATACAGCAGTCCAGCAGGACGGCGGCGCAGCGCCCCCTGCTGCCGGAAACCAGAAAGGCCCAACAAGGACGGCCGGGCGGCTGGAGGAGGGGCTGGGCACAACACTGCAATGCAAAGGGGGCTGGCCACCGGCTGGGCCGGGGCCTGGGCTGGGTCCCAGGAGGCCGGAAAGTTCCATCCTGGCCAGTTTTACCGGGAGGGAGCGGCCGGACGGTCAAGGAAGAAGTTCACATTTCAGATTAGGTCTGGGGGGAAGCAGGTTTTCAGGGGGGCCATCGGCTTCCCCCTAGGGGGACTCAAATCTGCCCAGAGGAGGCTCTAACCTCGTGGAAACGTGGGGTGGATAAGCCGAGGTCGGGGTGCTGGGGGAGCAGACTGGCCAGCCCCCTCAAGGGTGGGCGTGGAAGGGCCAGGGGGAGTGTGGCGATTCCTTGTTGGGCCTCCCTGCACGCTCCAGCCCCGCCCCGCTGCCCTCCTGCAGCGCCCTTCTGTGTCCCACGCCGGAAGTGGGCGTCTCCCCCCACCCATCCCCAGAGGTTGGATTGAAGTGACAGGACTAACAGGTATCTGGGGGTATCCATTCCCTCCCCACCCCCTGTCCCCAAAGTCACCAGCTCTCCCGCCGGCCTCGCCGGGGCACAGAAACAAGAGGCCCGCACAAAACACAAGGAGGTCCTCCTGTCCGACGGCAGTGGCGGCAGAGGGTCAGACAGAAGAGTCAGGGAGGCCACATGCCCTCTTTGTCTCTTCCCCTCTCTCCTCCTCGTCCAAATCTCTCTCCCTTGTGGGACTGTTTGTTTTGTTTGTCTAAAGAGTTCACAGAGCAAGAAGGGAGGGCGAGTTCAGGGGGTCGGAAGGCTGGTCACTGCCGCTGGTGCGTTGGGCGCTGGCGAACGCGGAGACCTCCGGGCAGGTGAGGACAAACGAGGAAGTGTACGAAGGGTTAACAACGGGGAAAGGGTCGCCGAGGACTTGAACTTCACTGTGTGTAAAGAGAGAAGCCGTCAGGTTGGGGGGTGCGTCTTGGCTGGTCTGGAAGGGCAGGGGCGGTGGTGGCGGGGGCGGCAGCAGCCAGCTGTAACCATCTTCCTTAGCGGATGCTGACCCCGGCAAATCTCTCACCTCCGCCAGCGGGCCGGGCCCGGGCCCCTCTTCGTAGGGGATCTTGCAGCCCGGTTTGTGGGCCACCAGCACAAACTCCAGACGTTCCTTCTCCTTTTGGAGCTCGGCGATCTCCGACTCCAGTTCTGCCTTTTCTTCCTCCAGCTGATCTGTCTCCTGAGGCCGCGAGGCCAGGTCAGAGGAGAGAGGGAGGAAAGAGCAAAGGTATGTCAGTGACTAGGGAAGGTGGCTCCAGACTCCCCCTAGACTTGCTGCTGAGCCTGAAGCTGCAGCTCCCGACAGAAAGGAAACCCCCTGAAACTGGAGTCCTAGTGTCCTTCAGCATAGTCTCCGTTTCCTCTTGCAAGTCTCAGTTTCCCCATGTGCCCAATGGATGGCTAGGAAAGAGGCCAGGTGCACAGGGAAGTCTCTGATGTGCAGGAAGCACTCAGAGGTTTGTTGAGTGAATAAACGATTGTTATGGGGTTTTTAATGCCATCCCTGCTGTTACCCCTTCCTCCCCAACTCCCAGGGAAGAGATCCAGTAGGAAAGTAGAGAATTTCCCTGGATTTCTCAAGGGGTAGCAGAGCACTCTGTAAGCATAAAGTAGGGAATTCTCAGGCTGAGATTTGGCATAGAAAGGAGTGGGTTTGGGTGAATGCCACCAGCCCAAGTTCTGGAGAACCGTGGGTAGCTGGAGCAAGAGATAGGCATTTGACATTCAGTAAAATAATTAATTTCACAGATTCTCCATAATGTTCAAAGTAAAAGGGGCCTGGAACATTTGTTGAGGGGTTGAAGAGAGGGAGAAACTGAGGCAAAAATGTTTTGCATGTCCATGACCAAATGCAGAAATGACTGGAGCTCCCCTCCAGGTGGGAAGGAGGCCAGGAGAGGGGTGCATGGGGTCATAAATCAGAGAATCGAGGGAGTGGCCAAGAGTGGACACAATAGGTAGGGAACTCTGTGGCCAGGGCCACCCCATCTGGCCTCACTGTCCCTAGACCCATGTGTTTTCATGCCAGGATGAGGCACAGCTAGAGGCAGGGGACAGAGCCCCTCAGCACACCCTCACCGCACCCAGGTACCATCCTTACCGCCTGCAGCCGGTCAGTCAGCTCCCTCCTCCGGTTCCTACATTTAGCTGCTGCCAACTTGTTCCGTTCCCGGCGAACCCTTCGCTTCTCCTCTTCCTCTGGGGTAAGCTGAGTAGGGGAAATACAGGCCATGAGGTTTGAGGACCCAGCACATGTTCTAAATCCATGCCAAACCTCCTCTTCTTCCAGAACCCCCAAGAACCCAAACAGGACCCTCTACTAAAGCAAGAATGACAGGGTTGCTGCAGCCTTGAGGCCTTAGCAGACCACCACCCAACAGTGACAAAGTTCCTACATCTCTTGCTTTCTCCCCCATCAGGCCAACTCCTGATGCCCCATGCTCACCGTTTCCTCTCGGGGTCTCCTAGGCCGGGCTCGGGCTGGACGGACAGGCCCAGGTCCGCTTGTAGTTCCGCTGGTTGAAGGCCCGCCACTGCCACTAGCTCCGCCACTGCTGTAGCCACTCATGCCTGGTGTGGAGTAGCTGGTTCCTGGCATGTCGTAGGGGTCTACTGCCGGGGGCTGGGAAGCCAGTGGCTGTCCCTGGGACTGGGCCATGGAAGAGATGAGGGTGGGTTGCACGAGCCACTGGAGGTCCTGGCTGGTTGTGATCGCGGTGACCGTGGGCACGAAGGAACCGGGCATTTCCCCCAGACCGGCGCACTCCTACGGGGTGACACATACACACACAGGCGTAGACACACAAACAAAGACACCGACACACACACACCCAACACACATAACACACACCGACCCCGTGAGTGAGCACAGGGTGAGCGGGTGTGGATGTGTGTGTCACAGGCAAAAAGCCACAACACCCACCCTTCCACTACACCGTGACGCAGTGGTTAATGAGAGGATTTCTGCTCAACTGGCTTCTACCTCCTCCTTCTTCCTCGGGGAAAGGTTGCACGGTTCCAGCGGGTGGTGAATCACACCCCGGGTTGGTGACTCTTAGGTGTGGGGGGTGGGGAGGAGGCTGGACACAGCCGGGTGACAGAACCCCGGGACGGAGCCACAGCCACACACACAGCCACAACACCCCACCCCCACCCCAGAGGCAAGGGGAGGGAGAGGGAGAGGCCTTAGACCAAGCCTTCCTCTACACACACACACATACACACACCCCTCTGTGAGAGGTCTCCAGCAGGGACGGGGATCCCAGTTAAAAACGGTGGTGGGGGACAGGCCTAGGAGTTAGCATCTTTTCAAGTAACTGCCTCTCCCTAGTGAGACCGTGATAGACAGGTTAAGGTAGACGGACAGGTACAGAAAAGTGACAATCGGGCTCCCTCAGACTTTCGCGGAGAGGGAAGGGTGTAGGACCTGAGCCCCCAAGCCCTAGCAGCGCTCATCGCCCACCCACCCGCAAGTGGAATCCTAGAATTGCTCTTTAGGCTGAACTACTCTCCCGGGGGGCGTGGTGAGGGACGGGCTGGCTCCCGGGCCAATCAGCGCCCTGGGAACTCAGGGGGGGCGGAGCTCCTGGAGACCACCTGCCTGGTTCCCCTCCCGCTAGCGGTTCTAGTTTTGTCTTCAGACACACTAGATGAGCCGGGTGTCCAGAGCAGAAGGAATAAAAGAGTTTCTCTGTGTGCCTGGAGACGAAGGTGACAAGCACCATATCTCCCGAAAAAACGCCGGCACACAAACAGACACCTCCTGCTTCTGAGAGCCGAGGGGCCAGATCCCCGCAAGGTCCTCTCAGACCCATTGGATCGCAGAGAAGTCGCTCTAGTCGCCACACGAGTCCCCTCGCTCTCTCCCTAGAGTTCTGTAAGAGACCCTAGCGCCGAGGAACCACGGGTTCCGGGGACACAGAGGGGGAAGGGAACTGAGCCCTACAAATAGGAAGGGAAAGTTGATTGGCCAAAGCTTGCGCTGCGGCGACCAATCGGAACGCCAGACTGCCCCCTCCCTTAGCAACGTGGCCTCGGCGTTCCAAAATAGAACGCTCCCGGGACGTCAGGGGCGGGGCGGACGAAGGGGGCGCTGCGCGCCGTGCGTGCCCCGCGTCAGACGGAGGATTCCAGCGCGTCAGCCGTTACGCACGGGTCCCCCGTTACGTATCCGCGCAGGAGGCGGAGGCAGCGTAGCTGAGGGTTCGAGACCCGCTTTCCCGACTGGATGGAGGCCGATCGGGTGTTAGAATCAGCGCTCCGAAGGAGGAGAAAAGAAGAGGAAGCTACTGGTAGCTTCCCCGGGTTTTCTCCTCTAGCGTAACTGCGCTAGCTTCAGGTTGGGGATCTAAGCCGGGGACTGTCCGGAGCCGGCTAAAAGTTCTGAGCTCTGCTGCGGCATACACGTTGCACTGACTGGAGTACACCCTCCCCCCCGCCAACACACGCCTCAAAGCTTGCCCAGCTGCATTCCCTCCCCGCGCTCCGCGCACAGGACCAGTTGCAAATATCTCCCGATTCTTTGCAGTTTGCAAAGTGCACCGTAAGCCAACTCAGATCCTGGGTTTTGGCGCGGCTTTGATGGGTGGCGGGTGTTCGCGGCACCCTAGACTTAAAGTATAAGATCTACAAAGCAGTACCTCTATCGTCTAGGACTTACCTGGGAGGCGGCGGCGGTGGGTGGACTGCCGAAGGAGTCCACTGAAGACAGATACTGAGATTCGGCGGAGGGTGAAGAGCTGCACCGGGAGCCGGAGTCGTAGTCTCCGGGAAAAGCCTGAAACATTTCCCTGGGCACAGGGGGGGCCCTGTGACCACGCTGAGGTCGCCGGGAAGCCAAGGCTATGGCCGGGTGGGTAAGTAAGGTGCGATTCCGGGGTGAGCCGAGGCCGTCCCCAAAGTACGCTGTTCGGTGAAGCTCGGGAGGGCCTTCGTCCTGCTCCAACAGTGGCAAAGTTTCTGTGCAGTCCTTCTTAAGTGTACAGACCCCTACAGGATGCCGCTGCACCTCCTGAAAGTCCAGGTTCCGTAGGACCCAGGAGCAAGCGGGGATCGCTCCCCCAGAGGCCGAAAGCGCTGCCCGCTGTACAGAATTCGCTTCAGGTGCGGTCTCTTCCACGCGTCCGGCGGGTCTCACGAGGGAGGGGAGAAATAAAGAAGACGAAAAAAGTCGCTCCTCCAAAATAAACGAAGAAATATCTAGAAGAATTCTTCCACAAACTTTCTTTCCGGAGAAAATAAATTTCACGATCCTCAAGAAGAAGAAACACAATAATCAACTCCCCAAGTCTAGGCTCCGCGTGTCCCTGCCGTGGCGGTAGCTCTCAGTCTTATGAATGAAGCCCAGAGCCGCCAGCCTGTATTTATATGCCCGAGACCCGCCCCCTTGCTTACGTCACTAGCTCCGCGCTTCGCAAACTTCCCAAAATTTCAGTCCGGGTTAAACAGAGCCTCGCGCTGTCCATCAAGGGGTCTTTCTTAGCTTCGACCTGCTCACCTGTATGACTTTTGGAACCTCTGGGGTCTCGGGGGCTGCGTTCCGGACCCCTCGGCGGGAGGGGATCCCGGCCCCGCCTCCCCGGAGTTCCTGTGACGCAATTAGCCATATAAGGAGCTCGGCCGCCGCAGCCGAGTGTTTGTTTGGTATCCTAGCAATGACGTCAGAGGGAATCCCTCGCTCGTTCTCGGCGCGCACCCTGTGTGCCTGCGGAACCCGCCCGCGCCTGCGCAGTGCTAAGCCGCCCCGGGGGCTGGTATTAATAGGCGCTTAAATTGTCCCGGGAAGGCCGGTGCTGACCCTGGTGTGGGAGGCCCCCCAACTTAAGGGTCTTCTTTACTTCTGGCGCCCCCACCCGCCCGTCTGCCGCTGATGCAGCGCCCCCACTCGATAGGAAGAGCCGATCTCCAAAAGGAGACCCTAATTAGTGTGGTGTAGCCACGTAGGCGGGGAAACTGAGTCCCAAGCGGGATTGGAAGCGCTGTGATGCTCCAGGTGAAAGTGGAGGTGGGGTTCAAGTCCCAGGGCTAGTCTCAGCTTCTGCCCTGACTCGCTGAGCTTGGGAAATGTTTCCCCTCTCTTGACCTTCAGCTGCGCTTTTCCCTGCTGAGCGAAGGGTGTGTGTTTGGGACCCGGCTGGCCTCGGGGTCCCGCTTTTGGAAGGCATGCAGATTTGGAGTAAATAAGGATGAAACCGGGTGAAGCCTCTGGCCGATGGTGTTGGTGGCTTCTCCTTCCTGCTTTATAGACTTGTCGGGAGACAGCCAAAATGAGTGGGTGTGAAAATAATGATGATAGTAATAATAATAACAATAACAATATATTTAGCGCTTAGCAAGAACCAGATCCTCAACTAAGTCTTCCAATACTAGACGTATAATCCTTAAAACAACTTTGGAAGTTAAGGGAGAAAAAAATCTTCATTTTATAAGACAGGAAAATGATACTTAGATTAAGACCTCATTGCAAGAAATTTATTTATTTAGGTACCAGGGATTGAACCCAGGGGTGCCTAATCACTGAGCCACATGCTCCGACCTTTTTATTTTTTATTTCTATTTTTTATTTCGAGACAGGGTATGGCTAAATTGCTTAGGGCCTGGTTAAGTTGCTGAGGCTGTCTTTGATCTGGCCATCTTCCTGCCTCAGCCTCCTGAGTCACTAAGATTACAGGCCTATGCCACCGCATCTGGCTCCATTACAAGAAATTTAAACCTAGAATTATCAAATTCTGAACCACCTACTTTTTTTTTTTTAAAAGAGAGAGTGAGAGAGGAGAGAGAGAATTTTAATATTTATTTTTTAGTTATCGGCGGATACAACATCTTTGTTTTGTAGGCGGATACAACATCTTTGTTTTGTATGTGGTGCTGAGGATCGAACCCGGGCCGCCCGCATGCCAGGCGAGCGGGCTACCGCTTGAGCCACATCCCCAGCCCCCTACTTTCGTTTTTGAGACAGGTTCTCTGCTATGTTGCCCAGGCTAGCCTTGAACTCCTGTGCTCAAGAGATCTCCCTGCCATACTGTCCTCAGTAGTGGGATTATAGGTGTAAACCTAGCTCAGAGGACAGGCTGAGCACTCCAACTTTCAGTTTCCTCCCTGCCTGGGAGGATTTTTGCCACCTGCCTGGCTGAGTGAAATACCCTGAAAACCCTCTCTCTGGGGTGGACTGGTGTCATTGTAGCTTCCATCTATGGGGCATTTATAAACTTTGCAGTCAGCCAGAACCACTCACAGCGCATAACTTGGGCTCAGAGGCAACTTACCTGAGGCAACTTGGTTAACAAATAGGGTTCAAGAATCTAACTAAAGTATTTCCCATGCCAGAGTCCCCAACTCTGAGGCACCATTAAGAAGGGTACCACCAGCTGCTGCCCCAGGGACCCTGGCACTCCCAGTGCACTGCCTGGCCCGATCCTGGGCACCGATGGAGAAGCACCTTAAATATGTTGACTCTCATAGTCTCAGAGAGGAGAAATGCCTGGCTCAGGGCCACACAGCATTTTTTTTTTTTTTTTTTTGGTACCGGGGATTGAACTCAGGGGCACTTGACCACTGAGCCACATCCCCAGCCCTATTTTATATTTTATTTAGAGACAGGGTCTCACTGAGTTGCTTAGCGCCTCGCTGTTGCTGAAGCTGGGTTTGAACATGCAATCCTCCTGCCTCAGCCTCCCCAGCTGCTAGGATAACAGGCATGCACCACTGTGCCTGGCCACACAACAGTTCTGATACCAAACAGGAGGAAGGAGTGGTTCCTAATTCCCAGGAGAGTCTTAATTCCTGGGAGAGGAGACCCGGAGCTATAGAAGGCTAGAAGGACATGAGGTGGTGATAAGGGTGGTTAGGATTTCCAGACTAAAGCCTAGTCTCACCTGGTTCCCCCACGCCCCCTCTGTCTGCTACCAGTCCGGAAGGGGAGACAGGGACTAGGATATGACACAGCAGCCACCAACAGGCAATGACTCGGCACTGGCATCAGACAGGGAGTGACCCCTTACTGTCCCAAGCCCCTCATCTTCTCTTCCATGGAATAAAGGAAACGCAAATCCTTACTTTGGCTGCCCAAGACCTTCACACCCAGCACAGGCAGCGTGTAACTTCCACGAAGCCATTGCTGTGAGTACTCACAGTCCACAGGGCCACAAGGGCACTCGGACATCTGCCCACAAGCAGCCACACACATGATCACAGATACTGTTTCACAGGCACACCCGTATGTAGAACACACTGTCACGTGGCGACGAATACCCGACATGTGTCCAAACACACAGGAGACAAATTCAGATGTACAGATGACAGGGACAGGGATGGACCCCAAAACACCCGGGGACTGCTAAACCTTACTGCAGATGCACAGGGATACATATGTTCACACACACCACAAGCACCACCTGCAAGAGCCGAGATCATGGCGACACACAAACATTCAGGCCAAGTGCTACGCATCCTGAGCAGGGTGCAATGGCCCACACCTGTAATCCCAGACTTGGGAGGCTGAGACAGAAGGATCTCAAGTTCAAGGTCAAAATGAAAAATAAAAAGGGCTGGGGATGGGGCTCAGTGGTTAAATGGCCCCAGGTCAATCCTCAGTCCCCCCTTCCAAAAATAATATACATCCGGCAGAAGCACCCAAACAAATGGTTCAACAATTACAAGAGCCAATTCTTCTCAAGTGCTTTTATTCACCCCCTGAATTCTCATAACACTGATCGGAGGGAAGCAAGGAAACAGAAGCCCAGAGAGGTAAGGTCACTGACCTGCAGTCACAAAGCAAGTGCCTGATAGAGCTGGGCTAAGCATGCAGGGTGTGGGGCTCCAGAGTCTGTGCTTTGCACTATTGTTCACACTAAGATGTGGAAATGGAGGGGTTTGCATGCCTCACACTCACACACTCACACAGACACTGGGCATTTACTTCTGCCCCTCAAAAACCTGGAAGCCAGGTAGCCTCAGCTCACATTTTGGCTTTACCACTTCACAGCTGGGTGAACTTGAGCTTGTGACATCTGGAGCCTGTTTTCCTGTCTGGGAAAGGAAGACAGAAATAGTCCCCAGTTTATGGGGCTGGTGGGGGATTCCGTGAGGTTTCTGGCATAGTGCGTGTGCTTATTTTGTTATTAAGATGAAGTCATCCTGGCCAGCATAGTGGCCTATAATCCCAGTGACTCAGGAGGCTGAGGCAGGAGGATCAGAAGCTTGAGGCCAGCCTCAGTAATTTAGTGAGACACTAATTTAGAGCTTAAAAAAAAAGTCATCCTGACTTTAAAAAAATTGGGGGGTGGTAGATACTGGGGATTTAAGCAGTAGTGCTTTACCACTGAGCCACAACTCCATCCCTTTTAATTTTTTATTCTGAGACAGGATCTCGCTAAGTTGCCTAGGGTCTCACTAAGTTGCTGAGGTTGGCCTTGAACTTGCAGTCCTCCTGTTCCAGCCTCCTGAGTTGCCACTGCACCCAGCTCGTTCTGATTTTTACACACGTGAACCTCGTCCATTTTTGTGGGCCACTTATGTCGGTCTGGGCCCTAGGCACTGTGCCATGTCTAAGGGAAAAGGCAGCTCTGAAGACTTAACACACAGCGTCACTCAAAAGCCCACGCGCATGCACACACCACAGCATACACACCTGCTCTCCAGAGTGAGAAGCAGAAAAGTCAAGTTCAACTCCACGGGCTCAGTCCTAGGAAGTTTCCAGGAGAAGGAAGACTTGAGTGAGCGGAGAGGCAGGATCCCTGTGGGGCTTGACCCCACGCTGGCCCCATGAGTAGCTTATTGTCATCCTCTTTGTACAGAGGCACAGGGACATCAAGCCTGGGGGCAGCACTTCACGACTCCTCGTGCCATCATGAATCACCTGGAGATCTGGAGTGGTCATCTTCCCCAAGCCCCTGCGGTGCCCAAGCGACAGGGCCCCTCTTGTGGGGAGCAAGACTGTGGACCTTTCTGGGGCATGAGAAGAGCCATGTGCCCAGGCATGCATGTGTGGCCTGTCTTCTATGCCCTGCCTGCCCCCTCTGAGGGCCCCTGGGCCGATTTCCTACCTACGGCCTCCTCAGGGCCCAGGGTCCAATAGAGGATGGTGCTGGCTGGGCAGCTCCCCTGGGCCTGGAAGCCTCCCGGAGCGGGTGTTGGTGGAGCTTCAGGCCCTGATTGGGGACTCCTAGGTGGACCCTCCAGTAGCCCATCATTCTGCATTTGGACTCCTCACGGCAGCCCAGGAAGCCTGGCGAGAGCCGCAGGTGCCGGCCGCCCAGCTTCATGTCTCCTGCTCCACTTCCCGCGCCAGTCTGCCAGTCGCCCTGGTCTTTGGCCTCTTCCCAGGGCGCCCGTCCGTCCTCTGCCTCCTCTGGCTCTCTGCTCCTCCAGCCCGCCCTCCAGGAAGCCCTCCTGATCCTGCTGGCTCAGGACCCCTCTTCCCAGAGGCCCGCTCACAGCTCCTTGGGGGTCATAACCAGAGACAGACCTGGACCGCGAGCCCTGTACGGGCTGGACTGACACTGACCTGGTCCCTGCCTGCTCCCAGCCCAGTGCGGAGAATGCTGTGGGTGCTTAAGAAGTATTTGTGGAGTCAGTGAACCCTGATCGTTCGTGCACCTACTCAGACGCCCTGACAGGCGTCTCCATGGAACCTCCCGGCCTCTCTTGCTTTGCCGTTGCTCTGATTGACAGGGGAAGATGTTGCTGAGCAGGTGCCAGCAGGGGGCTGAGTCCAGGTGGAACCATCCGCAGCGCCCCACGAGGAGCTGAGCTGGAGTCCAGGGTCTTCCTGGCTGGGTGGGAGGAAGGGGGTTTGGTTTACAGAGTCCAAACCATGGAAATGGAAGGTGCCCACGGGTACCAACTTACAGATATGGACTGTGCCCAGGCACAGGACATTTCGAGGTGTAAGAAGAGTGTAGACACCCAAATGGTTGTGAACACACCTATCACACACACACATTAAACACACTGTGCATGCACTCAGAGGTGTTCAAACCCCAATCCACATACCTCTACCTGTCCACACACACCGAGTGACACCTCAGAGCTGCAGACACACAGAGTTTCTGCAGGCTTCCCACAAGACGCTTGTGCAGAGGCCCAGTCACAGGATTACTAAGAGCCCCTAAACGCCCTCTGACTTGCTCTGTGCCATAAACCCTACAGAGGTAGGCACCCCCAGGCCCTGGGATACTCTGAATCACACACCTGGCTTCCACCATGGCTCAGCCTCTCTTCCACACACAACCACGCACACAGTTCCACACGTGGATACACAGGCAGGGCAGGGCAGACATGCCCAGAGAGCTGCACCAACCCAGATGCAGATGGTGTGATCACTGGCTGCAGCCACTCCGGGCATTGGCTGGTGGGAGTGCTAAGTGAGGCTAGAGCAAGCCTGGAGGACTTCCTGGTGGGGGTGAGGCTAGGCAACCATTGCCTAATTCTGATCTCTGGGTGAGGAGGTCATCCCCGGGAAGCACTTTCTCCCAACTATGAACATGTAAGTCCAAAGAGGTAGCAACCAGTGTGGTGGCACATGCCTGAAACCCCAGTGGCTCAGGAGGCTGAGGCAGGATGATCACAAGTTCAGACCAAGCCTCAGCAATTTAGGCAGGTTCTAAGCAACTTAGCAAGACCCCGTCTCAAAATAAAAAAATAATAATAAATAAAAAGTGCTATGGATGTGGCTCAGTGATTAAGCATCCCAGGCTCAATCTTAGTTTAAAAAACAATAAAACAGCGGAAGGACTATGGGAGCTAAAAAATAGGACCAGAGCACAGTGGTGAAGGTGTTTTGGAATTCTTTCCATCTGGACTTAATGAAAATTATATGACAATTAATAATGAGAACAGAGTCAATCAAGAAAATTAACCTTGTACCAGGCACTACATCAGGTACACTACACTACAGGTCCGCTGTATTCTTGTTTAACCCTCCCAATAATAGCAGAAGGAGGGCACAAGCTGTGTGACACTGGACAAGTGATTCAACTTCTCTGAGCCACGGTTCAGCCATCTCTACAGTGAGGAAAATAGCACCCAGCTCCCAGCAAATTTTTTTTTTGTGTGTTGCAGGGGATGGAACCCGTGCCTAAGTAAGTGTGCTAAGCAAGTGCTCTCCCACTGAACGACATCCCCAAGGACATGTCAAGTGCCCAAGACAGTGCATTGCAGAAAGTATGATCCACAGAGTTATTAATAATCATAATGATATAATCAGATATTATGATTAGTAAACATAACAGTGATTATTTTTAGTGCTACTAACTGTTAAGGAAACTGGGGGCTTGGGACTTGCCCTACCTATAGACTGTGTGTCGTGGCGCTCCAGAGCCTGGGTGGGTGGAGGCCGGGCCTCCCTACACTGGGTCACCTACGTGTGCCGTGCTGCGTCCTCTGCCGATTCCATTTCTCTCTTATAAGTTTTCCATTCTCTGCGCAAGCACCCAGACCCCATCCCACAGCCCCTCCGCAGGTCACCCAGCCCCTGCCCACAAGCCACAGTCTCTCTGTCACGCCCGCCCGTGCTTCCTCCTCACTGGCTGGGGCCTCCCCACCGCCTTCCTCCCTTAACTTTCTCTTCCTGCTCCACGGGGATGCCTGCGGCTGGGTGGTCTCTGGCTTGAGCCACCCTGTCCCTGACTCAGGCCCCATGCCCCCTCACTGACCCTCCTGCGGCCCGCGAGCCCCCGCAGCCAGACGGCCACGCGGGGGTGTCCTGGGGGTCACAGCCGGCCACGTGCCTGCGCCCAGGGTGGCTGAATTCTGTCTGTGATTCAGTCCGCTGTCTAGGCCACCAGGGGTGCCCTGGCCGAAATGATGTCAGCGGCCAGGTATGCGGCCGGGGTTTCTCCGAGGTGACTCAGGCTGGGAGCTGCCCTCTCCTCGGCAGACACTCTGGGCAGCTCTCCAGCAGGCTGCTACCGGCCGCCGCGACACTCCCTTCCTGGCCCCCTCCACACCCTCCGCGACCCAGAGCTGTGGGAACTGCAGGGCTGGGCCGGCCTGAGGGGTCTCAGAGACCAGGGCCCAGCAACAGCCCTGGCCAAGCGTGCCCCACCCTCCCCCAGGCCCGGACTGTGGTCCTCCCAGTGGCTGCGGATGACATTCATTCACTCATTCATTGATTCATTCATTCAATCAATCATTCAGACCTAACCAGGGGCTGGGGGTGGAGCACAAGGGTAGAGCCCTGGCCTGGTGAATATGAGACCCAGGGCTCAATGCAGCCCTGGGCAAGGGGACAAACATTTAATCAGCACCCACCCTGCCCCCCCAGAAGAGTCTACACTTTATGCCTTCATTTTATTGCTATTGGTATTTCCTCCAATTTGCAAGATTCAGACTGGTTTCAGTTCCTCCACCAAACTTTCCAAACAGCTCCAGATTCTTGGTTCCCAAACAGTCCTCAGAGGAAGTCCCTTCTGGAGTCTACCTTTCAAACAACCTGCTTCAGCAGGTGCACTTTCTAGTCTCTTTGACCTTCCACATTCCCAGTCCCATTGGGGGATCTGAACCTTTATCCCACCTCCCCAAATTCCACCCTAATCCTTATCTGCCTTCCCCAGCAAGTGCACCCCACAGTGATGATCAGAACTGGGCCTTGTGGGTGCTGAGTGCTCACTGCTCTCTTACTCTGGGGTCAAGACTTCCAGACACAGCTTCATTTGGTCACTGCTGCCCCTAGAGTTGCTCCATGAACATGCCTATCATATAGAAGAGAACTGACAGTCAGAATTTGGTACTGGCTAATGGAGAACCACAAAGCTAGCCGCAGGTTCTGGACATATGCGTTCAAGGGCACTCAATACTGATGGCAAAGACTGATGGGATCTTGTAGGTGTTTGTTTTGTGCCAAGCACTTTCTAAATACTTTCTGTGTGAATTTACTCCCAACAGTCTACTGGGAGAACCACTCACAGTGCACAGGGGGGTTCACTGGACATGGACACATGAGACCTTAATTCATAATTAGAAATTGTGATAGATGCTGGGGACGGAACCGGGGGGATTGTGTGCACACAAAAGTGGGCCCCCAACAGTTGCACACAGCGCAGAGACATACACAGAGTGCCAGAAATGCACAGCATGAGGTAAAACCATAGATATCCTTACACACTCATTGTTTCACAAAAATGCCCACGTGCAAAGACTCACTACAACTGTACACACACACACACACACACACACATCTACACAGCCAGTAGGGCTGCTAATGTCCACACATCCTGAGACACAAAAGCACATGCAGGAAACTGCTGGCTCAGTGGGGGCAGTTACTGTCACTCAGTGGATGCCTCAGGGACCCCAGATGTAGGTGAGGTCCCCATCCCACATTCACCTACGGTCACATCCATTCTCACTATCACACACCCAACTTCTCTGTGCTGAGATTCGGCCCAGCCCTGGTCACATGAAGCTGCTGGATGGGGCTTGCTGGGGGTGTGTGTTGGGGATGAGTTATTAGGACCTTGTGCTGTGGACAGCTTCCCGGACAGGGGACGGCATGACTGAGAGCTGACTGCCTGCTGAGAGAGGCTGGGAGAGCAGGCAAGGACCAGTGAGGGGACCGGGAAAGACGGGAGAGAGCGCTCCGTGGCTGAGTGCCCGCGACAGGTGGGTCCCGTGCATCCGTCTCCATGGATTGGGACCCTAATGGCGATAGTGCTCCCGGAGACCTTGGAGGCTGAGGCCAAAGCGGCAGGCCGGAGAGGTGGTTTGTCCCTCTTTGGGTTGTTATTATTTAGGGGGAACGAGACGGTCACCGCGCGGGAGGCGCTGGACAGACAGACGTGCCGAGGAGGAGGGGGCGCAGACGGACAGACACCCACATGGAGGCGGTCCCGGGGCGGACGGGCGGAGCGGGCGCAGCAGACGGCGGCTGTCTACAGGGAAACCCGCAATTTGGGGGCCCGGTTCTCCCCCGCTCCCACCACCGCAGCCTCCCCCTCC
>NW_026000205.1:4845317-4850042 GCF_001458135.2 Marmota marmota marmota
GACAAACAACCCTCACGTCGCTAGGCGACGGCGTTCCACAGTCGGTCGCGTCACCGCGTCTGCGCGGGCGAGGGGGGGAGCGCGGGGAGACGGCGGCCGCTGGGTGGTTTGTTGACGTTGCCTGGCAACCGCCGCAGCGTTGCCCGGCAACGCCGGCCGACTGTTCGCGTTCTTAAAGGGGCAGGTGCACTTGACTAGTGGCTCTGGGAGACCCAGCTTTTCAGGGAGAGAAGAGGGTTCCTTCCAGGCATCGGGAAGCTGAGTGGATTCGGAGGCTGGTTTAGACACTTCGAGGCAGAGAAAGAACACGAGGCGAGAGCTGTTGTTATTTCAACTAAAGGGTGTGAGGTGTTGTTAGTGTGATACTGATTGCCAGAGTGAACAGGTACACGTGTGGGCAGATGTGCATGGAAGTAGGTGGCAGAGATATACGGATAGAGAAAACTGGATTTGAATATCCGCTTTGTGACCTTGACCTGTGACTTCCTATGAGTCGCTTTCCTTCCTGAAGAGGGACTGAAAACATGACACACCTCCAGAATTGTGACTTTATGAAAGTCTGAGGCACTACATAGTAAGTGCTCTGTACATAATAGGCTTAATTAATTTTGGAATAAATGAAGTGGTTGTTAAATACTAATGGAGCACTGTGCAATCAATAATGGGGGTGTTGCCTATTAGTGATTTTTTTTTTAATTATTTTCTCCACTTGGTAAAGATGTGCATTAAAGGATCCTGGCAGATGCAGTTGGAATCCTTGTCCTGTTAAATCCTGGCTGAGTGACCCCAAGCAAGTACCTTGCCCTCTCTTATTCTCTATTTACTTCTCAATGAAACCGGGGAATCCCTCACATTTCTTAGAGTCACTCAAGGGTAACGGTCCTGGGCAGGGGGGTCCCCTGTCATTGGGCGTGTCAGGTCAGTGCCCCATGTCTATGGCATGACTCATGGCGCTATGTTATGTAAAACTCCTAGATTCTGCACAGAGGGCAAGTTATATAAATGAATTTAATGTGCATCCTACATAGCAGGCCCAGGGAGGGGACCTGGCTTGAGTAAGCCTGAGATTGCCCAACCACTGACTGCTTCTAGGAAGGAGGGCCTGTGAGGCATGGGCTACGTGTATACTGTCTCATTCAAAAGAATGTATACCTATGCTGGAGGGGGGGGGTTCTCCAGACCCCTATGTAGTTTTTTGTCTTTCTCAGTCTCTGACTTAATGGGTCTCATCTCTCTGCAACTTTCTGACTCCTGTCTCTCTGATGTGTCTCTCACCATCTCTGTCTCTGTCACTGTTTACTTCTACCCCCCCTGAATCCCATTCTATCCCCCTTCTTTCTTATTTTGTTATTTAACTTTCCACTGATTTGTTCCCAGAGAGAGTCTAAGGAGGAGCTGAGCAGCACAGGTCCCCTTGTGAGTGACTGCTCTGTGATCTTGCGGTGGGCCCTCTATTCTCTGGGCCTCTGCTTTTCCCTATCTGCAAAATTACATGGAGCAATAGTGCAGGTGGGCAGGGGTCCTGATCACTCAAAAGACATTGTAAAAGTGGATTTCTCTGATCCCACATTGACAAGCTGTGGGTGAGAATTTCAAAGAAAGAGGCCAAGGGTTGATATGTGAGAGAGATACTTCCTGGGTGATTCTGAGCAGCAAGCTGGAATTGATGACCTGGGGCCTCCACACACTTGTTCCAATGCCAAGTTCTGATGCCACATAATAGGTGAGCCTCTAGGGAGCTACGCGGCCATGGATAAAGTCATTCCCCTACAGGCAGAGGATCCTGAGTGTGGAGGAGGGAAGGAGATAGAGCGGGGGTTGAGGTGGGATCAGAGACAAAGAGGCAGAGATAGAGTCAAAAGGGAGAGAGATAGAGAAGGAGAGAGAGATAAGGGGGGTAAATTGATAGATAAAAATTTTGTGTCTTCTGCACACCTCCTGAAAATTCACCCTCAAGAGCAGAGGGCCACATCTCCATGGGCAGGTGTGACACTGCTTAACAGGTCTCTGCAGGCAACACAGGGGTGTGCCAGGACTAATGCTGTGATTTGGTGTGGGAAGCAGATGCCAGGGTGGGAGGTTCTGGGTGCACCCTCTAGGCATGTGACTGCCTGCCCCTAAGCCAGTGTCCTGGCCCAGCATGGGTAACTACCTGACAACTGAGCACCAGTCAGGCAGCATTCTCCCTGTTGGGTCCAGACAACACCCTGCTGGGTGTGGCTGATGAGGGTACTGCCCCAGGAGTCCTTGGACCCACACAGGCAAGTAGAGGGTTGGGATAGCTGAAGGCACTGAGGATGTTATGTCTGGATGTGTGAACTTGGACTTGTCTATCTTTGCAGTCCGACTGAGCCTGGAGTTCTTGGGCAAGCTGAACGACCTCCTTGGGTCTCAGTTTCTGCATCTGAAAATGGGGAAAGTAATGACTTCTATGGGGATGGTGACTAACATAATGGTAACTGTTGCCATCTGCTGAGGGCTTGCCAGAAATGTGCTTGTTGGCCAACTCTGCAGCTCCAAGTTCAAACACCTCCCGACTCAGATTCCTACTACGCCCTAGTCCTGGTCACCTCTCACCAGGACCATTGTGGCTGCCTCCTGCCTCCACCCTGTCCTCAGAAGTCTATTCCCCATACAGCCAGAGGGATCCTGTTGGAATCCATATCAGCTCATGCCCCTCTTTTGTTCCCAGGGTTCCGAACTCAGTAAAAGTCAAAGGCCTCCTCACACCACGCACAGTGGTCCCTTAATCTCTCTGACCTCATCTGCTGTCACAACCCATCCCTTATTCTGTATGCCACACTGGCCTCCTTCCTCCTGCTCCTCCAGCCCACCAGACATGTTCCCACTTTAAGGTCTTTGCACTTGCTGTTCCTTCTGATCAGGATGCTCAGCCCAGATATCAGTATGGCCTCTTCCTCACCAGCTTCCGGTCTTTGCTCAAATATCTCACTTAGGCCTTGCCTGACCACCTCATTTACAGTGACAGCCCTCAACCCTCCCTCTCTGCATCCCCAGCATTTCTTACTATCCAGAGTACTATATGATTTGCTTTTTCATAGTTATTTATTGTATATTTGTGTGTAGGTAGTCCCCCTCCCCACTCCCAAAGAGTAAGTGCCCCTAGGGACAGAGATCCTTGTCTTGCCCACGGTACTTGCCAGTGCCTGGCATACAGCAGATGCAGTATCTATTTGAATGAATGAAGAATAGTATGTGCCAGGAGTGGTGCTACCAGCTCTAGGTCTGATAATTCACTAAATCGTCACAACAGTCCTATTTGCTAAGTGCTGCGTATTAATGTCCCCAATTTTATAGAAATGAAACTGAGAGTCGGAGAGGGGAAGTCCCTGGGACAGAGTGCGAAAGCCCTGGAGATCAGAGATAGATTATCCCGTCACCAGGGGCGTCCCTGCGGGTCTGAGGGTGCCTATCTTTAATCGCACCACCTCTGTTCATTTCTGGGGCCCATCCTTGCTCCATTGTTGATTGTGGTCTCTCCTTATTTCTGTGCCTCTGAACAGCTCCCGGTGGCCAAAGTCTCCACGTGCGTCCCCAAGTTTGGGGCTCCGGGGTCCTGTCTGTTTTCGAGTTGCCGCCTGGGTGCTGGGGGTCTCTGTGTGCTCCAGGCCTCTGGAGGCGAAGGCCGCGGTAGAGGGTGGGGGGGTCTGTGCTCTGCTAGGCTCCGCTGGCTGTCCCGGGCCGGCGGCTGTGCATTCTGCCCTGCCCCCGCGCGGCCGGGCTCGCAGCGCGCAGCCCCGGGGCGGGGCGGGGCCTGTTGCCTGGAGACCGGTGTTTTGCCTCTGCAAACTGGGTCTCTGGGCCACCGCCGGGAGAGCTGCATGGGAACTGGCGCCCGTCGTGGGAGCCAGCCGGGAGGGGCGCGGGCAGCCCGGGGCCAAGGAGGGGCCCTGGGGAGCCACGTTGGGGAAGGGGAGGAAAAGGACTGGGGAACGAGGTAGGGGTATGGGACAAATTTCCGGGACACGAAAGAGGGCTGGGAGGCTCGGATTCGGGGACGAGAAAGATGATTAGGGGTCAGTTTCAGGAAAGGGGAAGGAGTTTGGTGAAGACCGAGCGATCCCAGGGGGAATATGCGCGGAGCCACGAGAAGGGGTTGGAAGGACAGGGACAGAGTAGTGGGGATAGTTTGAGGGAGCGGAAGAGAGACCCAGGGTGGGTGAGCGAAGGAAGGGTGTGGGAAACTGGAAGTTTAGGGAATCACAAGTGGGGGTGTAGGTAAGGGCAAGGAGTTTGGGAGGCCTTGAACACCCTGGGGGGGGGTGCGGGTGTAGAGGACAAATAGGTGCGGGGTCGGGAAAGTATTGTAGGGAGTGCGGGGAGGTCGGGTGGAGTTTAGGGGGCCAAAGATCCCTGAGAAGGCCGAAACCCGCCGGAAACAGGGGTGAATCAGAGCCAGGAGGCTCGCCACTGCCAGACTCCTGGCGGGAGGAGCGGGAGGAGCGGGAGGGGAGGGGCCCTCCCCGCCCATTGTCCCCGGCTTGGCCAGGACGTCCGGCGACGTCCCTGGGGACGCGCGACGGGTTATGTAACCTTGCCAGGCACGCCTGCTCCCAGGGAAGGGCCTGGAGTCGGACTCTCGGGTTTCTCCCGCCCCCCCATCCCGAGGGCGGGGCCTGGGTCGGGATCCCGGAGCGTCTCGTGACGTCACGAGGGGCGGGTCCACCCGAGGCGCGAACTCGTTTTCTTGCTCCTTCGCCTCCT
>NW_026000205.1:4851563-4854837 GCF_001458135.2 Marmota marmota marmota
CCCCAGGCCCTTGGCATCTGCCCTGGCCTTTCTGATCTCATCCATGTCTCCAGTTTTGAGAAACCTTCAGAGTCAGCCTCTGGGAAGGACACAGACCTGTGCCTCTCCAAACCCATGTCCCCCTTTCTAAAATAGGCATGACATCGGTGTCTGGCACACACAGGGATGGTGACTCCAGTGGGTTCACTTCTATGAGGGACTTAGCACAGGTGGGTGACCTTGTGAGAGCAAAATCAATCCTATTGGCCACACACAAGAAAGAGTTACCATTGGGAAGCTAGGATCAGAGGGAGGAGGGAAATTTATTTATTTTCCTGTTGGAGGATGGAACTTAGAGGCACTCTATCACTGAGCTATATCCCTGGTCCTTTTTATTATTTTATTTTGAGATAGGATCTTGCTAAGTTGCTGAAGCTGGCCTCAAATTTGCAATCCTCCTGCATTGGCCTCCAGAGTTGCTGAGATTACAGGTATGTGCCATGTCACCTGGTGAAATGTACTTTTTCAAGGTACATCCTTTTGCATTTGTTAAAACAGTAAAGAGCAGGTACCATGCTAGGCTTGGTGGAGCATGCCTGTAAACCCAGTGATTCAGGAGGCTGAGGCAGGAGGACCACAGTTTGAGGCCATCCTCAGCAACTTAGCAAAACCCTAAGCAACTGAGATCCTTTCTCAAAATAAAAAATAAAAAGGGCTGGGGAGGTGGCCCAGTGATTAAGCACCCCTGGGTTCATTTCCCAGTACCAAAAAATAACATAAAATAAAAATTAAAAAATTAAAAAGTAGGGTCTGGGGTTGTAGCTCAGTGGTTGAGGGCTTGCCTCACATATGTGAGGCACTGGGTTCAATCCTCAGCACCACATGAATAAATAAATAAAGCAAAGATATTTTAATAAATTAAAAAGTAGATACCATAAAGAAATAATAAGGGCTGGGGATGTGGCTCAAGCGGTAGCGCGCTCGCCTGGCATGCGTGCGGCCCGGGTTCGATCCTCAGCACCACATACAAACAAAGATGTTGTGTCTGCCGAAAACTGAAAAATAAATATTAAAAATTAAAAATAAATAAATAAATAATTTAAGGTGGTGGACATGCTAGTTACTCTTATTTGATCACTACCCAATAGATACATGAACTGAACCATCACATTGCACCTCATTGATATATACAAATGTTATGTAAGAATTAAGTAAACAAATTACTGGGTGCAGTGGCACACACCTGTAATCCCAGCAGCTAAGAGGCTGAGGCAGGAGGATTGAAAGTTCAAAGCCAGCCTCAGCAATGGCCAGACGCTAAGAAACTCAGTGAGACCCTGTCTCTAAATAAAATACAAAAAAGGGCTGGGGATGTGACTCAGTGGTTAAGCGCCCCTGGGTTCGATGCCCCTTACCCCTCTCCCCCAAAAGTAAACAAACAAAAATAGAAATTTAAAAATGACCATCTCTGGACTGACTTTGAAACTAGCCTGGAGCCCTTCCACTCACACTAGCTCCCTCCAGACCTCATCTGAGAGGATCCCACTAACCACCCTCCATCTGGGTAGGACCTGGCCCTCATTCCAGCGTGTCTCCTCTCCCCAGCCACTTAGCCACTTCTGGCCCTTCTTGCCTCCTGACAGTCTCTCAAATCTGCCGTCTCCTTCTGGGGCTATAGCTCAGTGACAGAGGGTTTCCCAGCACATGGAAACCCTGGGTTGATCCTCAGCACAATAAGAACAAAAACCAGCCAAACAAAAATAACAACCCTGCTCCTTTCTCCTTCCCGCCTCCCACACTCCCCACTCCCACTAAGGTTCAGGCCCCTCTGCTCAGTCTACCTCCACTGGCAACCAGGAGTCTTACTGAAGCAGACCTGCCCTGCTCACACCTCGCCCTGGCTCCCCAGGGCTGCTAGGGCCTCCTCACTCTGACCCACCAGGCCCCGTATGGTCTGGTCCACCTTGTAATTCCTGATCCTAACGACATGATTCCTCTAGCCTTACAGGATACTCTGGCCCTATCCTTCTGCCTGGCCTGTGTGTGTGTGTGTGTGTGTGTGTGTGTCTCCCCATCCAGACAGCACAGCAATTGGACACCTGGCTAAAGCTTGGTGTCCCCCAGGGACAGGGACCTTATCACCCCTTGAAGCTGCCTCCCATCCATTGCCAAGCTGTTGGGCCTAAATTGTCATTGAGCTAACATCTGTCTGGTATAGCCCCCTTCCTGGGCCCTACAGGGCAGGGCAGTTCTCTTTCAGAGACCTGAAGTGGCAGTGACAGCATAGATCCTTAGGCCTGACTCCTGCATAGGCACTCATGGGCACTGAAAGTCACAGGATTTGGTAGAGGAAGGGTCTCCCGGGGTTTAATGCCTGGGAGATCTGGCAGGGTTCTGTCTTGTCCCCAATGCCTAGAGCTGTTGTGTCCAATCACTGACTTGGAAGGGAGGTTAGAATCTTAGTGGAATTAGGATTGGTCACCAAAGCACTGGGTCTCAGGCTGAGCCCTGACTCTGGTGACACAAAGATCCTAAACTCAGCCACAAAAAACCTGCATCTATCCTCCAGCCTAAGCCCCAACTCTGGTCACACAGGATGAACCCTGATGCGAGGGCACACTTTACCCAGATCCTGCGACAAGTCCCCATACCCAAACCTAAGCCTAGCTGCTCTCTGTAGAAACAAACCAAGAAGTCAGACCCTCACTAGAGCATGCCATCGCCACCCCAGCCCCACGCGCTCAGACTTCCTGTGACCTTCCACCCCCAGGGAAGTTGGGTTTGAGGACTGGGATGGGGAGCAGGAGATTGGTGACACGGGTGGGAAAGAGAACAGGGCCAGGAGTAGGGTCGGTGGGGGATGGGGATACCATCTGGGGACATAGTTGAGGGCCAGGGATTGAGAATGAAAATTAGGATCGGCGGGGGAAGGGGAGTTATGGTCTGGGATGAGGATGGAGGTGAGGCTGAGGCGGGGGCACAGGACCAGGGACACGGCCAGGCTGGCGGGCGGCGGGGGGCTGGGGTCGCAGCTGGAAGCGAGCGTGGCCGCGGGATGGAGTGGGGGCGCGCTGGGGACAGCACCGCTCCCTCTCCGCGGCCTCCCTTCCGCTCCCCGGAAGCGCTGAGTCGTCCTGCCTTATCTGGGGGCCGCTATTTCGGGCTCAGCTCCCGGCGCAGCGACAATTTTTAGCGGCGCTGGGGTAAAAATGGACGCTGCGCCGCGCGGGCTCCCGAGGCCGTGCGCGCCCCGACGCGAGCCCCGCGGCCGGGGGCGCGCCTGAGTTCCCGCTCC
>NW_026000205.1:4855375-4862402 GCF_001458135.2 Marmota marmota marmota
GTCGGCTCGGCGCCGGCTGCGCGCTGTGGCTGTGGCGGTGGCGCTGCGCCCCCTGGCGGCGCCCGCGGGGACAGCGGGCAGGAGCTGGGCCCCGCGCGCCCCACGGGAACTTGCGGGTGAATTAATTCGAATGCCTTGCAAGGGACGATCATTCCGCGTGAGCTTGGATGCCCCCCGGAGTGGGGAGCTCTCAGAAAACTGGGCAGTTTGTTTTTTTGTGCCGTTGAGGTGGAACCCAGGGCTGCCCTACCACTGAGCTGCAGCCCCAGCCCTTTTATTTACTCATTTTTTTTGTTTGGTTCCGGGTCCGGACAAGTTGCCTAGATTGACCGAGAACTTGCGATCCTCCTGCCTCAGCCTCCTGAGCCGCAGAGATTACAGACGTGTGACCGGGCACTATTTGGCTTTATTGGTAATATTTGTCCAGTCATTCGAGATATATTTGTCAAGGGCCTGCTGGTGTGTGGCTCCGTGCTGTGGGGTCAAGAGCAAGTAGTGAACAAGACCAAGATCCCCGCGCTCATGGGGCAGATGTTCCACTGCCCAGGGCAGGGGCAGAAAGTAAATCACTATGACTTCAGATTGTTTTAAGCACCGTAGAGCAAGTAAAATAAGATGACATTAAAATAAAGGGGAAGGACGGACTGTGGCTCAGTGCAGAGCGCTTGCCTGGCCTGGTGACGCCCCAGTCCATCTCGTGCTCCTGGAGGTAGGAGCCTGGAGAGGGATCAGCTGGGGGCTGAGCTTGCAGAATGTAGATGAGCTCCCACCCGCGGCTCTTCCCTTCACTTTGGTCCTCTCCTGTGCCTGTGAGCGCATTACCTCTCTCCCAGCATACAGACGCCACTCATTTTTATTAGATGTTGATGGGCATTTAAAGAATAATGGCTGCCGTCTGTTCAGCACCTACTCAGCGCCTAGCCATGGGAATTGCCTCCGTGGCATGTTCCGTTGGATGCTGACCCTTACCGCGTTCCCAGAACCCCTAGCCCATGAGGAAACTGTTTCCCCATCTCTCTCATCTCCTACCTGCACTGGTGCCTGTGACATTTCCAACCCTCTGCCAATACCATCCAGTCTGTCCTTTGGGAAACTCCCCCATTCTAAACTTCAGCTCACCTGGTTGTCCTGGGACTCCCCATTTTTCCTGTCCAGGGAAGGCTATGTGACCCAGGCCCAACCAATCAGTGCGTTCTGGTGTGTCCGCCCTCTGACCACAGTGATTGGATCAGGGTTGGGCAAGTGACCCAACAGTGCCCAGTTAATGATGGCTGTGGGACCATTAGGCAGGAGACCTCTTGGATTGCCAAGAAGGTGGGTTGTGAGCCTAGAGCTTCTGAGACCATCTTTGCTATCTGAAGGAGAGCCTGCCCAGGTGGGAAAAATGTACTGAGAAATAGGGACAGTAACTTCATATCATCAGGTGGGACCCTGGATCCAGCTGTGACTGAAGCTGGTTACTATTTTATTTATTTATTGTACTGGGGATTTAATCCAGGGATGTTTTACCACTGAACTACTTGCTCAGCCCTTTCCATTTTTTTTTTTTTTAATTTTGAGACAGGGTCTAAGTTGCTTAGGGCCTCCAAAATTGCTGGGGCTGGCCTCAAATTTGCAATCCTTCTATCTCAGCCTCCTGATTGGCTGGGATTACAGGCATGGGCCACCACACCCGGTACTACTTTGGAGAGTCAATACATTTTCCTAAACTAGTTTGCATCTGAGGCTGAGAGATCCCTGATTAATTCACTGTCCCTCTCCATGATCCACAAGAACTGGTTCTGGGGCTGTGTAGCTCAGTGGTAGAGCGCTTGCCTAGCATGTGTGAGGCACTGGGTTCCATCCTCAACACCACATAAAAATAAATAAATAAAACAAAGCCATGCCATCCATACACCACTACAGGAAAACAAAACAAAAAAAAAAAAAACAGTGGTCCTGACACTCCTTACTACCCCTGCTCCTTGGGTATGCAAGGTTGTGCCCTGAGACAGTGACCCTGCTGATTGGGACTTTTCAGGTCTCCTGTGGGCATGCTTCTGGGCTCTTTCAGGAGCAGGCATCTCCATGTCCCCAGGTGTCCTCTTGCCTGAGAACCTGAGCTCTGAGGATACATCCACAGTCATGGCTGGCTAATGGTAGCAGCTTAGCTTGGTCTGCTGCAACCAAGTACCATAGATGGGATGGCTTCAAAATACAGGAATTCCTCGCTCCAGTTCAGAGGCTACAGTCTCCTCACGGGGGCCAGCACGGGGAGAGCACATCCGGGTCAAGGTCTGCCCTTGTCTCACCCATAGGAGCTAAGGCTGGAGTCTCTACCCAAATGGTGGCAGGGGACCTCCCACCAGGGAATGCCCCCACCACCCTGAAATGGGACTCATTAGGATTTCAAAGACAGGCTAAAGCACAGGGTGAATCGTCCAAAGCATTTCTTAGGGGACTTGCAGAGTGGCCTGCAGCGGGTCCTGGTGATGGACATCGAGCGCCAGAGGCTCTGGGTGGGTGAATGTGTCCACAGCTAGGGCTCAGGGCTGACTGACATGAGGGCCTGAGGCTCTGGCTCAGGTCAGGGCCAGTTTCTTTCAGTGTTTTTGAGGCAACAACATCAACACCCTTATCAGCACCTGGGAATGTTCCAGGCTTCTGCTGGGGACACGGGTTCTGGGAAAAACCAGCTGATGGAAGGTCACAGAGGTCAAGGCTTTCTGTGATTTTTCAGTCAGGACACAGGAAGAAAGCAAGGGGAGGTGTGGGGACTGCATAAGCCCTCTGGTGACCACCTCTGTGTGGTGGCATGAGAGCTCTCTGTGGTTCGTTTTATGAGGGCACTAATCCCATTTGTGGGGGCCCCACCCTCAAGATTTGGCCACCTTCCAAAGGCCTCCGCCTCCAAGAGCATCACATGGGGTTGGGGTTTCCACAATGAACCTGGGGGACATAATCATTTGGTCCACTGCAGTGAAGGTGTCCCAGCACACCCTCCACCTCTCCTGGTCAGGACCCCAGCCCCACCTGAGCATGTGGCGTCTGGCTGCACCTGGACCCTGGGTCTAACCATATCCTGAATGCCTCCCCCTGGGAGTCACACAGAGTTTCACCCTGACCTCAGCTGCTCCCAGAACACCTGTGCCTTTGCCCCACCCCACGATTCCCAGTTCAGGCACCACCCTGCCATCACCTAGACTGGAGGCCTGGGCCTCTTTCTGCCTCTGGTCTTCCACAGCTCGTCACTCATCTCCATTCTGACATTTAAGGATTTCATGTGTCCCCCCCATCCCACCTCACCCTTCCCAGCCTCCTTCCTGGTCTCCCTCCCCAATCCTGCCCACTCCTGTCCAGTGGGAACTTGCTAAATTGCAGACCCACCCCGTCAGGTCCCTCTCCTACTCAGAGCCTGCTGTGGCTCCCTAGTGCTCCATTCCTTGACTCACAGGACCCTAAGTGGCCTGAATGCGGCCACCTTCTTTGATCCTATCTCTCTCCCTCCACCCTCACTCCACACCAACACTGTCAACTCTGCCCTGAAACCATTTCCAAACTGTGTGCCTTTCCCAAGTGCGCCTCTGCGTCTGAACCCTGGACTTTTCCTGTTCTCTCCCACCTACTGGGCACTTCCTCACTTTTCAAGGCTCAGCTCAACATGGCCCCCTTCAAGAACCCTGCAGAGCCTGGGTTGGTGAGCAACTGTAATCCCAGTGGCCCAGGAGGCTGAGGCAGAGGATCCCAGCTCAAAGCCAGCCTCAGCAATTTAAGGAGGTGCTAAGCAATTTAGCAAGACCTTGTCTCTAGGGGCTGGGGTGTGGGTCAGTGGAAGAGCCCTTGCCTAGCATGTGTGAGGCAACGGGTTTGATTCTTGGCACTGCATATAGATAAATGAATAAAATAAAGGTCCATCAACATCTAAAAATTAAAAAAAAAAAAAAGACCCTGTCTCTAAATAAAGCATAAAAAGGACTGGTTCAGTGGTTAAGTGCCCCTGGGTTTAATCCCAGGCACACACAAAAACAAATAAACAAACAACAACCATCCCCCCACTCCAGCCCCACACACCGGGCCCTGTTGAGTGGGGCTTGTTCCCTGGTGGACCATGCACAAGCCCTCAGCACAGATGACCCCATTCAGTTCCCCTAACGCCCTGAGAACAGGAACAAACACTTCCGTTCCTAGATGAAGAATGAAGGTCCGAGTCGGCAGGGCTCATCAGTGCACCTGTAGGTGGGGGGAGCACTGGAACTCAGTACCTCCCGCAGCCTGGATCTTCTGGCTGGGGAGATTGTCCATCTCAGCATTGTGAGTTTGTTTGCTTTTGTTATTTGTGGTGCTGGGGATGGAACCCAGGGCTTCATGCATGAAGGACAAATGCTCTACCACTGAGCTGCACCCGTGCTCTTAGCGTAGAGGCACGTGTTTGCACTGTCTGAATAAAAAATTAAACCCCATATCCAGGGTGGCCACAGAGTCCTGGCTGTGACACTGTGGTCTTCCTCAGTTACGTAGCTTCTTCTCCAGGTGTGGAGGAGTCAGGGACTGCACAGCATCCTGCACAGGTTGCATTTGACCTGAGCATCATTCACTCTGCCTGCATACACTTGTGTCTACATTGTTCCAGAAGCTCCCAGTGCATCTGTGGATTCACAAATGGCCCCCTAGTACCCCATGTCCTCCCAAATGAAGAACACAAATCTTGTGAGCCAGTGCTCTCCATGAGAAATAGAGTTCGGGCCACAAGTACAATTGCATTTATTGATTTTTGGAGGTGGGGGGTCTTATTGTGTTGCCCAGGTTGACCGTGAACTTCTGGGCTCAAGTGATCCTCCCGCCTCAGCCTCTTGAGTTGCTGGGATTACAGGTGTGCATCACCGAGCCTGGCTTTCATTCTACTTTTTATTTATTTATTTAAATTTTGAGACAGGGTGGAGTATATTGGTGCATACCTGTGATCCCGGCACTCAGACGCTGAGGCAATTGGATTGTAAGTTCAAAGCCAGCCTCAGCAACTCAGCAAGGCCCTAAGCAACTCAGTGAGACCCTGTCTCTAAATATCTTTTCTTTCTTTCTTTTTTGAGACGCAGTCTCCCCAAGTGTCCAGAGCTGACCTTGAATTTGTAATCCACCTGCCTCAACTTCCTGAGTAGCTGGGACTACAAGTCTATGTCACCTTGCCCAGTGAACAAGTGTGGCTTTATTTTAAAAACAAATATTAAAGAAAAAAGGACAGGTGGGAATGATCTTGTTGTATTATATTTAACTGGATAAAACCAAAATACTAATATTTCAACATGTACTATGAGGAAGTATTTTTTATTTTTAAAAATTTTTGTACTCATGGATGGACAGAATGCCTTTATTTCTTTTTATGTGGTGCTAAGGATCGAACCCAGTGCTTCACTCATGCCAGGCAAGTGCTCGGCCCCTGAGCTACAGCCCCAGCCGAGCAAGTTGTCTTTTTTTTTTTTTTAATTGGAGCTTAGCTTTATAGTTCTTCATAGTAGTTGGGTTCAGCCCAACAAACTCATGCATGCTTGAAAATCATCTCAGTTCATGATCCTTCTCTTTTCCTTACCCTCCTCCCTCCCTCTCCCCTTCCTTTTCCTCTGCCAGACTTCCTTCTGCTCATCTATTGATTTAGATTGGTTGATTCCTCATGTTTTCCCATCCTCCCCCCTTCCTATATTTTACTCTAGCTTCCACATATGAGAGAAAACATTCGGCCTTTGTTTTTTGTGATTGACTTATTTCACGTAGCATGGTAGTCTCCATTTCCATCCATTTACCAGCAACTGCCATGATTTTATTCTTTCTTTGTGGCTGAGTAGAACCCCACCATATACACACACCACAGTCTCTTCATCCATCCATCCACTGACGGGTGTCTGGGTTGATGCCATAGTTTAGCTATTGTGAGTTGTGCTGCTGTGAACATCAGGGTGGCCATGTCACTGCAGTGTGCTGAGTTCAGATCTTTTGGAAAAATGCCAAGGAGTGGGGTAACTGGGTCCTGTGGTGACTCCATCCCTAGTTTTTTGAGGAATCCCATACTGCTTTCCAGAGTCCTTGTAGAGCCTACAGTCCCACCAACAATGTGCGAGAGGACTTGCCCCGACCTCCCAGGCATGCATCATCATTAGTATTCTTGATCCTTGCCATTTGGAGGGAGGTGGAATCTTGGTCTAGTTTTGCTCTGCACTCCCCTGGTTGCTAGAGATGTTGAACACTTTTTCACGTGTTTGTTGGCCATTTGTGTTTCCTCTTTTGAGAAGTTTCTGTTTAGTTGGGGTTTTTTTTCAATTTATTGATTGGGTTATTATTATGTCTTTGGTGTTGACTTTTTTGAGTCCTCCATAGATTCTGGATATTAATCCCCTATTGGAGGAGCAGGTGGCCAAGATTTTCTCCGATTCTGCAGACTTTCTCTTCACGCTCTTGTTTCTTAGCTCTGAAGAAAATTTTTAGTTTAATGGCACTCTCAGTTATTATTATTATTATTATTATTATTATTATTATTCTTTCTTTCTTTTTTTTTTTTTTTGGTACTGGAGATTGAACACAGGGGCACTCGACCACTGAGCCTCATCCCCAGCCCTATTTTGTATTTTATTTAGGGACAGGGTCTCACTGAGTTGCTTAGTGCCTCACCTTTGCTGAGACTGGCTTTGAAGTCAGGATCCTCCTGCTGCAGCCTCCTGAGTTGCTGGGATTGTTGAGAGCCACAGCCGAAGGGGCCCCAGCAAACTTCCAGCTGCCAGCAACCAGCTGCCGGCTGATGATTGGCTCACAGCGGCCCCAGCAACATCTAGCTGATTGGCTCCTCGGCCCCAGCAACATCTAGCTGATTGGCTCCTCTGGGGTGATGCTCATTGGGCTGTTTCCCTGCCCTTTCAGACCACGGAGCTGCTCATTGGGGGACTTTTTTGGCTCCGCCCACGTGAGCCAGCCAATCGGCCTCAAGAGCAGGAGGATTGTGGGAGGTGGAGAGAAGCTTGTGTGGGAGAGAGAGGCTTGTGGAAAGCCGGTGGTGGCAGTTGAG
>NW_026000205.1:4865941-4869075 GCF_001458135.2 Marmota marmota marmota
CCCGCAGGCAAAGCCTCTCGTGGGGCGCCGGCGCCCCCTGGCGCCAGCGGCAGGAGTTGCGCTGCAGGGTTGGCAATGCCCAGCCCCCGGGGACCGAGTCCTGCTCGCTTACCCTGGGGGCCCCCAAGGACACTGATTCGTAGTACTTCTTTAGACCACTCTTGGTTCTCTAGTCTCTCCAATGAACTAATGATGCCAGGGCCGGGTGACCGCCGGGCCCAAGACCACAGGAAGTGGGCCGCACAGCTGTCCCAGTGCCTGTCGCAGCGCAGGGCACACACTCGGTGCTCAGTACTTAGAATCAAGAGGTGAGCAAACCGGGCCATCTCAAGACCGGACTCTGGTCTTACTGAATCCTCAGTAACTGCAGATGGCAAGCTGAGGCTGCGGTGGAGAAGTGGCTTTCTGTGGGGCTCGGCCTCTGTGGGGTTCATTCACACAACACTGGGTTCAGAAGCGCCTTGTGAGGGACCTGTGATGCAATGGCAGCTCCAGCTGCCACCTCCCAGGACCAGGTCAAAGGCTACTTATTTATTTGAAAAATCCTAACAATAATCCCTCTACTGCAGATCAAGTCCAGTTCTAAGCACTTTCACGTGTTAATTCTTCACGTGTTAATTCCTCTTAACACTTGTATTGTTGTTACACCCATTTCAGAGATGAACAGACTGACAAAGAAATGAGTTGCTGGCTCAAGGTCACGCTGCTAATTAGTGATCCTGGAGAAAATGACACCTGTGGATGAGACTGTGAAGGAAGGAGAATCAGATGGGTCAAAACTCTTCTCAGAGGCCACCCAGAAGTCAGAGAGAAAGAAGAGCAATTACTTCTAACTTTGCAAGGAAAAGAACTAAGAACCCAGAATTCCAGATTCCAATCGTGAGAATAAAAGAACAAAAGAGATTTTCAAATGAGCACAACTCAGAAAATTGCTATTTACAGATACACTCTCCAAGAATTAGTAGGGAGTAGGTCGTGGGGGGGGGTGGCTCAGTGGTAGAACATTTACCTAGCATGTGTGAAGCCCTGAATTTGATTTCCAGCACTGCAAACACACACACACACACACACACACACACGAATTAGTAATAAAAATACTCTAACAAGAAATAAAATGAGCTGGGGAAGAAGAGCACACCTGTAATCCTACTTATTGAGGAAGCTGAGGCAGGACGAACCCAAGTGTGAGGCCTGCCTCAGTAACTTAGTGAGACCCTGTCTCAAAAGGTAAAAACGAGGGCTGGGGCTGTGCCTCAGTGGTAGAGCACTTGCCTAGCACATGTGAGGCACTGGGTTCAATCCTCAGAACCACATAAAAATAAACTAAACATATGGTGTCCATCTACAACTAAATATATATATATATATATATTAATTTTTTTAAGTGCTTCTGGGTTCAATCCTCAATACCAAGGAGGGAAGGATTGTCATGTCCCCAAAAGAAATGCTTAAGTCTTAATCCTGGTATCTTGGGAAGCAACCTTATTCAGAAACAGGGTCTTTCCAGAGGTGATATTGGGGTGGGAGGGTGGGACCTAATTCAATATAAATGATGTCCTTATATAAATGGGAAAATTTGGACAGAGGGCGGGACCCACAGTTGAAAGGCTGACCTGGGGGTGGGGTGGGGTGGTCATCTGCGAGGAGGCATGGAGCAGAGAGAGACCAATGAGCTCAACAGAAATGTCCAAAATAGGTGTACATGTTGGAAATTTGATAGGTGACAGAGGCATGATGTCAGAGTAGTGGGGAAAGGGCTGGCCTTTGGTACAATTGGCTACATCTACCTAAATCCTTACCTCAGTGCATTTTCCAAAATAAATCTGCTATGGAATAACGATGGAAACATAAAATGAAAACTGGGAAATGTTTAGAAGAAATGACAGAATATACACAGATGACCTTGGGGTATGACAGGTCTCTAAAACCAGGAAGAGCAAAAGCCAGGATGGAACAGATAGACAAATAGGCGTGAATAAGCCCTAAGAACTTCTAAATAAATAAAGCTAAAACACAGAGTACAAACGAGGAGGAAACGTTCGCAATACATGGAACTGACTAAGAATTAGAATCAGAATCCAGAACGTACTTCTATAAATTAATAGTAATAAAAAAGGCACACAAGCCATTTAAAAAATGGGCAAAGGATATGAGCAAGCAACTCACAGAACACAAAATACCTAAGACCAATAAACTCACAAAAACATGTTCTATTTCCTTAGCAATCACAGAGTTACAAGTTAGAACAGTGTGATACTATCCTTTCAGGAAATGACTAATACTAACTCATCCACCAAGTCTCCGCCTAGATGTCCCCTCCTCCAGGAAGCCCTTCTTGACTCCTGGGCTGGGTTAGGCGCTGCTCCTAGCCCCATCCCATGGCCCTGTGGGGTCGCCCGTCCCTCCCACTCTGGTGGTCACTGTTTGGGACTCTCACTGGATGTAAGGCTCTCGGGAGGGGCAGCCCAGGGCCGTCCCTGGTCACCGCTGTCACTGGCACCGCCCCGCACAGCGCCGGGAACAGAGCAGGCGTTTGGGGAACGGTGGAATAAATGAATGATGGGGAAACCGAGGGCAAGTCAATGGCCGATTTGGGATTCAACTCCAAGTTTCTCTGTACTGAGAGGGGGCACCTAGTTTGATTTCCCGACATCCTTCTCCACTGAGCCCTGCCCGGAGCCCGGGAATACAAGAGGCGATCAACAGGGCACCCCAGGCCCTGGAACCCGCAGACCCACGCCACTTTCCTGGCCAATCCTCCAAGGTCCTCCAGGACCATAGAGAGCTGCGCAGGGCTGCCCCTCTCTATGCTCTCCCGTGGGGAGCAGTGAGACGGACCGAGGGCCAGAGAGGCCGGAAGTGCGGCAAACTGGGGCCGCGCTGGTCGCGCTGGCGGTGGGTCGCCTCGTTCCCCCGCCGTCTTTCCCTTTGGGCTCTGGGGCGAGCAGGTGAGTGGGTCCTCGTGGTGCTGAGACCCCAGGTAGGGGCGAGAGGGGCTGGAGGTGGAGGCCGCAGGTGGTGATTGGCAGTCGCAGAGGCCAACCTTTGCAATGTCTGCGACCCACCTAAAGGCGGCGTAGAACGTCCAGATGCGAGCCTTGGGTGCCGGCCCAACGGCCCGCGGAGACAGCGGG
>NW_026000205.1:4872702-4875089 GCF_001458135.2 Marmota marmota marmota
TTTTTGTACTGGGGTTTGAACTCAGGGGCACTACACCACTGAGCCACATCCCCAGCCCTATTTTGTATTTTATTTAGAGACAGGGTCTCGCTGAGTTGCTTTGAACTCGAGATCCTCCTGCCTTAGCCTCCCCTGTCACTGGGATTACAGGCATGTGCCACCATGTCATGTGCAACATGACATTTCTGACACCAGATATCTGGAGGTTTCCCGGACAACAGGCAGTTCTCACGGGGACACCAACTGGGTGTCCTAAGGGTTAACTCAGTTCAGCCACTACCTCCTTGGAGACAGCATCAGATCCCACAGGTGCGGGGCCCAGGCCCAGGCCCCACCCTAACCTGCCTGACAAATAAATCAGAAGTTCCCTCGACCCCCTCCTTAGGTTCAATTAATTTACCCAAGCAGATCACAGATCTCAGAGAAATAATTTTTGTTTACTGGTTTATTTTATTTATTTTTTAAGCATTTTATTAGTACCATATTCCTTTTTAAAAAAAATTTTTTTTGTAATGTTAGATGGACAGAGTGCCTTGATTTTATTTGTTCATTTATATGTGGTGCTAAGGATTGAACCCAGTGCCTCACACATGCCAGGCGAGCGTTCTGCCACTGAGCCACAGCCCAGCCCCAGTTTACGGGTTTCTTAATGAGGAATATGGGAGAGGACCTAGGACCTAGGTGGATACCTGGATGAAGAGGTGCACGGGGCTGAGAAGGCAGGATGGACTCGCAGCCTCCCTGTGCTCTGAACACCACCCTCTGCAGCCATCAGGAAGCTCCCTGGACCTGGTCCTTTGAGGGCCTAGGGGGCCTCACTGCACAGGCACGATGGGTGAGGTCACTGGCCACTGCTGATCACCTCTGCCCTCAGCCCTCTCCATCCCCTGAGTCGGGGTGGGGCTGAAAACCCCAGCCCTCTAGTCCCTGATTGGCTGCCTGGCCACCATCCCCCATGCTGGGGCCAGTAGGGGCCACCCAAGCACCTAATTGAAAACCAGATGCTCCCAATTCCCAGGAATTAGGAAGGATTTAGAGCTCCGTGTCAGATGTTATCACTCCGGAAATTCCAAAGGTCTTAGGAGCTCCGTAGAGTCAGGAATCCAGGTCAGAGACCAAATGTCAGAACAAAAGTCTCTCTCAGTGCCCTGTCTGCGAGGACTTCAGGAGCTGCAGGACTTGACTCAGGGACAGAGACCAAACACAGATCTCTTTTTTCCTTCCTTTCTCTTTCTTTGTCGTACCAGGAGTTGAGCCCAGGGACACTGTACCCCTGAGCTCCACCTCCAGCCCTTTTTATTTTGAGACAGGGATTTGGCAAGTTGCTTGCCAGGGCTGGTCTCCAACGTGTGATCCTCCTGCCTCAGCCTCCTGGGTAGCTGGGATACAGACGTGCGCCACCCCACCTGGTCCAAGCACATATTTTTATCAGGTCACAGCATAAGACCATGTGGCCCTCATAGGCTCTTGATCTCTCCTGGTCCTTGCAGCATTCTCAACACTGACACCCGTGCCAGGTGCCCACTCCATGAGTAGGTTTTAATGGATTAATTAGGATTAGGATTTATCTTAATCAGAGAATTTCAGTCTTGGGCTGTAGCCCGTGTTCAGGGTAAAGTGTGAGGGGCGTTGGGAGAGAAGGGCCTGGCACTGAGCAGTTGCCAGTCTGTGTGGAGGGTGTCAGGCCATGGGGAGGAGCTTGGGCTTCCTCCTAAGGGTACTGGGGAGCCACGGTGGGGTTTGGAGTGGGAAAAAGGGAGAGGCAGATCTGTGCTGCGCTGGGAGCGCAGCTCAGTGGTGGAACACTTGCCTGGCCTGTGAGAAGCTCTGGGTTTGATCCCCAGCACCACAAGGGTCTCTCTAGCTGCCATTTGAAGGGTAGTCAGGAGGGAGCAATACTCGCGGGAGCCCAGAAGGGGCAAGGTGGGGACCTGGGCAGGGGCTGTGCAGGAGAGGAGGGGGGACATTCATGAAGGGATGTTAGAAGGTACAGGTCCCACCTGAGTCGGGGACAGAGGAGCATCCAGGACAAGCCTCCATCTCTGCACAGTATGGCTGTCTCAGATGAGGGCAGGAGGAGGGGCAGGTGTGGATGAGGCTGAGGTGGATGTCCAAGGGCCCCTGTCCTGCAGGCCATGGGACACATGGATTGAGGCTAGAGACAGACTGTGGGCCCTTTAGTAAAGGCCACTAGCTGAGGTGCAAGCTTATAAGCCTCCTGCTCAGGAGGCTGAGGCAGGAGGATCTCAGCTTTGAGGCCAGCCTCAGAAACTTAGCAAGGACCTGTCTCAAAGTAAAAAAGAATTTAAAAGGGGCTGGGGGTGTAGCTCAGTGGTAGAGGGCTTGCCTAGTATGGGGGGGGGGGGACCTGGTTGCCATGCACAGTA
>NW_026000205.1:4875114-4891647 GCF_001458135.2 Marmota marmota marmota
GGGGGGGGGGGGGGGCCTGGTTCCAATGCACAGTACTGCAAAAGAAAATAAATGAATGGTTGCAGGCAGGCCGACCTGCCCAGGCTGGGGAGGAGGAGAGTTGTGGGGGGAGGTGGGGAGGTGGTAAAGACCCAGGTGTGAGGTGTGAGGTGGAGGCAGGTGGAGGGTGGAGGAGGGGGAAGAGGTGGCAGAGGGACCCTGCCTGGCCGCTGGCCCTGGTCCAGGGTCATCCTGTGGACGGCTCCTGCTCTTCCTCCCTCCCAGAGGGGCAACCCCGTGCTGAAGTTCGTGCGCAATGTGCCCTGGGAATTTGGTGAAGTCGTCCCCGACTACGTGCTGGGCCAGAGCACCTGTGCCCTCTTCCTCAGGTGAGCTCCGGGGCTTGGGGCACTGGCTGCCCTTCAGGGAGGGCTGCCCGGGAGGCCTGGAGTGTTGTGACCTAGCATTCTGGGCCATTCCACAGGAGACCTCTGCTCAGTCCTGCTGGCCCTGGGCCTAGTGTGGCCCTGTGTCAGGAGAAGGAGTCCTGGCTTGGGGGGGCCCAGAGCAGAGAGAGCAGGGCCTGGACCCCTGGTCTGAGGCTGGGCCTGGGGCCCTGGGCATGAGGGAGGAGGGCTAAGGCCTGAATTCCTGGGTCTGAGGGAGGAAGGTCAGGGTCACTCATGTCCCAGACATACCTGGCGAGGTGACAAGAGATGGATTTCTCTAAGCTCTATCTCAGTTAAACAAGTTCCCCTTCCAGCCTGGGCCCCTCTGCGGATGGATAGACAGAGGAGATGAAACTCCCTGATCCTGTCCTCCCTGCAGGCTGGAGGGTGACAGGTGCTGGGGACGATGGCTCTAGTCCTAGGTGGAGAAGCCCACTTCTGTCCGTGCTCTGCTGCCAGCTGGGTAGCATCCCCTGGCCCTGTGCATGTACTCTGGGGTGCCTGCTCCTGTCCTCCTGAAGCCCAGGTTTCCTCCCTGCTCAGTGAAGAAGCCAGGGGTCCAGCTGCCAGGAAGCCACGGCCAGGCTGCCGTCCTTGACACTCGCCTTCTTTGCAAGCCACTGATGCTGCGCTCATGGTGCCTGGTGTCCAGGCCACGGGGCAAGGAGTGCAGAAGGGGTTTCTGGGTTCTCAGGGAGACAGGCCCCAACCCACCATCTCCCCACCCTGCCAGCCTCCGCTACCACAACCTCCACCCAGACTACATCCATGAGCGACTGCAGAGCTTGGGGAAGACCTTCGCCTTGCGCATCCTGCTGGTCCAGGTGGACGTGGTAAGCAGGGTCACACGCCTCACCCTCCCCTACTGTGAAATAGGTGGTTTTGAGCCTCGCCATTATGAAGTGGACTGTTGAATCTTTTCCAAGAAGAAAGGCACGTTAAAACCTCAGTAAGGCCGGGAGTGATGGTGTGCGCCTGTAATCCCAGCAGCTCTGGAGGCTGAGGCAGGAGGATTGCAAGTTCAAAGCCAGCCTCAGCATCTTAGTGAAGCCCTAACCAACATAGTGAGACTCTTAAAATGAAAAATAAAAAGGGCTGGGGATGTGGCTCAGTGGTTAAGCGCCCCTGGGTTCAATCCCCAAGGAGCGCTCAGTGAGGAACCATTTTTCATATCTGAGATTGATGCAGGTTACTTACACCCTGTGTTGGCAGAGAGGTGGGACCATAAGATGATCTGTCTCCTTCACACCCCATCAGCCAGTCCCAGACCTCTGCCTCCTAAATATCTCAAGTCTACTTCGTCCTCTGTCCCTGCAGTCCTTACCCCAATCTAGTCCCTCGTCTCCTGCCTGGGTCCCTGTCCCTGCCTCCTTCCTGGTTTTATGGCCTCAGTCTTGACCCTTCCTGTCCTTACAGTGGCCAGAGAGGTCTTCCTAAAGAATACACCCCAGGTCAATGCTCCCTCCCTCCACTCTCCCCCAAGGCTCCTGGGTCCCCAGGGCCTTTCCGTAGCCCTGAGGCCTTGCACCACCACTGGTCCCCAGCCCTCCAGGCTCGCCTGCAAGCTCCCCTTCGCCACCTCCTCCTCAGTACATCCCCAACAGAGCGCGTCTGAGTTCTCCCACCCTCTCCCCTCCTTTCTGTGCCTGGATTTCCCATCCTGCCATCTGTGCTTCCTTTTCCCGGCCTCCTCCTCCTCCAGGAAGCCACTCATGACCACTCCAGGTCCTCATTCTCTGGGGACAGGTCTGTTCCCCTCATTAGACTAGGAGTCCAGGAGGGCGGAGCCCTGTGAGTCGCTGCTGGGTCCTAGTGCTGCCCAGCGCAGGGTCAGCACCCTGTGGGGGCTCGGAGGGTGAGTGAAAGGCTCTCCCCACCTTGAGCTCTGTGTGTCCAGACGGGAAGTCCCGCTTTCTGCCAGCTCCCTAATCCTGACTTTCTTCTCCGCCAGAAAGATCCCCAGCAGGCCCTCAAGGAACTGGCCAAGATGTGCATCTTGGCCGACTGCACTCTGATCCTGGCCTGGAGGTGAGACTGGGCCCCGCTCCCCTCCCCCACCTCCCTGCCACTCAGCCTTCCCTCCTTGTCCCTGGACACCCTGTGTGAGCCTGGTCCAGGCACTGCCTCCCTCTGGGCCTCGGTATCCTCAGCTGTGCACCGAGGTCCTCACTTCTCTCTTGGGGAGGTGTGGGCGCAGCCTGATGTGGGTCCCATGCTCTGGATAGCGTTAGGTTTCTGAGTTAGACGTGAAATGTGGCCTGGGCACCTAAAGACCATTTAAATTAGCTTTCCAATGGGAAAATGGATCCCTTCCTCACACCATAAGCAGAATTAAACCCTAAAAATGAGTTTTATAGCTCTTTTTCTATGTGTGGCGTTGAGGATGGAACCAGGGTCTCATGCAAGCACATGGAGTCACTCCTTCCAACCCTGTAGCTTTAAACTCAAAAAGAAAAACTACAATAAAAATTTTATGATTCTTTTTTTTTTTTTTTTTGGTACTGGGGATTAATCCCAGCAGCACTTAACCACTGAGCCCCAGCCCTGTTTTATTTAGACAGAGTCTCACTGAGTTGCTTAGAGCTTCACTAAGTTGCTGAGGCTGCCCTTGAACTTTCATCCTCCTGCCTCAGCCTCCCTAGCCACTGGGATTACAGGCATGTGCCGCTATGTGATGAATTTGTGATAGCCCAGGAGCCACTGTGAAGTCCCTAGTCTACCTCAGGGTTTGTTCTTTTCTTGTGCATTCTGTAGGATTAGACAGAGTTTTTTCATCCTGTTAAACCTACAGAATTTCCCATAAGAGAATGTCCCCAAATTGGAGTCTTTTGGATTCCAGTGAAAGCACAGAGTGAATTGTCCAAAGCATTTCTTGGGGGACTTGCAGAGTGGCCTGCAGCAGGCCCTGGAGATGGACGTTGACAGCCAGAGGCTCTGGGTGGGGGAGTGTGTCCACAGCCAGGGCTCAGGGCTGCCCTGATGAGGGCCTGAGGCTCTGGCTCAGGTCGGGGCCAGTTTCTTTCAGTGTTTTTGAGGCAACAACATCAACACCCTTATCTGCACCTGGGAATGTTCCAGGCCTTCTGCTGTCAGGTCACAGAGGTCAAGGCTTTCTGTGATCTTCGGTCAGGACACAGCAGGATGGTGTGTGATACCTCCGTGTCCTTCCTGGGTGTATCATTAGATGGACTCACTGCCCTAGAATGCCTGTGTCCACCTGTCCATCCCTCCCTTCCCCCACCCACCCCTGGCATTCTCGGATCTTGTTACAGTCTGTTGGCCCAGTGCCTGTGGCTGGGCTCCTGTGGCCTCTGTAGCCTTCCTTCCCTCAGCGACAGATACCTGTGGCTCCTTCACGTCTTGCCGGTGTTTTCAGCTCCCTTCTTTCTGTTTCTGTTTTTGCTCTGCTGGAGAGAACCAGCGGCTCCTGTTGCCAGGTGCTGCTCTACCTGCCTTCCCATCCCTCCCGTTTTCTCTGGATTACTTAAAATACCCGATACGATGTAAATGCTGTGTGAATAGTTGTTTACATAAAATTCTATTGTTTAGGGATTATGGCAAGGACAAAGCAGTCCGCACATGCTCAGTACAGAGGCCGGCATGGGGGGGGGGGGCCCAGCTGCGCAGAGCACATCCCAAGGAACTGTGGTGGCTCCTGGGGCCACTGCACTACTCACTGCTGTTTCAAAGGGCGGGAAAAAAAAAGGCCAGCCTTTCCTGGTGCTCAGAACCCTGAGTTACTCTGCCCTGCCCACGGGACCCTTTTTATCAATTTTAAAAGCAGTGTTTCAGGCTGGGCTGCAGCCCCAGTGCAGAGCCCTCGCCCAGCCTGAGAGAGTCTGGATTCTGTCTCCAGCGCCACAAAAGCAAACAAAGCTCTTCAAAAGCTCATTTTCCTCTGTGTCAGGAAGCTGAATGTTTAGTAGGCTGTCTGCATGCTGCACTTGAGAAAAGAAACTCAGTTTCTTGATTCCCTCCCTCTCATGCCAGCAAAAGGCAGAGCAGAATGCCAGCCTTCCTTCCAAAAGACTAATATTTCTTTTTCTTTCTTTTTTTTTGCACTGGAGACTGAACTCAGGGGCACTTCACCACTGAGCCACATCCCCAGCCTTTTTATTTTTTTATTTTGAGACAGGGTCTTGCTAAGTTGCTGAGGCTGGGATCGAACTTGCTATCCTCCTGCCTCAGCCTCCTGAGCCACTGGGAGTAAAGGCGTGCACCACTGCACCCACTAAGAGCAAACATTTCTTTTTTTTCAAATATATTTTTTAGTTGTAGTTGGACACAATACCTTTATTTTATTTATTTTTATGTGGTGCTGAGGATTGAACCCAGCATCTCTCACATGCTAGGCAAACGCTCTACCGCTGAGCCCAACCCCAGCCAACATTTCTTAAACAGGCTTCTAAGAGCCAGGCCCTGATGGTGGACATGGCAGTGACTTCTTTTATCATTACAGTCTATCACCCAACTTTACAGATGAGGAAACAGAGGTCCAGAGATAAAATCACTGGCCTAAGGTCACCCAGGTTGGAAGTGAGGCCTGAGCCCGGCCTGAGCGCAGCCTGAGCCCCAGCCTGTTGGGCTTCCAGGCTCTAGCCCTGAGCCAGAGGAGAACCACAGAGATCCCCAGATCCAGCAGGGATTCTGGCCAGGGCCATGGGGGAGCTGAGAACTTCCATTTTTGCATATGTTAGCGTTTGGAATTTACAGCATTAGCAATCACGACTGTGAAATGGAGCCCATCTAGAACATGATGGCCCTCACTTGGCTGATGTGTGTCCTGTCACCTCAGCCCCGAGGAGGCCGGGCGCTACCTGGAGACCTACAAAGCCTACGAGCAGAAGCCTGCGGACCTTCTGATGGAGAAGCTGGAACAGAACTTTGTGTCTCGGGTGAGGCCTCCCTCCCTCCCTCCCTCCAGGCACCTCCCATGCCTGCCTGGGTCTCCCTGCAGCTCCTGGGTGGCCAAACTTCAGTTCTGGTCCCAAGGCGAGTCCATCTGGGCTCTCCCTCCCTACCCTGTCCCCCTCTGCCTTCCCACCCAACGGCTCCCAGCGTGGTCTTCTAAGCGTAACACTGACCCTGTTCTCCCCAGCTCCCAACCCTGCTATGGCTCCCCAGTGCCCTGAGGGAAAGCCCGGCCTTGCAGTGCTGTGCAGGGCCGGTGTCCTCCCGGGCCTTCCTTATCCCTCTGAGCTTCCATATTGTTCCCTCCACCCAGTAACCTGCCTCATCCCATCGGGCATCCCAGCTCGGATGTTCCCTCCTCCAGGAAGCCCTCCCCAACCCCAGCCAGCAGAGGTTCTCCCTGTGCTCCCGTCCCAGGCCTGCCCACCTATCTCCCCACTGGACTTCAGCCCAGGAGGGCAGGGCTGGAGGTGACTCCAAGCCTGTCCTGTCCCCAGCACCCCCAGCACTCAGTAGACACTCAGGGAGTATTTGCTCAGTGGACTGTCAACTCTGGGTTCCAGTGAGGGACCCTGCCACTGGTGCCTTCCCTGGAGGTCCTCCTCGGAAGAAAGTGACAGCAGAAGGGCCTGGGTCAGTTGGATCCTGCATCCCAGCCTCCTCCTCCAAGCCTGCACAGCAGTTCCAAACCCATCTCCTGAGGCAGGGAGGAAGTGACTTCCCCAGGTCCCACAGCTAGGGACTGGCAGGGCTGGGGTCTGAACCAGGGCAGCAGCCAGTACACCCAGGCACGCGGCTGTCACGGTGCTGGGGTGGGGCAGCATCTAAGCTGCACCCCAATCCATGTCCACAGACACCGGAGTCTTCTCGGTATTCCTGGGAATCTAATTTGCCCAAAAATGGAGGCCAGAGCGGTCAGCTCCCTTACCCTGGCTCATGCAGGGACAGGTGGTGGTGGACTGGTTTTGTACCCTGGGCGGAACCAACTCCTTCAGATAAGCAGGATTGATCTCACGTGTCCCACACCCTTGGCTAGTTGGGATCACCCTGATATGGCCTTTTAATCAGTCCTCCCCCAGAAAAAAATAAAACATTTATTGAGAGCCTCTTGCACAGTAGACAGTCTGGGGACCCAGCAGTGGCCCAGCCCTGCCCTCCGAGCTGTCTTACTGGGCTTTCTGCTGCTTCCTTCCAGGTCACTGAATGTCTGACCACCGTGAAGTCAGTCAACAAGACGGACAGTCAGACCCTCTTGGCCACTTTTGGAGTAAGGACCAGCTGCCCTGCTCTGCCAGGCGCTTCCCCTCCTTCCCTTTCCTAAGAAGCCCACACCCTGCTGCATCCCAGTCCCCTGCATTCCTCGAGTCCCCCCAGCAGCACCCAAGGCCCTTCACCAGCTGGGCCAGGGTGGGGTCCAGTGTTCACCTGCCCTGACCCTTTGCCTCCACCCTCCCAGTCCCTGGAACAGCTCATGTCTGCATCACGGGAAGACCTGGCCTTGTGTCCAGGCCTGGGCCCCCAGAAGGTAAGTGTGCTGGGAAGGGACTTGAGGGGAGGGACCCTACACCAACCAGACCTCGGATCCCAGTGTTCAAAAGTCTCCAGAGGCCCAGCAACCATCTGCCTGTATTTATTTTAATTTTTTAAGTTGTAGATGGACAGAGTACCTTTATTTATTTATTTATTTTCATGTGGTCCTGAGGATGGAACCCAGGGCCCCACACATGGTAGGCAAGCGCTCTACCACTGAGCCCCAGCCCCCACCTGCCTGTGTTGCAGATGGCGAGACCTGTCCAAGGGGATGGGGACTAGCTGAGCCTCGCACAGCCAGTCTAGGGGACAATCCAGATGGGCTGCTTCCCTCCCATCTCCCCGACCCTGCAGGCTGGGAGAAAAAGCCAATACCTCACTCCACGAGCAGCAAACACGTGGCCCCTTTAATGAGTGGTTCCTTTCGCTCCCCACCCCAGGCCCGCAGGCTGTTTGACGTCCTTCATGAGCCCTTCCTCAAAGTGCCCCGATGAACAGCTGCCACCTCCAGCGTGACAATAAAGCATTCTCTGGGGCCAGGCTCCTGCTGGGTTGCTGGGGCAGGTTCGGGATTCGCCTGGGGTCTGGGTTCGTCGCTTTGCTCACCTTCTGATGCCCTGGGTGGTTTTGGTTCCTCAGTTTCCCTGGGGGAGGGCTGCAGGCTCCTGCTGAGGCTTCCTCTTGTGCTGCTTCTTCTTTTCTGGTCCTGTGGGAGCCGCCTCCCTGGGCTCCAGATTCAGCAGTGGCCCTGGAATCTCCTCCTGGGGCACCCCCTCTGGCATCTCGCCACCTTCCTGACCCCGCGGTTTCTTCCTGGTCAGTCCTGGTGCTGCGCTGACCTCAGGCTCCACGGTCCCCCACGGTGGCTCAGTCATCTCGGTCTCTGGCTCTGTCATTTTGTGCCCCTTTTCTCTCTTCTTCTTTTTGGTAGATGCTGGAGCTACTTGAGGCTCAAGGTCACCTGGCAGCTCAGACTCTGCCACCTCTGTCGCCGGCTCCAGCATCACACCTTGCCACTTTTCTTTCTTCTTTCTCTTCTTGGAGGACACCAGAGCTGCCTCGGCCTGAGGCCCGTCGTCGTCACCTGGCAGCTCGGGCTCTGCTTTCTGGGGACAGAGCACCAGAGGCGGCCTCTCTGGCTCCCCAGCCTCAGCCCCCGACTCCGCCCCTGCGCTCTGCCTCTTTTTTTTCTTCTTCTTTTTGGGGGGCAGTGGGACGGCTTCCTCCTGCAGCTCCACCTTCACCTGTGGCTGAGGCTCGGCCACCGTCCCCTCCACCAGCTCCACTCCTGCCTCTTTTTTCCTCTTCCTCTTCCTGCCTGGGGAAGGGGCTGCCTCTTCAGGAGGCTCTGTTTTCACCGCCAGCTCTGGCTCGGCCATCTGTCCTTCTGGTTCTGGCACCCCGACCTGTGGGTCAACTGCTTCGGCCCCTTTGGGCTTCTTCCTCTTCTTCGTGGTGGGTGGGACTAGGACTCCCAGAGGCCCCAGCAGCTCAGCTGTGGGCTCTATCATTGCAGGCTCCGCCACCTCTGTTGGCAGCTTTTTCTTCTTCTTCTTCCCAACATCTACTTTGAGGGACCTCAGAGTTGGGTCCACCTCCAGGGCCTCATACCCATTCACTGCCTCCTGGGAGGCCTCGGCCTCTGGCATCTGCTTCTTCTTCTTCCTCTTCCCCAACACAGATGGCTTCAGTGCCAGAGTTGACCCAGGCCCTGTGACTGGTGGTTGCCCCCCAAAGGCGCAGAATCGAGGCCTCAGGCCAGGGGGGATCTGTGGTGGGGGGTTCATTGGGATGGGCTGCAGAGGGGTCCCTGATAAGGATTTTTGGGGACTCTCAAAGATCCTTAGGCTGCCCTGGGGGGTCGGGGCACAAGTAAGTCCACCGCCTGCATGGGCTGAAGGAGCCAGCAGGGTTGCTTCTCCTGCCCGGGGACCGCTGCTGCTGAGGACCTGATAGCGCAGCCGCTGTCCTGCCAACTTGCCCTTCACTGTCTGGGAGCCAGAGAGAGGCACCAGCCGCCCGTTGAGGCTGAGGGGAGAAAGGGAGGGGAGAACCTTGGTCAGATCTGTTTGTAAGTCACTGGATTCTTCAGAAATGCCCCTCCAAACACCCTCCAAGTGCAGCCTCTGGAGTGGGGAGTCTTCCCGGGAGGTGGGTGGGACCACTCACCATTCTGGAGCAAAGTTTGCAGGGGCCTGGATAAGCCACAGCTGGGTATCTGGGCCAGACAGCTCCTCCAAGGAGAAACGGGGTTCTGAGGCTGGGGGTATCGCTGTGTAATCGGGGGGACAAGAGAACCGAGCAGCACCTGCGGGAAGAGAGGAAACGGGGATCTGTCGACATCCAATCCTGAAGGCCGCCCACCAATCCATTAGTCCCAACCTCCCGAGTGTCCCGTTCCCTCCCCGTCAATCCCGTGCCCACCTCTTCTCCAGGGGCGTCCCCACACCACCCCTGGGGGCGCCCTTCTTTCCACGGGTATTCCCCCCCAGTATTCGCCGTCCACATCCTGGCGCCCTCGTTGGAAGGTTCGCTCTCCCCATCTCCGGGATGCCCCGTTTTTCGCCAGAACTTTCCCGGGCACCCCTTTCTCCCCGCCCCCAGCCCCGGTCCACACGCCCGCTCACCGGCGGACGGGGTCGCCGCCATCCCGAGCCCCCGGCGGAGCGCAGACCCAGCAGCCGACTTTGAGCGGACCCCGCCGCCGACCACGTGGCTCAAAGTGGGCGGGGCCTCTTTCCGAAGTGCCCAAGTAGCGTGGGAGCGTGGGGGGTGTCGCTCGACGCCCGTTTGCTCCGTTGGGCAGAAATGAGGGACGTTTCCACGTGTATAGAGCAGACCAGCAAGGAATGACTATATTACCAAAATCTCCAGAAAGAAGGTGGTTCACTGGGCCGCGGGAGTCAGTGCCGCGCCAAGTCTCGGCCAGCCTCCCCCACACTATCTCAGATATGCATTATTCCGACACGGCCTTAAAGGGGCAGTCGCAGAGATAGGCTCTAACTCTTAAAGAGACAGGAAGATCGATTGGACTGAGATTCCTAAAAGAAGCAGGTAAGGATCCTGGGTGGCAGGACTGTGCTTGTAACGTTAGAATCTCCTCTGGAGAAGCTTGGATGCCTTGGAAATTTAGGAATTAAGAGAAAATTCGAAAAATGGAAGAATGGGGTAATTTTCCCAGCAGGGCTTTAAGTAACAGCTAGGGGGCGGGGCTTCTGGATTCTGGGGTAGCGGGAAACACAAGAGGAGGAGCCTGAGGGTCTGGGGGGCGGAGCCTATGAAGCGGGACTCGCGTGGAACTGGAACTGTGCGGACGAAGGGGCGGGGTTCGTGGATCAAAGCAGATTCGTAAATGCTCTAGGGGATCAAGTCTAGTGCTTGAGAAATATCCCCTATGGCTTTGAGTAAGGGTGAGGGGACAGAAGTTCTCATTGTCGACCCCTCCTGCCCCGAGGCGCCTATAAACAGCCGCACGTGGGTACGGATTTGGGGGACATGCCCACGCCCCTTCCCACCAGAACTGCACCGCGTGGGGCGGCGGGTGGAGCTTCGGGACAGTGGCTAGACAGGGTGACCCGACTGCATTCCTGGCCAGTGTGTCAGCGCCGCTTCCCGCCCCCTCTGCGGAGATTTTGGATCCAACTCCAGACATGGGGTTCCCCCTTCCTCTGCGGCTTTCCAGAGGGTCAAGGGGAATGGGAAGTGTTCTTTCCGCCTGGGATCTCCAAACAGTGACCCGCGTGTGGGAGAGAGAAACTTTGGGGAGCCATCCCTTATGGGCTCCGAGACTACAATTCCCAGAGGATCCGAAGCCTCGAGGCGCCGGACGTCGGTCGCGCCTGCTACTGGGGATTGTAGTTTAGCCCTATTGGGCTCTTGCTGGAAAATCCTGGGATGTTCATTCCGCCGCTTTTCACCCACCCGGAGATTGAAATTCAGAGACTCAAGGGGTTACAGATTTGGCCTTAAATCTGTGGATTGGAGCCTGTGACTTTCCCTATGCTCCAATTTTCCACCCCTTTAGTGGCGTCCAAATCTTCACTCAGGAGAGGGGAAACTGAGCCTGGAGGGGTGAGGAAGGGCCCAGGAGTTCGTCTTCTGCTTCTACCTGAGGTGGGAGTCTCGACCCTTCTGTGTCTTGCTGGCCGGATCACCTTTGGCTTCTGGGCCTTGCTCTTCCTGTCTGTGAAATGGATTTAGAGTGAATATATATGGGAATGTCTGCGTCCTGCCCCTCTGGGACTACAAGTCCCAGGGTGCTTGACGCGATCTCTGCCCGCCCCCCCCCGCGGGGACCCGCCTCCCTCCAGCAAGAGTCACGTCGTCTAACCTGTTCCGTGCGCCTGCCCCGCCCCGTCCTCGGCTCCCAGCAGCTGGAGCTGGAGCCGGAGGAAGACCCCCTGGTGCCAGGATCTGCCCCGGACCCGTGAGTTTCCCCCCTCAGGGGTCCAGCGACCCCTAAAGAACCAGACACCATGTCCCTGGGGGAGGGAAGTAGGAGGGGACTTGGACGCCGGGTCCCAGGGCCAATTTGGGGTGCGCAGATGCCTGGGTGCCTGGAAAAGAGAACTAGGATACTAGGATGCCTGAATTACTGGGTGAAAGGAGAAGGGGTTTGGATGTCTGAGTTCTTGGAATGGAGGACTCAGGTCCAAAGGGGTCCAGTGAGACATTCGAGGAGGGATTCCTGAGTCTCTCGAGTTGCGGACTTTTGGAAGTCCGAGTCTTTGGGAAATATTAGAGCCTCAGATCCCTGAATCTTAGGCAGAAATGGGAGGCTTGGACGAGGGTGGAAAGAGTGGTCACTCTACCGTCGTCCTCCGGCTGCCTTCTGGACTGAGCCTCTAGGTCTCTGAGCAGAATTAAGGGTGTGTCGGAGATAGTGGAAACTGGTCTCTGAAATAGACCAGGACAGGTACCCTGGGTCCCTCTGGAGGGTATGCCCCTGCCCTCCCTGCACTTCCAGCTCTAGGGTGGGGGCAGGGGGGTGAGAAAACTGGGGAGGTTCTCCAATCTCCCTTGTGCCGCCGAGCGAACCCCAACATGTCATTAACTGAGGCGTCAGACCTGCCTAACCAGAGGAGGGACGTCAGCCCCAGGGAGCCCCCTGGTGGGGGTGGGGGAGCCTCCTATTGCCCCATGGGGATGGGAAACTTCTGGGGGTTTGCAGAGGTCATTCTAGAGCCTAGGGCAGAATTCCAGAATGGGGGTTTGGTCTGCCACGGAAGCATTGCACGAAGAAGAATTGGTAAACTGAGGCTTAGAGGTGACAGCAGCGTTAGGGGGTCAGGATTTGACCTCTTCCTTCCGGTTATGGCAGCTCTCTGGGGTGGGGGGCAGGATTCCACCAGATTGTCTAGCTAAACTCCCTCCCAGAGCTCCTTGTCCTGACCCTGGAGTGCGAAATGTCACCTCTACTCCCACAGTATGACCTGAGGTATTGTGAGAGATAAGGGAGGGATAGAGGCTAATTCTGGAGGTGTCTGTCCTTGAGGCCGGGGGAGGGCAGGGGCAGGCAGACACCTCCCTCTTTCTCTCCCCCTTTTCTCCACCCCTATGCGTCATGTGGGGGGGATTAAACAGGGAGGGGGGGTGTTTGCTAATGTCTGGGCTTGAAGGGCATTTGGTGGCAGCCTGAAATAAAATTAAAAATAATAATTTGGCTGCCAAAACGGCTCATGTCATGCCAGGCTCAGGTCTGGCAGGTAGACAGGACGGACCCTATTGTCTAGAGAAGTCTCAGGCAACCTCCCAAAAGTCGGACCTGGGCGTTACACCATGAAGGATGCTTGCTGACCCAGGAAAGGACTCCTCCCTACCAGTGGGGAAATTGAGGCTGGAGAGTGGACACTGGCTCTTGCCAGCTTCTGTCTGGAATCTTTCAGGGCTCTCCCTGTCCCAGTCCCCAAGTTACTGGGCATGATCACGGGGCAGAACTCAGGAATGTACAAGAGGAGTTTAGAGCTCTGTGATCCTTAGGCAAAGAAGCTGAGACCAGAGGCATTGAAACTTAGGACTTTTAAAATCTCAGAGTTGAAAGGGCCCTTTTGGGAGAAAAATGACTTAGGATCTTGAGCCCTCACTTGGCCTGACCCTGTGTTATCTTAATGAACCACCAAGAAAGGCTGTTGATTTAGAATTCTGGATGTGTGAAATTTATTTCAACACTGTAGATCAATCAGGTCACCCGATCCTCACACCCTTTTGAGGTGAAAGTATTAATTCCCCCATTATACCCAGGAGGCAACAGGTTCAGAGAAGCTAAATATCTACTGGAGGCAGAGGCTCAGAGAGGGGAAGTCCCTAGCCGGTTCCAGAGAGGGGAAAATAAGCCCCAGCCCAGGACAAAGCTGGAGGAATCTCATCTAGGTGTTCCCAGCCTATTCCGACACCCTGATTTCGTCCTTACTGAGGACGATTCCTCCAGGAAGCCCACAGGATCTTTAACCCCAAAGAACCTGGCTGGGGTGCAGAGGGGGCGTGGAGAGGAGAACCCAGGGGAGGATACCTGGGGGTGGATGGGAGCCCGCGGGACGGGGAGCCGAAGTTGGAGGGCTGCCCGGGGAAGAGGACCTGAGGGCGGAGGGCAGGGTCAGGAGCCTGGGAACAGAGACGCGGCCCGCGCCCCGCCCGGCCCCCTCCTCTGCCCCGGGAGATGAGCACCTGCCCGGGCCCGCCGCGCATTCCCGGGCTCTGAGCTCAGGCGCTGTCCGCCCTCCCGTCCGGGATCGGGCGGTGACAGTGCGCCCTCTGGCGGTCCCGGCACCAGCCTCCAGGACAACCCCACACCCATTGCTGGCATTTCCTTAGGATGTCAGCATGGAATCTGAGAACCTTAGACTTTCGGAAATCACGCAGTCCCCCAAAAGAACCGCTGACTGTCGAATGCTGGCACTGAAGGCCGCACAAAATTGATCGTTTTTATATTTTGACAGACGCAGTGATTCCTGGGTATCCCTGAGATTCTAAAAGTCCCGAGTTTTGATTCCTATAGCCTCTACTTTCTGAGGCCTCAATTCCCAGAGCCCTGAATTCCTACTGCTCCTTCAGACCAGATGGATCCTCACAATAGTCCTAAGAGGTGAAGAGTTATTTATCCCCATCTTACAGGTTAGGAAAAGGAGCCACACTGGCCAGGGTCTGAACGAGATCCTGCCATATTTGAAAGAAGGGAGTCTGGCTCCTTTCTTGTGCTTTTATCTGCTGTAGACTTCTAAGACAGTGCCATCTCTAGAAAGTGGAATAGGAAGACAATTCTGGGCTAGCCACATTAGAGAATTCTAGAATGTTCCAAAGATAGAATCTTGGATTTAGAACTTGCCAACAATTCTCAAGTTGAGGGACTCCGTCTCTGTAGAACCTTAATTACAATCTCAAGTTCCCTACATCTTCAGAATGGAGGCCTCTTAGAGAAGGAATGGGCTTCTTAGGATAGCCTTCTCCTTCTACTATGGGGAAACCCAGGCCCCAGAGTGGAGAGGACTCATGGCCCAAGGTCACACGCTCCCACTACACCCAAATGAGCCGCCAACTCTAACAGGTTGTGTTTCCGGGGTTTCCCAGACAGAGGCTGCTATCGGCATGCCACAGCCCGCCCTGCTACCCACATCTTATGGCCAAAGCTAAGAGGTCAATGTAGCAAGGAGGTGACAGGGCTGTCAGGCGTGGTGGCTACCATGGGGATGGAGATGGGGCTGGCTTTACCGGTTCCTGGTGGCCTCCCACTGGGCCAGTGGCCACAACTGCCCATCCGCTGCTAGCCACCTCCCTGTTTCTCCTCCTAACAATGGGTCACTGTGAGCCAGGCCTCCCCTGGATGGGGACTCTTGAGGAGAAGAAACAGCAATCACTGCCCTCTGGGACTCCTCCAGTCTCGTGGAGAAGACACAGAATTAGCATGTTAGAACCTGATATGAAACCCAGTTCTATAGACTTCTTGCAGGGTGACCTTGAACAAAGATTTCTTTTTTTTTTAAATTTTTTTTTTAGTTGTAGATGTACACATTCCTTCATTTTATTTATTTATTTTTATGTGGTGCTGGGGATTGAACCCAGTGCCTCACATGTGGGAGGCAAGCTCTCTGCCACTAAGCCACAACCCCAGCCCATTGAACAAAGATTTTTAAGCTTAGGGTGCTTTTGACCATGGAATGAGGTTTGGCGTGCAATGCATTTAGCACAGTGGCCCTGCAGTCAATTTTGGTGCTGGGGATTGAATCCAGGGCCTTGTGCATGCGAGGAAAGCTCTCTACCAACTGAGCTATATCCCCAGCCCCTCAATCTTGTTTTTATTTCATTAAACTGAAAGTAATGAGTATGGACTCTGGGATGTATTAGACGGTGCAATTATTATTTTAAATAAATACCTCTAACATCTAGCACAGCATCTTCTGGTGCCTATCAGCACAGTAACTGATAGTTGCAATTTTATTCAATGTTCATTGGCACATAGTAGATGATCAATAGATACTTGTTGAAGGAATTGATGCATTTTTTATATTAATTTTTTTTTAGTTGTAGATGGACAGCATTTCACTTATTTATTTTTATGTGGTGCTAAGGATCGAACCCAGTGCCTCACACGTGCAAGCATTCCAGAACTGAGCCACAGCCCCCCCCCTTTTTTAGTTGTAGTCAGACACAATACCTTTGTTTTATTTATTTTTTTATGTGGTGCTGAGGATGGAACCCAGTGCCTCACACGCGCTAGGCGACTGCTCTACTGCTGAGCCACAATCCCAGCCCCTTGATGCATTTTATTAGGGCAGAGATAAAGAGATGAACAAGGAACCGCTAAAGAGAGAAAAGTGTCTGAAGCCTTCTAGAACCGATTTGGACTTCTAGGTAGTGAGTGAGTGGACTGGGCTTTTGAAGGAGTGGACATTTCCCATCTGGGAACTGGAAGGGTAAAGCACATCTGGCGGAAGGAACGAAGAGTAGGAGGCGCCCCGCGGTCCCCGAGGGTGAGGTCTGAGACCGCTCCCCCACCACGCAGGCGCCCCGCTCCGGCTGGCACCATGGACAGCGAGGCATTCCAGAGCGCGCGGGACCTTCTGGACCTGAACTTCCAGTGTGAGCTGGGATCGGGGGCTGGGCTTGCGGGGGCAGGGCCCTGCCAGGAGGCCCGGTCCTGACCCTCATTCCCGCCTGCCCAGCGCTGGCCATGAAGCACATGGACCTGAAGCAGATGGAGCTGGATACGGCGGCGGCCAAGGTGGACGAACTGACTAAGCAGCTTGAGTCACTGTGGTCGGACTCGCCAGCTCCTCCTGGCCCGCAGGGCGGAGTCCCCCCTAGGGTGAGCCGGGTTCCTGCCCTGACCCCGGAAGCCAGCTTCTCTTCTCTCCATACCCCAGGTCGGAGGCTTGGATTTCAGTCAAGGCTGCCCCCAATGGTTGTGTAGGTCGTAGGTATTCAAGGACACTTGAAAGAGAGGACCAGGGGAGGTGGATGACCTACAGGATCCCGGGAAGCAAAGGGGCCTTTTCCCAGGTCGCGCAAACAGTGATAGGCTAGCCTCAGCCCTAAGTCTGGGCTCCGTCCCCAGCACAGTTCATCTGAGCTCGCTGTGCCAAAATTTCCACCCCGGTGCTCTCCTCTGGGTTGACCTTTGGTGACCTCTTTTGATTCCACCGCCCCCACCCCACCCCTCCGCTAATGTATC
>NW_026000205.1:4892400-4909200 GCF_001458135.2 Marmota marmota marmota
GTGTATAAGAGACAGGCCCCGCAGTGCCCCTCGCCAGCGTCCCATCCCCCTCAGCATGATATTCAAGTTGCAGAACGCTTTCTGGGAGCAGGGGGCCAGCAGAGCCATGCTCCCTGGGTCCTCCGTCTTCTCCAGAGCACCCCCACCTAAGCTGCCTCCCCAGTCCCAGCCAGCCCCCCCAGACCCAACTGCAGCCCCAGCCCCAACCACAGCCCCAGTTGCCCCCCCAACCCCAGCCCCAACCCCAGCCTCAGCCCCAGCCCCAGGCCCAACCCCAGGCTCCAGTCCCCCAGGTCCCCCAACAAACATGGCCACCGGTGAATGAAGGTGAGTCAATAACAGGCCCCTAGAGGACTGGGTGAAGGGAGGACAATGAAGGGACAGATTAGCTGGGAGAACCATCTCCTTCCAGACACTGCCCTTCAGAGTGCTAGGCCAGGTGAACTTGGGCATTGGCACAGGAGCCAGGGATGGTACAGTGGTTAAGGATGGACCCTGGGGCAGACTGCTTGCTTCTACACTGTGTGACCTCAGGGACGTCAATTTCCTTGAGTGTAAAAACTGAACAATGATAAGAGCCTATCTTATGGGAGATGGCATTAAAACCATATCGAGTCCTTGAAATAGGGCCCAATGCATAGTAATCCCTCAATAGCTATCATTTGTTATGATAATCATTAATGTTTTTTGGTAGGAGATCTGTGGAGTTAAGCAGAGAGGGTTTCGGCATCTCTCCACCACTGACTTACTGTGTGACTCAGGATGAGTTACCTAACTTGTCTGAGTATCTGTTTACCCATCTGTGAAGAGAGATTAATATCTACCTTATAGGAGGGTGACAGGGATTATGTCATAATAGTGTTTGTTACAATGGGTGCGGTGGTGCACGCCTATTATCCCAGCAACTCAGGAGGCTGAGGCAGGAGGATCACAAGTTCAAGGCCAGCCTCAGCAACTTAATGAGTCCTCACCAACTTGCCAAGATCCTGTCTAAAAATTTTTTTTTTTTTTTTAAATATTTACTTATTTTTGTTTTCGGCGGACAGAACATCTTTGTTTGTATGTGCTGCTGAGGATCGAACCCGGGCCGCACACATGCCAGACGAGCGCGCTACCTCTTGAGCCACATCCCCAGCCCACCTGTCTAAAAATTTAAAAATATATATATATGTTTACATGACTGGGGATGTAGTCCAGTGGTAAAGGGCATCTGGGTTCAATTCCCAGTATCAAAAAAGAAAACAAAAGTGATTGTTACTGCTCCCACCTGCTTGCTTGCTTGCTTGCTTTGGTACCAGTGATTGAACCCAGGGGTGCTTAACCACTGAGCCACATCTCCAGTCCTTCTTGTTTTTTTTTTTTTTTTTTTTTTTTTTAAATTTTTTTATTGTTGGTTGTTCAAAACATTACATAGTTCTTGATATATCATATTTCACACTTTGATTCAAGTGGGTTATGAACTCCCATTTTTACCCATATTTCATATCAGTTACACATCCATTATTTACATATTGCCATACTAGTGTCTGTTGTATTCTGCTGCCTTTCCTATCCTCTACTATCCCCCCCTTCTTGCTTTTATTTTGAGACAGACAGGGTCTCACTAAGTTGCTTAGGGCCTTGCTAGGTTGCTGAGGCTGGCTTTGAACTTGCAGTCCTCCTGAGACCCTGAGATTAAGGTGTGCACCACCACACCCAGCTCCCACTGCCAAAGGGCAATAAGGCAGAGAGAAGAGATCATTAAATGCTGGGATTCTACTTCTGGAAGGAGTTTTCTGCCCGAGATGGTAGGAGAGGAAAGCTTGCAGATCTTGGAAAGTCCGGTCCTCATGGTTGCTAGGAGTACAGATTCTGAAGTCAGCCAGCAGTGTGACTTTGGGTAACTTAGTTACTCTCTCTGAGGTTCAGATTTCCTTCGCATAGTATGGAGATAATAGCCTAGAGGGGAGAGTTCAACAAGACCAGCATGTAAAGTGCCAGGCACATCCTAAGTGCTCAATAAATGGGAGGTATAATTACGTATTGTTCACAGTTCAGGGAATATGTAGCCCAGAAAGGGCATGAAACTGCCCTGAGGTCACACAGAAAATAAGGTAGTGATTTCAGACCCTGGAAGTTGTGGAGAGTTTTGGGGGCCTTCAGAGGACTTGTCCTCTGATTGGGTTCTTGTTCCTGCTAGGCCTCCTCAAACCCCCTGCCGAGGCGGAGGCTGAGCCTGAGCTAGAGGGGCTGCTGACACCGGTGCTGGAGGCTGGTGATGCAGACGAAGGCGCTGTAACTCGGCCCCTCAGCCCCACGAGGCTGCAGCCAGCGCTGCCCCCTGAGGCGCAGTCGGTGCCCGAGCTGGAGGAGGTGGCCCGGGTGCTGGCCGAGATTCCTCGGCCCCTCAAACGCAGGGGCTCCATGGAGCAGAGCCCTGCCGTGGCCCTGCCCCCTACTCACAAGAAGCAGTACCAGCAGATCATCAGCCGCCTCTTCCACCGGCATGGCGGGCCAGGGCCTGGGGGGCCTGAGCCAGAGCTGACGCCCATCACCGAGGGATCTGAGGCCAGGGCCGGGCCCCCTGCTCCTGCCCCACCAGCTCCCCTACCGCCCCCAGCCCCACCCCAGAGCAGCCCACCAGAGCAGCCACAGAGCATGGTAAGTAACACAGGAGGAAACGGGTGTGTCTGCTAGCGTCTGGGGCCAGCTGCTGTAACAAAACACTCCCAAGTACGTGCCTTATGTGAGAGAAGCAGCCCTCTTCTGAGGGCTAGTTCAGGAGTCTGGGAATCCAGCCTCCCAAATGATGGAGACTGAGTCGCTGGTCCCTGGGGCCGGTGGTTAAGAGCATTGGCCATAGAGCTGGGCTCACCTGTGTTTGAATCCTGGCTGTGTGCCACTTACCACCTGTGCAGTCTTGGGTGAGACATTTAACCTCTCTGGGCCTCAGTGTCCTCATTTGTGAATGGTGAGAATTACAGCCACTGCCAGGTTTCTGTTCTGGTGACTAAAATTCTCAGGGGTCACTCCAGGTAAACTGGGCTGACTGGGCCGCGCAAAATAACCACACAAGAGACACAAATACCTTTTTCTTTGGGGTCGCTGTGACAGCTTCTCTGACCTTTTGGGTCCGCAGAAAGAGAGAGAGAGAGAGCACCCTGCTGACCCCTTTTACTGAGAAGCTATTCAAATGAGGCAAGGAGTCAGGTTTCAGGGGCTGAGTCCATCTTCATGATGTCCACTGTCAGCAGGTTGACTGACATCCAGGTAGGCCACACCCAAGGGCACAGTAAGAGAAGGGGACACACACAAGGCACTTCCATGGAAGATTCTATCCTAAACAGGGCAAGGGGTTATATTACAAAGGAACAGGTGAGTATAGCTCCACCCATAGGGCTGTAGGAAGGCACGCCTAGGCATGAAGACCCTAGAAGAGCGGGGCAGTCTAGCAGCATGGGTGCCTGAGGCCACATCGCCCAGCAGGGGAGTTAACTCAGTCACGTGCAAGGTTGGTCTCCCACAAGCCACCTCATGAGGTTGCTGTGAAGGTCTAGTGTATTGAGTGGGTAGAATGGTGCCTGGCACATAACTGTTAGCTGCCATTAATGTTGTCATTTGCCCAGGGGATGGTCTCTTGCCGATCTTAGTTTTGGCTGTGCATCGGGGATGGGGGCAGAGTTATAGTCAGGTGAAACTGTCCTGAACACAGTGTGGGTAGATGTGTATGGGACAGTTCCCAGAGAAGTGGGGGTGAAGCAGACACCCCAGAATGCCTGTTACCAGCCTCTCCAGGGTAGAGCCAAGGAACGAAAAGGCTCAGGGCCCTGAGATCAAGAGGGGAAGGATGATATCTCAAAATAGGAGAATTGTCCCCTCAGAGAATCACAATGTCTTGGTCACAGAGAAGCTTGAAAAGACACAAAATTCAAGAATTGAACTCAGCAACTTAATGAGGCCCTAAGCAACTCAGTGAGACCCTGTCTGTAAATAGAATACAAAATAGGGCTGGGGATGTGGCTCAGGGGTCAAGTGCCCCTGAATTTAATCCCTGGTACCCCCCCAATTTTTTTTTTTTTAGATGTAGATGGACACAACACAATGCCTTTATTTTTATGTGGTGCTGAGGATCGAACCCGGGTCCTGCCTGTGCTAGGCGAGCGCTCTACCGCTGAGCCAGAATCCCAGCCCCCCAATTTTTTTATTAAGAGTAACATTTTAAATTAACACTTTCTATCGTAGAAGAATACATAAACACCTTAGAAAACATGGAAAAAAACAGTAATCAGTACCGAGAACAAAAGTCTCAGCACTCAGAACTGTGATAAACAATTTGAGTATCTCCTTCAGTCTTTTGCAGTGAAATTCTAATAGTAAAATATGAAAGTTCTCATAGAATATCAGGATTGCAAAACCCTGGCCCCTCCACAATTCGAAATAGTGAAGGAAATAGTATAATTTAGCATTTCTGCAATCACAACATATTGAAAACTTGAAATAACAGGGCATACTGGTGATCCTAGCCACTCGGGAGGCTGACACAAGAGGATCACAGGTCTGAGGCTACCTTGAGCAATTTAGCAAGAACCTGTCTCAAATTAAAAAAAAAAATTAAAAGGAGATGGGATGTAGCTCAGTGGTAGGTTCTTGCCTAGCATGCACCTGGCCCTGGGTTCAATCCCCAGTACTGGGAAGAAGAAAAACAAACAAAAAAAAAAAAAAAAGAAAGAAAAATAACTGAGAAATTGAAGATTTTGGATTCACTGCCTCTTAGTATCTCTAAATTTCAGAATCTTGCAATCATTGAAATGCTGGAGACAGCCAAGACCAGAATAACTAACACTGCGCGTGCATGCACACACAAACACACACTCAGTAGAAATAAATCTTGTAGGAGGAAATGAAAAATAAGAAAGCACATGAATAACATGATGAATACTCATATCCCAAACCTCTGGAATTAAGACCTGGTAACACTTGTCATGCATGCTTCATGGCATTTTATCTGTATCTATATTTTTAATACATAACTTATTTTGTGTAGTCGTGTATATGTGTATGCACATGCATGTGTGTGCACGTGTGTTTGTGTGTATAGTGAATAACTGGCTTCCACATTCATTGTCTTGAAGGTCTAGAATTACTTGGCCACCCACTCCATAGCCTCTCAGTTACTCGCAGGTCTCAGGGTCAAGATCCAAAGTAATTTGCTGTTGTAGAGTTCAGGAGGACCGCAGCACCAGGGCCAGGACACACCTCTCCCCGGTGCGAATCCCAGCCCTCCTCCTTCCCCCTGGGTCTTGGGCGATCTGGGCAGCTGCTGCCTGGTCCTTAAGCCTGTGGTCCCCGGCCTCCCCCTAATGGGTTTGCAGTACTAACAATTCCTCCTAGTCTCTGAGGTCCCCGCCCTGTCCCGCAGGAGATGCGCTCGGTGCTGCGGAAGGCGGGCTCCCCGCGCAAGGCCCGGCGGGCGCGGCTCAACCCGCTGGTGCTGCTGCTGGACGCGGCGCTGACCGGGGAGCTGGAGGTGGTGCAACAGGCGGTGAAGGAGGTGAGGGACGCTGAGCTGGAGGTGGCGGGTGTGGGGTGACATCCACTGGACTAAGCCCCTTCCTGGCCCACTCAGATGAACGACCCGAGCCAGCCCAATGAGGAGGGCATCACCGCGCTGCACAATGCCATCTGCGGCGCCAACTACCCGATCGTGGACTTCCTCATCGCGGCGGGCGCCAATGTCAACTCCCCAGACAGCCACGGCTGGTGAGGCCTAAGCCGCAGGGGACTGGCGCGGGCATGGGCGGCCGCGCGGGCTGGCGCGACCCCCTCACGCATGCCTCCTGCGCCTAGGACACCTCTGCACTGCGCGGCATCGTGCAACGACACGGCCATCTGCACCGTGCTTGTGCAGCATGGCGCTGCAATCTTTGCCACCACTCTCAGCGACGGCGCCACCGCCATTGAGAAATGCGACCCCTACCGGGAGGGCTATGCTGACTGCGCCACCTACCTGGCAGGTGCGCCCGGCTGGGGCTCTTGGGCTGGTGCTGAACCTTCCACCTGGCTGCAACGCAGGCTGCGCCCCACAGGGAGAGGAGGACGTGGGTGCTGCACCAGTGGGATCTCTGGAGAGAGGGATGTGGAGTGGGCCACCTGCGGGGAGGGGCGTGGCAGTGGAGGGCGTGCCATTTTTAGGGAGACCTGCGGGGAGACGGGGTGGAGATGGTGCTGCTCCCCGCTTTCTACCTGCGGGGTGGGAAGTTATAGTTTCCAGCTATACCATCGACCCGGCACAGGGCTGAGCAGGTGGGCTCTCCCACCTGTCTGAGGCCGCAGTACACACCTGGCAGGTGAGAAGCCATGCAGCTGGGAAGGGCCTAAGGACTGTTGCATTTGTGGGGAGTCTAGAGGCTGTGCCATCTCTAGACTAGATGTCACCTAGTTTCCCTGAGGGAGGGCGAGTAGGGGGACCACGGGGATCAAGCAGAGGGTCCCTGCCGCACACCTGGAAGGGCAACTTGGATTGCAGTTTGGCCTTAGGGACCTTGGGCTGGAGTGATTGGTAATGTGCGCCAGGGGAACAGGGCGGTGACCCGCGTCCCGGTGTCCTGCAATGTTAGAGGCTGCCAATTCCAGCATCAGACTTCCCCTCTGGCTCCTGTCCCCTGACCTGAGCACGCACAACTCCAGTTGGCTAGGACAAGCGCCAGGGGTCAGCCCCTGTCCCCAGCCCTCTGCCTAGCTCTCACCATGGCGGTCCTGGCCTTTCAGACGTGGAGCAGAGCATGGGGCTGATGCACAGCGGGGCGGTGTACGCCCTCTGGGACTACAGCGCCGAGTTCGGGGACGAGCTATCCTTCCGAGAGGGCGACTCTGTCACCATCCTGCGGAGGGACGGGCTGGAGGAGACCGACTGGTGGTGGGCTACGCTGCACGGCCAGGAGGGCTACGTGCCGCGGAACTACTTCGGGGTGAGCTCAGAGAGATGTCCCAAGGGCCTCCAGCGGCAGTTTGGGGCAGAGCTCACAGGAGAAAGGGAGGGAGGAGGACAGCCCGGTGGAATGGGTGAGGCAGGCTGGGTATCTTTGATAGACGGAGGAGAAAAGCCCCCGGTAGTAATGGTGGGGGTAAGGGAAAGTCGCCCACAGTCAGGGGAGTGGGTGAGGAAGAGCCTCCCAGGGCCGGTGCCTTTGTGGGGTCCTCGCCAGTACAGCCATTGGGTTCCCCTTCAAATCTTTAATTTTTTTTTTTTTTTTTTTTGTACTGGGGATTGAACCCAGGGAACTTAACCACTGAGCCACATCCCCAGACCTTCATTTGTTTGTTTGTTTATCATTTGGAGACAGAGTCTCACTGAGTTGCTTAGGGGCATTGCTAAATTGCTGAGGCTGGCTTTGAACATGCAATCCTCCTACCTCAGCCTCCTAAACTGATAAGGTCCCAGTTATGTGCCACCACACCCAGAGTTGATTCCAGCTTGATCAGGCATTTTTACTGGGTTGGGAGTGTGGCCTGTCTGCATGCTCAAGGTCCTGGGTTCCATTCCCAGCACTGCCAAAAAAAAAAAAAAAGTTTTTATTATCATCCCTGATTATTTTGATGGGAAGGTTAAAAAGGAATCCCATCTTATCAGGATGAACCCAACTATTATGTATAACAATAAGGCTTAATAAAAAAGAATGAGAAGATTTTTAAAAAATATTTGTTTTTTAGTTTTAGGTGGTCACAATATCTTTATTTTATTTTTATGTGGTGCTGAGAATCAAACCCAGTTCCTCACGCATGCTAGGTGAGCGCTCTACCACTTGAGCCACATCCCCAACCCCCAAGAATGAAGACTTTTAAAAAAGAATCCCATCTTGGGTTGGGTCTGTGGCTCAGTGGTAGAGCACTTGCCTAGCATGTGTGAGGCACTAGGTTCAATAATCAGCACCATATAAAATTAAATAAATAAAATAAAGGTGTTGTGTCCAAGTACAACTAAAAAAATATTAAAAAAAAAAAAAGAATCCCATCTTAGTGATGGGGGAAAGTTCAAGGATTGTAGCTGGGCACTGTGGCACTTGACTGTAATCCCAGTTACTTGGAAGGCTGAGACAGGAGGATTTCAAGTTCCAGAATCCTTGGCAACTTAGTTGGACCCTGACTCAATAAATAAATAAATAGGCCTGGGGCTCAGTGGTCAAATGCTTCAGGGTTCAATCCCCAGTATCTTGGGGGAAATCGCATATCACAGCCATGGCAGAAGGTGGTTTTATTCTGCAGCATGAGGCTAGGTGAGGAAGAATCCATTAATAAAATCAGAGTAGAAATCTAACTTCTATAAAATTTTAGAAGATCCCCCCAGGGTTGAGTGAGGGTTCTGTTATATTTCTGCAAAGAATTTTTTTTTTTCCTTGGGAGTGGGTATCAGAGATTGAACTCAGGGGCACTCAACCACTGAGCCACAACCCCAGCCCTGTTTTGTATTTTATTTAGAGACAGGGTCTCACTGAGTTGCTTAACGCCTCACTTTTTCTGAGGCTGAACTTGAGATCCTCCTGCTTCAGCCTCTCGAGCTGCTGGGATTATAGGCGTACACCACAGCACCCATCAAGAATATTCTTTTAATTCAGGAGAAGCTGGGTGGTAGGGAGAAGGAGGCATCAGTTTTATGGCAGTTTAATAGACCCAGAAGATTCCCTTCCATCTGCTGCTGAATCCAAGGCCTTGTATGGTACTTGGAGGGGACAAGAGAGTTGGGATTCTGAGTGCTAGGGGGAGCCCGGGAGGAAGGGATGGGAGATGGAGGCAGCCCACCTCCTTGGTGGGCATAGGGAAGAATGAGGGCTGGAGCCCCAATGTCTGTCTGAAGGTCTGCTCCCCTCAGCTCTTCCCCAGGGTGAAGCCTCAGAGGAATAAAGTCTAGCCGGACAGAAGGATGTTTTCCCAGGCGACAAGAGCAAGCCAGCCTGCCCTCGCCCCAGATGTCCCCCTCCACATACTGCTGTTTACCTGTGCCCCTAACTCTGCAGGGGTGGGGCCCTCACCACCATTTCTCAGCTCTTCCAGAAGCCAGTGGAGGAGAACTTCAGCCTTAAGTTTAGCAATCTGCCTTAACCGTGGAGGCCCCAGGGGTGAGGCTGAGAATCTTGGGGGCAGGAGATCCTCCACATTTGCCAAAGCAGATCCCGTCCAAAGTGCTTCCCACCCTGACTGCCAATCACTCCTCACCCTCAGCAGCCAACCCACCATTCCCAGCTGAGCCTGGGATTTGAGACCCCCCACAACTGACTTCCCCTGGGAGTCACTCCTATCCCTTGTCTCCCAGAAGCTCTGGGGTCTGGGGGAGACCCACTGGTTTCCACCAGGATCCTCACCCCGCCTTCCCCAGTTAAGTGCCTTCACGAAGTGCTGGTTTTATGTTTATAACCAAATGGGGGAGTTTTCTTTATAAATAAAGGTAGTTTGCACAGAAATCGACTCCCTTCTCTTTTGATCCTGTTCTGACTCAATAAATGCTCAAGGTGGGCAAACCAGTGTGGGCTTTTGTTTATTTGGTGACGTTGGGGATGGAACTCAGGGCCTCATGCAGTCTATCACTGAGCTGTGCCTCCTCCCTTGGCAAAGCAGTCTTAAAATAGTCACTTTCTAGGGGAATCCCCGAGCTTTCCCTTCCTCTTTTCCACGCTTCACATTCCTCTTTGTGTCTTTTATTTAGTGATATGTATTAGCAGCTTTTCACACTGTAACAAACTGCCCAAGGTAGGTTAACTTTAGTAAGAAGGGAGACTCATTAGGCTCACAGATTCAGAATCTTAGAGCCCAAACACCATGGCACAGGCCCTGGCAAGGGCTGCCTGGCACTTGGCCAGAGGGTGTGCAGGAAGGAGGGGTCACGTGGTGTGTCTCCTGGGGTGGGTTAGGTCTCCAGGGTCCCCTATCTCTGATTCCCACCAGTCTCCCTGGCTGCAGCTCTTCCGCCAGCCCTCAGCCTGACACTGTGGCCACTCTGAGCAAACCCTAAGCTTTCCCCACGCACCCCTTCATATCTCTGAGTGACATAAGCCTAGCTTGGAAGGAAGAAAATCTAGATTTCTCACTGGAGAAATGTAGGAAAGATTCTCTGCTTGCTGGGCCTGTTTTCCCATCATAAAGAAATGGATCTGGTAAGTATCGTAGGGATCATCATGAGTATTCAGTCATTACCATTTTTTTGAGCACCTACTATTTGCCACTGTCTAAAGCTGGGTCCCTGCTGTCAAATTCGTACACTCTCTGGACATTTGATGATACTAAACAATTATTAATACTCTCTGAGTTGCACTAATGAGTTATGCCTATGTTCTAACAGAGTCCTTAATTTTAGAGAGACATTCTAAAATACTTCTGGACGAAATGATGTATGAGATTTGCTTCAAAATCATGGAGTGGGCGACAGTAAGGCTGTGTAGAGGAAGCAAGATAAGCCCAGGGTTGAACATTGCTGAATTATAGTACGTGTTTTACCCTTCTTTCTTTTTTTTAGGAAATATTTATTTTTTAGTTATAGGGGGACAGAATATCTTTATTTTATTTTTATGTGGTGCTAAGGATTGAAGCCAGTGCCTCACACATGCTAGGCGAGCGCTCTACCTCCAAGCCACAATCCCAGCCCATGTTTTACCCTTCTCTTAACTGTGTGTCTGTTTGAAATTGTCTTTGACACAGCTAAAAAATGTCCCTGCTGGCTGGGCACAGTGGTGCATGCCTGTAATTCCAGCAGCTCAGGAGGCTGAGGCAGGAGAAGCATGAGTTCAAAGCCAGCCTCAGCAAATTAGTGAGACCCTAAGCAACTCAGTGAGACCCTGACTCTAGATAAAATACAAGGAAGTCTGGGGATGTGTCTCAGTGGTTAAGCGCCCCCTGGTACCAAAAAAAAAAAAAAAAATCCCCGTTGCAGGAGAGCTGACCTTCTAGTGCAAGAGACACACAGTAAGAATGAATAAATAAATAAACCAAACGATGAGCAAAATCTACTTCAGATCCAATGAGGGCACGGGGAGAGGGCGGAGCCCTCGGGCCAAGTCAGGAGGTGTGTTTCCTGTGGCTGCCATAACAAATGACCACAAACTCTGTGGCTTAAAACAACACACATTTATTTTCTGACCTCCCCTCCAATTTTGGTACCAGGGATTGAGCCAAGGAGCACTTAACCACTGGGCCACATCCTCAGCCGTTTTTATGTTTATTTAGAGACAGGGTCTCACTAAGTAACCAAGGCTAGTTTTGACTAGCTGAGATCCTCCTGCTTCAGCCTCCCAAGCCGCTGGCATTACAGGCATGCACCACCTTGCCCAGCTTTCCGACTGTTTTGAAGGTCAGAAGTCCCAGCTCGCTTGCACTAGGCTGAAACCAAGACCTTGGGGAGCCATCTTCCCACAGAGGCTCTTGGGAGAAATCAGGTCCTTCCTTTCTAGGATTCTAGAGCTGCATTCTTTGCATTCCTTGGCTCCTAGCCCCCTCCTTCACCTTCAAAAGGAACCTTCCTCTTAGATTTGTGATGATGTTTAGGGACCAGGGATATCTACCCCAGGATTGTCTCCCCATCCCATGATCCCAGGGTTCAAGCATGCTAGGCAAGCCCTCTACACAGGGCTGTGCCCCAGCAAAGAAAACTGCATTTGTAATGAGCAGGCAGTTGTCAGTCATCCTAAGATCATCCTTCCCCATCCTCCTTGCCTCCTGTTATTCACCCCTTTTAGAAATTCTCTTCCCTTGAGCTGGATGTAGTGACATAGTCTAAGAACACAGCAGAAGCACTTCTGAAATCCGGTTCTAAAAGTTAATAGTAACTTCCATTTTGCTCCCATATCTCTCTGGCTCTTCTTGACCCAGCCAGGGACCTTCCGGAAAGACAGGACCCCTTAAGGACGAAGGGAAAAACATCTCAGGGGAAATAAGACAGCCATACTAGCTCTCAGTCTTACCAGGTTAACAGCTATACTAGAAAATTAGGAGTTAAAAGATAAGCTAGTCTCCAAGGCTGCGGGAAGGAGAAGATGGGGTGCTGGAATGTCAGTTCTGAGACTATGCGGTTAGCAGCCATAAAATCCCAGCTCCAGCCAAAGCAGGGTCTGCGCAATTCGGAAAATAATATCAGAGACTTTCCCAAATGGTAAAGGTAACTCCAGATGCAGAGAAGCCAAGGATGCATAAAACCGTTACCTTTACCTTATCAGCACAGCAAAACGCACACTTGTAGATGGAGACTTAAGATGGTAATGGGCCAGGCGCAGTGGTGTTCTCCTGTAATCCCAGAGACTTAGGAGGCTGAGGCAGGAGGACTGTGAGTTCAAAGCCAGCCTCAGCAAGTTAGCGAGGCCCTAAGCAACTCAGAGAGACCCTGCCTCAAAATAAAATACAAAATAGGGCTGGGGATGTGGCTCAGTGGTTAAGCGCCCCTGGGTTCAATCCCCAGTATCAAAAAAAAAAAAAAAAAAAGATGGTAATTACTGTGGCCCATGATGAAGAAGAGCATAGGCGCAAATGAAGTCCTATCTCTACGTGTGATGACATCAAGGGACTGAGTTCCTGCCTCCTGTACAGGCCTCAACAGCCCTCCTGTTTTGCTCTTCCCTGGAGTCAGCACGGGCTCTGTGCTGCCTGCCTTCTGGCTCTAGCAGATACAATATCCCTAACATAGCCTTGTCCGGGCTTAAATTCCTAAAGCTCTGGATCCAAGAACCTGAGTCTAGGTTTCTGGCTTTGATGAGTCAAGTTGCCTTTGAAGACATCCACATGGAAGGGGCCAGCGAGGACCTGAATCCGGCAGGAACCCCCTGGGGAGGTCAGTAACACGTTGCCCAGTGGGGACTTGAGAGGACTGCAGCTGTGTCCAACTCCTGATCTATAGAACAAATAATAAGCCAGGCACAGTGGCACATGCCAGTAACCCCAGGCACTCAGGAGGCTAGGCAGGAGGATCACAAGTTCAAGGCCAGCCTCAGCAACTTAGTGAGACCCTGTCTCAAAATTTAGAAAAAGGGCTGGGGATGTAGCTTAGTGGTAGAGCACTCTTGGGATCCATCCCCACTACCACAAAATAAACTTTTTTTTTTTTTTTTTTTTTTAAAGCTAGAGAAATAGTTCAGTGGTAGAGCACTTCCCTAGCATGTGTGAGGCCGGGGTTCCACCCCAAGCGCGGCGCGCGCACACACACAGAGGAAATAAAAGAAATGGGATAAGGAGAGCTGACCTTCTAGTGCAAGAGACACACAGTAAAAATGAATAAATAAATAAACCAAACGATGAGCAAAATCTACTTCAGATCCAATGGTGACCACCATGAGGGCACGGGGAGGCATGATATTTGGGGATAATTTATGCAGAAATAGCTCACTAATGCAAGTGCCTGCTGCCTGGATGGCAAAACCAGGGGCCCAAGGGTGCCTGGAGGAGCAGCGTGGAGAGAGAACAGTAGAAGATGGCGTCAGGGAGGTAATGGGATATTTAGCACAGGGCCTGAGATATGTCAGTCCAGTACTCTATTTTTTGGGAGTGAGGGTGGGTACCGGGGATTGAACTCAGGGGCACCCAACCACTGAGCCTCATCCCCAGCCCTAGTTTGTAGGGCTATTATTTAGTGACAGGGTCTTACTGAGTTGCTTAGTGCCTCCTTTTTGCTGAGGCTGGCTTTGAACTTGAGATCCTCCAGTCTCAGCCTCCTGAGCTGCTGGGAATACAGGCGTGTGCCACCTTGCCTGACTCCAGTACTCCATTTTATTTAAAATTTTTTATTATTGGTGCTAAGGATCAAGCCCAGGGTCTCATGAGTGCTAAACACAGGCTCCACCAGTGAGCTGTCACCCTGGCCCCACCCTCAGTACTTCTAGGAAGCCCTCCCTGATGACTCTGGTCAATATACCCCACAGACCATAACAGGCACCCCAGTGAAGACTTTATGGTTTTCTGAAAATTTCCTTCACAGTATTTGCCATGCTTATAATCATATTTATTTTTGGTACTAAGGATTGAACCCAGGGGCACTTAACCACTGAGCCCCATCCCCAGCCCTTTGTGTATTTTATTTAGAGACAGGGCCTAACTAAGTTGCTTGGCACCTCACTAAGTTGCTGAGGCTGGCTTTGAACTTTCGATCCTCCTGCTTCAGGTTCCCCAGCTACTGGGATTACAGGCATGTGCCACCATGCCTGGCTTCATATATTTTTTTGTATACTTAGTATTGTTCTTTGAGGACAGGAACCAGAGCAGTCATGGACATATGTTCCAGGAACACAAGAGATGCCCCATAACTACTTATTGAGCACATAGAAACTAGCATTTATCAAATACTTAGTTTGTATTAATTGGAGCTTTAACTGCTTCATATGGGTTCATTTAAGTATCTTATTGTTTAATTGTTCCTTCTTTGCTTCTCCTGAGGTGGAATCCCAGAGTAGTTTGATCAAGGTCACAGTTAATGGAAAGTGGAATCAGGATTTGAACCCAGATGTTCTGATTCAGAGCCCACACCTTAGCCACCAAACCGTACTGCCTCTCCATTACTTCCTGATTAAAACAGCACAGAGTGGCAAACTGTAGGCGCTGGATACATGGGAGGAACTATTTATAAATTACTTATCCTAAGTCTAGGACACAGCAAGTATTTTATAAGTTGCGAACTTTTGGCTTCGAAAGTGTCCCTAATTTCCCTGTCATTCTCCCCTAGAACCCATTCACTATTCAATCTGGACAGACCTAGGAAGATTTAATCCATCCCACTCCACCCCGTTACTGGGGATTGAACCCAGGGGCACCCACCCTACCAGTAAGTTAAGTCCCTAGCCAATTTTATGTATTTAACTAGACAGCCTCAAAATATAAATAAATAAAATTGCCCAGGCTGGCCTCGAAGTTATGATCCTCCCACTTCAGTCTCCTGTGTTGCTGGGACTACAGATCTGTGCCTACCTGAAGATCCAAGTAATGAACTGAATCGATTCTCTCGGCTCTCTTCTTTCCTTGTTTTGTTGATAGTCCTCGAGGATCCACAGTAATGCCTGTGACAGTAATGCCTCGCCCAGAAATCCGCCTTTGCCTCTCCGTGCGCATGCGCATTATTCCGATTGGCTCCTCCCGGTGGAGTGATGGGCAGATTCAGCCAATGGTGGAGTGACAAAGGTGGAGCGGCTCCTCCAGGACACCCATGTCCCCGCCCCTTTCTGAATATTCATAAGGAAGGCGGGTCTGCGCCTAGGCACGCCGCGGCCGCCGCCATGAAGTGAGAGCGTAGTGGGGGCTAGCGGTTCGGAATCGAGAGCGGGGGGATACACGGGAGGAACAATTGATGGAAGGAAGATGGGGGTCCGGTGGGCGCGCCTCAGGACCCGGCGGGGCGAGGGGAGACTGGAGGAGTGGGGTGGGAGTCGCTGCGGGGACCGGCGGGGCAGTAAGGAGACTGTAGCGAGGAGACGCCGAGGGGGACGAGGGTCTCCTGGGAAACTTGGGGATGTCGGACCACACGGCGGGGGAGTGTGGAGGCTGGAGAGGGGCTGAGGGGACGGGACTGACCCCTTAGCCCCCGCCGCCAGGCTCAACGTGGACGGGCTGCTGGTCTACTTCCCCTACGACTACATCTACCCGGAGCAGTTCTCCTACATGCTGGAGCTCAAACGCACGCTGGACGCCAAGGTGGGTGGGTCCGGCCCGCGCTGCCCACTTGACGGGTAGGGCTGCCTTGCGGGGATCTAAGGCCGAGGTTGCAGGTCGTTGGGTTTTAAAAATCCAGGACCCTCTGGGCGTGGTGGGTCACGCCTGTAATCCCAGCGACTCGGGAGGCTGAGGCAGGAGGATCAAAAGATCGAGGCCAGCCAGGGCAATTTAGCGAGACCCTGTCTCAAAATAAAAAATTGTAAAAGAGCTGGGGATGTAACTTGGTGGAAGAGCGCCCCCGAGTTAAGTCCCCGATACTAGAAAAAACAGTCAATCCGAGGACCTCAAGAATCCAGGACTCTAAAATCTCCTGTTATCTAAAACAATAATGGTTTGATCAGTGACAGGACTCTTGTCTAGAATGCATAAGACCTGGGTCCAAACACCCAATACCAGGGAAAAAGAAAATCAAGAAGCTAAAACAATAACGGTTAATAATGGAGCAGCTAACATTGATTGAAGGATGAGTTTTCCAGTGCTTACCAATATATAGACTTCAGAGTGGGTACTAACAGTTTTGAATGCTGGACCCACAGGCTCTCAGCCATGCACCCTTAGGCGAATCATTTAACCTCTTGCCATGGTTTCCACCTCTGTAAAATGAAGAGAGCACTTTCCTAGCATGGGTGAGGTCCTGGGTCCTGAGAACGTCAGCCTCCCGTGCAGGGCATGTGTGCGCACACAGTACTTATTTCTTCGGGTGTTGTGAGGGTTATGCAACTTAATACACAAAAGGCAGGAATTCCCAAATGGGAATGATTTTGACCCCCAGAGGACATTTGGCAATGTCTGGGTGTATTCCTGGTTGTCATCCCAGGAGAAAAGGAGCTACTGGCATCGGGTATAGGTGGAGGCCATAGCCACTGCTGGACATCCTGCTGCACACACAACAGATTCCCCATAACCAAATATTTTTTTGGCTCCAAATAGCAAAGATATGTGGAAACAGCACTAAGCACAGAGTAAGTCTGTGGAAGGTTTGTAAGCTAGAAGAAAAAGGGTTCACTGTACTTTAGATGCTGTTCCAAATATTTAACCCACAAATTTCTCACTGATCCTCATTGCCATGCTGAGAAGGGCACATTAATAGGTCTGTTTTAGAGGTGAGAATACTGTGGCCCAGAGAGTTAAAGATGCTTATTGCGGGGGGGG
>NW_026000205.1:4909242-4916775 GCF_001458135.2 Marmota marmota marmota
GTGGGGGGGGTGGCTCAAGCGGTAGCGCGCTCGCCTGGCATGCGTGCGGCCCGGGTTCGATCCTCAGCACCACATACAAACAAAGATGTTGTGTCCGCTGAAAACTAAAAAATAAATGTTAAAAAAAAAAAAAAAGATGCTTATCGAAGACCACTCAACAAGGAGGTGACAGAAATGAGGTGCAAACTCACTGCCCCTGGAGTGCAGACCTTAATTGCTGTATTGTCCTGCCGTTCTCAGTTGGTGGCATTTGAGGGAGGGTCCCCAGAGTTTGTATTTCAGGTTCTGAGAGCCTGTGTCTGTCTTTCTGCCCCCACACACAGGGTCATGGAGTCCTGGAGATGCCCTCAGGCACTGGCAAGACAGTGTCCCTGCTGGCGCTGATTATGGCCTACCAGCGGGTAAGTGAGCCCCTGAGCCTGGGAGGAGGGAGGGTGCTGGGCCGGGACTGAGCACACTCGTCCTTGGCAGGCATATCCACTGGAGGTGACAAAACTCATCTACTGCTCGAGGACAGTGCCAGAGATTGAGAAGGTAGGCTGGGGTGGACCCCATGTCTTTGGTGTCCTGATGGCTGCACTCCCTAGCCTTATGGGGTTGGGATGCTGGAGAGAGGCTGGGGCCTGGCAGGGCAGGGGCTGGAGCTTCCAGTGAAGCCGAGCCCCTCCCTTCCTCCATCTGAGCAGGTGATTGAGGAGCTTCGCAAGTTGCTCAATTTTTACGAAAAGCAGGAAGATGAGAAGCTGCCATTTTTGGGGCTGGCTCTGAGCTCCCGCAAGAACCTGTGCATTCATCCTGAGGTGATTATCCACTCCCTCCTCTTGTCCTAAGTCCCAGGGTCGAGGGACCTCTTCCCTCCAACCATGAGTCCTAGGTCCCAAGATAAGAGCTGTCAGGAAGTATGAGAATTTCTCAGGAAGGTTGCCATGAACAGAATTTCTTTCTTGCAAATTCTGATTCCTCATTCATGGCCCAGGTGAGTGGACTCCTCCAGCTTCTGGAGTCTAGAGACCTGACTTCCTGACTCTGAAACTTACTAGCTGTATATATGTTTTTTTCCTTCCTTCCTCCCTTCCTTCCTTCTTCCCTCCCTCCCTCCCTCCCTTCCTTCCCAGGGCTTGTGCATGCCAGGCAAGCACTTTACCAACTGAATTATATCCCCCAGCCCTTAACTGAGATGGTGCAGTTGAAACCTGTAACGTGTACAAAGACCTAAAAGAATATATATCTATATTCTATATAAAAGAATATATATCATGATGAAGGCACAGTGGGGCACGCCTATAATCCCAGCATCTGGGGAGGCTGAGGCAGGAGGATTATGAGTTCAAAGCCAGCCTCAGCAAAAGCGAGGCACTAAGCAACTCAGTGAGACCCTGTCTCTAAATAAAATACAGAATAGGGCTGGGGATGTGGCTCAGTGGTTGAGTACCCCTGAGTTCAATCCACGGTATCCAAAAAAAAAAAAAAACAACAACAACAATTTTGAGTGCCAGTATGACATCACAGGTGAAACATTCTCCACCTGACTTTGTATGATTGGTGAAACTCAAAGTGCAGACATACTGAAAGGACTGTATAAAACAGCCTGTGTATGTTAAATGAACCACAACTGAATTGCACATTTAAACTTTGAGTTCCATCCCCAGATATTTCATTATGTATATGCAAACATTCCAAAAGTCCAAACAGCATCTGCAGTCCAAAACACTTCTGGCCCCAAGCATTTCAGACAGGCGCAGTCACGGGGGTAGTCGGGAGTGTGACGGTGCTTGCAGTCTGTACCCTGCTGTAAGTTAGGTATGTTAACCAATAATAAAGCAGGTTGAGGTTCAAATTGTCCAAAAGTCCAGGCGAGCCTGTTTCAGGACTGAGACGTCCCCTATGCCCCTAGGTGACACCGCTGCGCTTTGGGAAAGATGTTGATGGGAAATGCCACAGCCTCACGGCCTCCTACGTGCGGGCGCAATACCAACAGGACGCCAGCTTGCCCCACTGCCGCTTCTATGAGGTGCCTGGGGGCCGCTGAGTGGGGCTGGGAGGGCCAGGATGCTCAGGGCAGCCGGCCTTGCTGACCCCTGCCACCCTCTCCTCACCCCAGGAATTCGACGCCCATGGGCGCCAAGCACCCCTCCCTGCTGGCATCTACAACCTGGATGACCTGAAGGCCTTGGGGCGGCGCCAGGGCTGGTGCCCTTACTTCCTCGCCCGCTACTCAGTGAGGCTGTGGGGGTGGGCAGAGTGTGGGTGTGAGGGTTGTGGGCTGCCTATCCCTTGTCTGTCTGCTTGTGTGCGTGTCTGTCTGTTGGCCAGCACCTGTGTCTGTTGGTATCTCTCCCTGTGCCTCTGAGCCTTGCCTGTGGGAGCCTATGTCTTTGGGGCCTGCGCACCTGTCTCTGTCTCCTTGTGTCCTCGGCCTCTGCCTGTGAGGCAGGAATGTGTCAGTGGAGGGCGTCACGAAGGCTAGAGCACCCTGTCCTCCTCCCCCAGATCCTGCACGCCAACGTGGTGGTTTACAGCTACCACTATCTCCTGGACCCCAAGATAGCAGACCTGGTGTCCAAGGAGCTGGCCCGCAAGGCTGTGGTGGTCTTTGATGAGGCCCACAACATTGGTAAGGAGGGAGACGGGGTACAAAGGTGGTGGCAGCCGGCCAGACCTCCACCCTGCTGGCCGCAGCCCAGCCCTCGCCCCTTCTTCTCTAGACAACGTCTGTATTGACTCCATGAGTGTCAACCTCACCCGCCGGACCCTGGACAGGTGCCAGGGCAACCTGGAGACCCTGCAGAAGACGGTGCTCAGGTGCCAGGAGGGAGCAGCTGGGAGACCTGGTGCCTGCCGGGCCACCTACCACCAGCCCCGAGGGACGGGGTGCAGTTCTAGACCCCTACCCGTTTCCCTGCAGGATCAAGGAGACGGACGAACAGCGCCTGCGCGATGAGTACCGCCGCCTGGTGGAGGGGCTGCGGGAGGCCAGTGCTGCCCGGGAGACCGACGCCCACCTGGCCAACCCTGTGCTGCCCGATGAGGTGTTGAAGGGTGAGCCGTGCTCTGCCCCGCCGCCCCGCCTGCCCACCCGCCTCGTGCCCGCTGACCCTCCTCTCCCCTCCTGTCTTGCAGAGGCGGTGCCCGGCTCCATCCGTACGGCTGAGCACTTCCTCGGCTTCCTGCGGCGGCTGCTGGAGTTCGTCAAGTGGCGGCTGCGCGTGCAGCACGTGGTCCAGGAGAGCCCGCCCGCCTTCCTGAGCAGCCTGGCGCAGCGCGTGTGCATCCAGCGCAAGCCCCTCAGGTGAGGCCCGCGTGGGGAGCTGGTGCCTGCAGGCGCTGGGGCGGATCCCAGCCACGTGCCGCCAGGCCTTGTCCACACCTGCTCCGTGGGTCACCACATTGCCTGTGTCAGGAACGACGCTGGCTAGTCCAGCTGGGCAAGGATGGAGTGGCTCTGGGTGGCTGTGTTGGGCGGGCCTGGCAGGCAGTGCAGCCGGACCTGGGAATTTGTCTGAAGACAGTTTCCCAGAGGCGCTGTTTGTGGAGGGGGTGGGAGGGAGCAGTATTGATGCTTTTTTCCTTTGGATGCTCTTGGTGCTGGGAGGGACCAGGGCCTCCAGCATGTAGGCGGGTGCTCTTCCGTGAGCTGCAGCCCGGCCTGGAGCCAGTGGGACAAACCCGCAGAGAGGCTGTGATGGAGGCTGAGACCAGAATCCGGAGGCCCAGCAGGACTGGAGCTCTGGGAAACCGCCCTGGGCCCCCAGATGCATGTCTCCTTTACAGGGAGTCACCGTGCCGCACTGCCTTCACCCCCAAGCCGGGGCTGGGGCCTCCCAGAGGTGCATTCGGGGATCATTTAGTGGGGTTCAGACCCCTGGGGCATGGAGCTAGCAGATAATGGACTCAGGAGTCGGCAGAGGGGGCGCGGAACTTTTCCCTTGCTGATCTGGATTTGCAAATCGTTGGTTTCTCTGAAGCTCGGTGTCTTTGTAACGTGGGTGGGTGTCAAGGTGGGTGTGGTCTTTACTTCACAGATTCTGTGCTGCTTAAAGGAGAGGGCAGCAAAGCCCAAGTTTTCTGTGTTCCCTACCTCAGCTACATCACCTATGTGATGTCCCCATGCTGCAGATGAGGACATGGGCCTCGGGGAGAGGATGCCATTACCCAGGCTGAGCACTGCATGTGCTAAGTTGTAACTTTGAAACCAGCTCTATAGAACTTCAGAGGCTTGGCTACTCTGTCCCCAAGGGAGTGGGGCAGCTCTTGGTGTGGCTTTGTGCCTCTCCCCCAGGTAGGGGACTTGTGAGGGTGGAAGAGGGGCTCCGCCACTCAACACATGTTCCCCAAGTGCCTCAGTGTTCCCGGGTGTGGAAGTGAGTGAGGTGGCCTACACCACCCTCATGGGGCTGTGACCCAGTGGAAGAGACAGACATATCCCCTACATGGTGATCCCCTCAGGTGCAGATGACAGAGCCTAAGGGACCTGAGCCAGCCTGGGGTCAAAGGCAGGCTTGCAGCATGTTTAAAGTCTGACTGCCACCAGGCTCCAGTCAGGCGCTCCGGCTCCGGACCTATCCCTCCGGGGCAAGCACTGCAGGCCTACCTGTGTGTGACTGGCTAGGTGGCCTTGTGTGTCTGTGTGGTTGACACAGTCTATGTGAGGCTGTACACGTGTGGTTGTGTTACTCTGAGTATGGGGGACTGTGACAGTGTCACCAAGGTTCCTGAGAGATAGGAGAAACTGATGTGTGTGCGTGTGTGCTCGAGACCTGTGGTCATGCGGGATTAATGATGTGACTGGGTGTGGCTGTGGGTCTTGTTTTGAGTAGACCCTGCCAGTGAGGCCATGAGCATGTGTGACAAGTGGCCATGTTCTGTTTGCCATCACGAAGTGGAGGCTCAGCATAATGTGCCAGTGTTCGAGGTGAGGACAGAAGTTTCTAGAACAGATCTAGTTCCTGGCCTCATGAAACACCCGGTTGCCAGGAGAGACACATGCGGCCACAAGCTCTGACAGCAGAAAAGGGGCCTCTGAGCCTGTCCTTCCCTCTGCCCCCGGCCCTGCCCTCCACAGGTTCTGTGCTGAGCGCCTGCGGTCCCTCCTGCACACCTTGGAGATCGCCGACCTGGCCGACTTCTCCCCGCTCACTCTACTTGCTAACTTCGCCACCCTGGTCAGCACCTACGCCAAGGGTAAGCTCCCCTCTTCTTGCATCTGCTGAGTCCCTGGCAGCTGGCATCGGGGTCCTAGACAAGCCTCCACTGTTGTTGGCAGGGGTTTGGACACAAGCCTTGAAGGCTTGGGCTTGGGAGGCTGGGCTCTATTTTGACAGTCCCTGGGAGCTGAGCAGGCCTCGAGCTCCGATTTGTATTCCCAGAACCTCCCTCTGGCTACAGAGTGGGGAAGGATGGGGTGGGCAGCAGAACGAGGTGAGCCCTGAGGGCATGGCAAGAGCTGGTCACTGTAACGGAGGGCAGTGGCGAGCCATGGCAGGTTCTGAGCAAGAGAGGTGCCAGGTCAGATTAGTGCTTTAAAAAAATTCTGGCAGGGACTGGAGGCAGTCGTTGGGGTAGACAGCAGGTACCGAGCAAGAGAGGAGGAGGCAGGACGGTGAGGCAGAGAAAGGTAGGTTTAGAGAGAAATGGGAAGGAGAGGCCCAGATGGGGAGCGCGTTAGTGGTGTGAGGACACTCAGGCCTCTGGCCTGTGGGAGAGGGGGATGTTCTGAAGGCTTCAGCCAGCCAGGTTCCCTCCGCTCCTTAGCTGACCAAGGGCTCAGCCTGATCCCTGGGGATTACAGGAAACTAGGTCAGACCTGCTGCCCTGCCCTGCGCTGGGCCTCAGCAGGAGCAGAGTCTCTGCCCTCCCACCAGGGCTGTTGCCATGAGCACTGGACGCTTCCCCCAGTCCCTCCTCCCGCCGTTTCCCCATCTACCAAGGCTCACATCACTGACCTGGAACATGCTTCTCCCATCTTCAGTCTCCACCCAGCAGCTGTGCCCCCTCCGTCCCTCCCTCAGCCCAAGGCTGGACCATGCCACCTGTCTGATCTGCCCTGGCCCAGCCCTCTCCACTCTTTTTTATCATTGCTCTCTGGGAGTTCTCTCTCCCCCCTGGACCAGGAGCCCTTGTGGGCAGGGCTAAGGCTGTCTCTGGTCACTACTGTGTCCTCAGCACAGGGCCAGGCACAGAGGACTTGATTTCTTTTTTTTTTTTTAATTTTTAATATTTATTTTTCAGTTTTCGGCGGACACAACATCTTTGTTTGTATGTGGTGCTGAGGATCGAACCCAGGCCGCACGCATGCCAGGCGAGCGCGCTACTGCTTGAGCCACATCCCCAGCCCTTGATTTCTTTTTTAAATAAGTGAAACAACATGCAGATCATTCATTCATTTATTTGCTTAACAAAAGCCTGGCTACGCACTGTGAAAGCAGGAACCAAAAAAGGCCTCACCCCTGCCCTGCTGGGAGCGATATTCTGGAGGGGAAACCAGTAGCAAAAACAAAGACTAGTCCAGGAGGCCTGGTTATGAAAGACGGGCGGTGTTGTTGCGTCCCTGTGGCCGGTGGGGGCAGCCTCTGGAGGAGCTGCTTTCTGCAGTTCGGGGCCGGAACCCAGGGCCTCGCACACGTTAGACAGCGCTCCACCAAGTGCGCCACCCTGTCCTAGGAGCCGACTTTTGAATAAGGGCTCCAGTGGCCGCACGGGCTGCCTGTGGGAGGCAGTGGGAAGGGTGAGCTGGTGAGGGAGGAGGGGAGGGCGGCGTGCTGGGTCCCACGGCGATTCTGGATCCTGGGGGTGAGCAGGGAGCATGGTGGCCTGGGAGGGAGGAGATGGCCGCTGGCCAGGATTGTGGAGGTGGTCAGTCACAGGGGCATCTGGGAGGCAGAGCGGTGGGCTTGCCAACGGCCCGGATGGCAGGGCTGTGGCAGTGGCTTGTGCGTGGGTGCTGAGTGGGCCTCCCAGGACAGCTCGAGGACGTAGCTCAGTGCTCTCGGGAACTGCTCGGAGGTCGCCCCAAAGAGCAGGCAGGCTGGGGTGTTCGTGCTCAGGTGCCTGCGTTTGGGGCTTGGACCACTGGTGTTCGGTCCCATTTACCCCTGGGGCAGGGACTGATCACCAGCAAGTTCCTGTGTGGGAACGGGACGGGTGACCTCCGTGAGGGTCTCACCGGCCTTTGCCTGTCCCTCCAGGCTTTACCATCATCATTGAGCCTTTTGATGACAGGACCCCCACCATCGCCAACCCCATCCTGCACTTCAGGTGGGACCCTGGGCCTGAGCCGGCATGACAGACAGAGGGCAGGCCCCGCCCTCCCCGCCTGGCCCTCACTGTCCGGGTCTGCTCTCCACAGCTGCATGGACGCCTCCCTGGCCATCAAACCTGTGTTCGAGCGCTTCCAATCTGTCATCATCACCTCCGGGGTGAGGACCCTTCCCTGGCCCCTCCAGTCCTCCACCATGGGGTTCTCGGTCCTTCCTTGGTCTGATGACATCCCTCTTCTTTTTTTTTTTTTTTTTTTTTTTTTTTTTTTTTTTTTTT
>NW_026000205.1:4917431-4925653 GCF_001458135.2 Marmota marmota marmota
TTTTTTTTTTTTTTTTTTTTTTTTTTTTTTTTTTTTTTTTTTTTTATATTTATTTATTAGTTTTCGGCAGACACAACATCTTTGTTGGTATGTGGTGCTGAGGATCGAACCCGGGCCGCACGCATGCCAGGCGAGCGCGCTACCGCTTGAGCCACATCCCCAGCCCAACATCCCTCTTCTATCCCTCCTACAGACACTGTCCCCACTGGACATCTACCCCAAGATCCTGGACTTCCATCCTGTCACCATGGCAACCTTCACAATGACACTGGCCCGGGTCTGTCTGTGCCCCATGGTGAGTGTAGAGGATGGGGTTAGGGGCTGTCTGCCCCTCCTCCGGCAGGAGAGCTGTCCGCTGGGGTGCCCAGGTGGGCTCCGCCTGCTCCTGTGTGTCTGACTTGCAAAGCCTGTTTTCTCCTCTGCACTTCTTGTTTTTTTGGTACCAGGGATTAAACCCAGGCACTTAACCACTGAACCCCCCTTGCCCTTTTTATTTTCCATTTAGAGATAGGATCTCACTGACTTGCTTAGGGCCTTGCTAAAGTTGGAGGCTGGCTTTGAACTTTTGATCCTCCTGCCTCAGCCTCCCAAGCCACTGGGATTACAGGCCTGTGCCACTGTGCCTGGCTCTGATCTGTGAAGTGGAAATGCCTCCTCCCTGATCTCCCAGGGCCACTGACAGGATTCAGAGAGTGTAAAACACGAATGTAGCCCGCATCTCGCTTACGTGGCTTCGCCCAGTGTAGCCCGCATCTCGCTTACGTGGCTTCGCCCAGTTCTTGCCCAGCTGTGACCTGGGTAGGTAAGCCTTCTCTGTGGGTCAATCTCTGTGGTAAATGGCCTCAGGTCACAGGCTCTGAAGCCCAGAGTCCGGATATATTTTGGAATTTGGAATTTTCCAGGCTTTAGAAGGTTTTTTTCCTTTTTTGGTGCTGGGATGGAACCCAGGGCCTCGGGCACTCTAGGCAAGCTCTCTGCCACTGAGCTGCAGCCCCGCCCTGCAAAAGCTTTTGAAGAGTCACATGAAGGGGGTGAGTTGGCCTCTGAGTGGACTCTGGTCAGTGCAGTTTTTGCCGAATAGTTTTTTTGGCTTTTGGAATTGCCCTTCAGGGACTGGGGCCCTGTAGTGACCACCAGCTGCATGGTAGCATTGTGAGGACGGCCAGCAGGGGCACTGGTGGCGAGCAGTGTTTTGGAACCAACTAGTCCAGCAGCTGCGGTGGGCTGGACATAGCTGCTGGCTGGAGGCATGGACGGGCTCAGGTCGGTTCTTTTTCTGCTGTGTGACCATGGGCAGGTGACTCACCTTCCCTGAGCTCAGGTCATCTGTAACAGGTAGCATTGCAGCGTCAATACAGGTAGCTAATGGTTCACCTAGTGACACTGGATCTATTAAAAGCTTTGAATGACAGTAACAGGGGGTAAGCACTCATACATTGTGACAGTGGCCGCTGCTTCCTTTATTGTGACCTCTTGCTTTCTCCAGATTATCGGCAGGGGTAATGACCAGGTGGCCATCAGCTCCAAATTTGAGACCCGGGAAGATATTGGTATGCTGCCTGCGGGGCCGGTTTCTGTGGGTTCCGGTGGGATCGTAGTGGACTGTGCACGGGCTCCTAAAGCTGCTCACCCGGAAGTGACGCAGCCACTTTTGCCCTCATTGGCTGTGACAAGTCACAAGGCCACGCCTGCTTCAGGAGGCTGGCTCTGGAGAAGGGGGTGGGTGTGTGAGCAGCCCTCAGACAGCCTCGGGGCTGCTGAGAACCCCAAGTTCAGGATCGGGAGGGGGAGGGGGCTCTGCGCCAGGAGGGGGCCCAACCTCTGACCCTACAGCCGTGATCCGGAACTATGGAAACCTCCTGCTGGAGATGTCCGCCGTGGTCCCTGATGGCATCGTGGCCTTCTTCACCAGCTACCAGTACATGGAGAGCACTGTGGCCTCCTGGTACGAGCAGGTACGCCCAGCCACCCTGCACCCTGTCTGGGAAGCCCCTCTCCTCACTCTTGGTGCTGCCTGGGCGTCCTTCCTGTTTTCAGTGCCGATGTGTCAGGTGACAAGTGGCCTAAAACACGGGAATGTGCATAAAATAAACCCCACACGCCTCTGTGCCCTGCTCCGTCCCCACCAGATTTGGAGCTCAACCCGTGGCAGCCTCTGGGCTCCTGGTGCCCTGGCTTACCCCTGTGACTGTCCCTCCAGCACATAGTGCTCGCTGTGGACATGGGAACAAGTGTGGCTTTTGCTGGGTGAAGGTTCTGGAATTAAGGCTGGACCAGGACTCCAGGCAAAGCCTCTGGAGAACCTGCAGACCCTCTGGGAAGTGTGAGGACGGGCTTGGGCATGGTGGGCAGGACTCAGCATGGCCACACTGGGCCATGGCAGGAGGTGGTGGGAGGGGCACATCCTGCCCGTCTCTGAGCGCCCCTGGCCAGCTCTCAGGGCCCAGAACACTTCTTTGAGGTGAGATGAGTGGACTCACTAGTCCAGGCTTCAGGGAGCGCTGGGGCTGGGGCAGGAGCCTTGTCCCTCAGAGCCACGGCCAGACTCTTTCCACACAGTAGGAAAGATGGCTAGAGCCACTTGTGTGCTATTAAGAAACCTTGCCTACCCAAGGCCATGAAAATGGGCTCCCATTTCCTCCTGGATGCTCTGCAGCTTTAGCTTCCACACCTGTGTCTGAGGCAGCCTGCATCGGCTGTGTGGGGTGAAGGTCAGGTTCATTTCCCATTTGAAACCCATTTGCTTCCATATGATTTGTTGAAAAGAGCTGTCCCCACTGAACTGCACAGGTAACCATGGGGCTGGTCTCCATCTCTGGCTGTGTCTGTCCCTGTGTCCACTACAGTGTGGTGTGTGCACTCGGGGAAGCCTCCACTGGCCCCGGGTGGGTTAGTCAGCCCCTGCACCCCCTTGGCTGGGTACCTGTGTCCTGATTGGCCACCATGGGCCATGTGCCTACCCCACTGGGCTCACCACGGTGAAGTTGGACAGTTCTGTCCCTTCCTTCTTGTGTCCCAGACAGGCAGGTTGAGGCCCAGAGACACGGTCCTTTACACAGGAGTCTGAGGCAGGGCTGGGTTTCACCAGGTACGGCCATGGCCATGGCCTGAACCACAGCCAGCCCCAGCCCTGACCTCCTGCTGTCCCCCCTCAGGGCATCCTTGAGAACATCCAGAGGAACAAGCTGCTCTTCATTGAGACCCAGGATGGGGCGGAGACCAGTGTTGCCCTGGAGAAGTATCAGGAGGTGGGTGTGGGATGGGGAGGCTGAGGCAGTGCTGGGTGGGCTCAGGTAGTGGCTCTGAGGGTGACTCAGCTTGCCCCACCCCCCAGGCCTGCGAGAATGGCCGAGGGGCCATCCTGCTCTCAGTGGCCCGAGGCAAAGTGTCTGAGGGAATCGACTTCGGTGAGTGGGCCTGCTTTCCCCTGCCTAGCGCTAGAGCACGTCCTCTACACCTGTCTGCTCCCTCGCGGGACCAGCCACCCACAGCCTGGGCCTGGCGAGGGCCTCAGCCCCCAGCCCCCTGCAGCTCACTCATGACCTCTCACCCCTGCCCACAGTGCACCACTTCGGGCGGGCAGTCATCATGTTTGGTGTCCCCTATGTCTACACCCAGAGCCGCATTCTGAAGGTGAGCCACGTGAGGGGGGACACAGGTGGTTTGTGGGGTGGCTGGAGAGGGCACAGGCACTTGGGAAGGGATGGCTCCCCATCCCTCTCCTCCTCACCCCCTGGCCCCAGGCACGGCTGGAATACCTGCGGGACCAGTTCCAGATCCGCGAGAACGACTTCCTCACCTTTGACGCCATGCGCCACGCGGCCCAGTGTGTGGGCCGGGCCATCCGGGGCAAGACGGACTACGGCCTCATGGTCTTCGCCGACAAAGTACGGGCTCAGGGGCGTCTGCACCCCACCCTGGCTTCTGAGCCCCGCTGTTTCCCCATTCGCCATCAGATGGGCAGGGTATGGTGGCAGGGGCAGCGGTGGCCAGGCTTCTCCAGCCTGGGCCTGACACCCTGTCCCCACCCTCCCACGCAAAGCGGTTCGCCAGGGCGGACAAGCGGGGGAAGCTGCCGCGCTGGATCCAGGAGCACCTCACCGACGCCAACCTCAACCTGACCGTCGACGAGGGCGTCCAGGTCGCCAAGTACTTCCTGAGGCAGATGGCGCAGCCTTTCCACCGGGTGAGCCCTGGGCCCTGCTCCCTCACAGCTGTGCTCCCCCAGCCTGCCGCCTCGTTGCGCCACATGCCAGGCCCTGGGGGAGCTGTGTGACTGCTTCCCTGTGCAGCTGCCTGGGGAGGGCAGATGAGGCCCAGTGCCCTGTCTTCTGGATTTCGTGGACAGCTCCCAGTTCAAAATTCTGTCCCTTAGCCCTCCTGTCCCCACTGCCTCTGGAGTCCTGGTCCCCTGCAGCAGCTTCCTCAGGCCCTGGCCAACTTCCCTCTCTGATCCCTGCAGGAGGATCAGCTGGGGCTGTCCCTGCTCAGCCTGGAGCAGCTGGAGTCGGAGGAGACGCTGCGGAGGATCGAGCAGATCGCCCAGCAGATGTGAGCGGGGCAGGCTCATCAGAGCAGTGTGAGGTGACGCCCTCGTCTTGCCTGGCCCGTCCCAGCAGCACAGAGGACCCCTCAGGTGGACATTCCAAATCTATAGCCTTTAATTACGGGGGAGAAGGCAGCACTGATGTCCGACCCACTGGCCCCCCGCCTCCCAGGCAGGGGAGCCGAGGACATGGGTGGTGCCCCCCGTTCTGGAGAAGCTGCATGGTCCCATCCGTGTTAGCGGGGGCTCATGTCCTGGATACTGGCGCTGAGGGTCCGAGGGAGCTCACTCAAGGGCCGACTGCGGAGCTGGGGACAGACACAGGGAGCGGTGGGTGACGGGCAAGCAGATCTCTGCTCCAGTTGTCACTGCGCCCGTCCCCTTGCCTCTACCCCAGGTACACCCTCCCTTCTGTCCTGGGCTCTGCTCCACCCCCACCTGTCAGCCCCTGCCTCTCTGAGCCTGCCACGGTGGCTCTGCTCCATCCTTGACAGGTGTCCTTCTCACCTGAGACCCCGGAGCTCTGACATTCTCTGTATTCAGCACATTTAGGGACATGGCTCTCTTCATCCTGCAGAGAATGGGTCAGAGAAGGACAGGTGAATGTCCAGGCCCCTCTAGGAAGGTCCTCTCCAGGACTAGGTTAGATCTGTGTCACAGGGCAGATGGGAGCCATGGAAAGCTCTTGAGCAGGACTGGGGGAGGGTGCTGCAGGTGCCACCACCATCAGGACTTGGCCACCCGAGCCGGCACTCACCCTGCTGCCCCTGCCAAGCCCTCCCCTCGGAGGCGGGACACCAGCTTCTCACTTCCCCGTCGGAGAGACTCACGGAGCTTAGAGAATGAGCTGCTCCTTCGAAGAGCCTGAAGAGGAGCCAGGGACAGTGACTGACCCCCACCTGGCCCATCCAGTCCCCATCCCCCCTCAGGAACCAAAGCAGGGCCTCCTCACCTGTTGTTCTGCTTCACCAGCTGTGCCTGTGTTAGGAGCTCCTGGGGGACAGAGGGGATGTTGAGAGGGGCACCGAGGAGCCCTTGGGAGGGAGGAGGGCAGACAGGCTCACCCAAAGTTGGCGGCAGGCCCTCCCTGCGGAGGATCTCCCTGTACAGCTCCTCTGCCTGCTCGTATTTGTTCTGCTTCAGGTAGGCGGAGGCCTGCAGGGAGGGCAGGGCAGGGGGACCTTGGCTGTAATCTGGGGACTTCTTAGGACCCCCAGCCCATCTTAAGTGCAAGCCTGGCCACACTGCCTCCTGGGGCCTGCCCAGAGGGCATCTGCTGCTGCAACAGATGGGGCCCCGCCCTGCCTTGGCCGTGTAGGGGGTGACGGTAGCCCTGTTGTAACGAGCTAAGAAGGGGCTGCCCACGGTGGGTGCAATAAAGATGTGACGTTGGCATCTGGTCCTGCCAGTGGCCTCTTCAGTGGCCTCTTTGCTGGAACCGTTCTCTGGCCATAAACTGGTGCACTTCCTGATGCTGAGGGGACCTTTCCCTCAGGGCCCTCACCTCATCCCCTGGAGCTCCTGTCGTACCTGCCTGCAGCCCCATAGCCCCCTGCCCCCTGCAGCGCCTCACCAGGTTGTTCTTGGTCTTGGCCACATTGGGGTCGTGGGGGCCACCCAGGGCCTCGTAGATGCTCAGGGCGCGGGCGTAATGCCGCTCCACGTCCTCGAACTTGCCCTGGTTCTGGCAGAGCAGGGCCAGGTTGTTGAGCTGCTTGGCCACGTCTGGGTGGTCGGCGCCCAGGACCTGGGGGTCACGAGCCACTGGAATCACGGGGTTGGTGGGCCCCATGATGGCACTGCCATGCCAGGAGACAGGAGGTGGGGATTACAGAAAGAGGAGGAGGGGCAGAGGCTGCGGTGCTCCAGACACTGGTGGCATACAGGGGTAGACCGCCAACCAGGGGGGTCAGAGGGCAGGGCTGAGAGGGGGCGTGTGAGGTCACAGGCAGCAGAGTCCAGATGAAACTAGAAGGTTGGGGGCAGGCCATGCGGTGGGCGATCTAGGCCCACACAGGGGCCCAAGAGACAGATGATCAAAGGGAAGAGCACCAAGTCACAGCCTCAGAGGACAAGGGGTCGTCTGGGATTGGGTAGGGGACCTTCTCACGGATCTCCAGGGCACGCTGGCACAGGGGCTCTGCCTCCCGGTAACGCCCACGTTTCCCGTAGAGGACAGCCAGGTTGTTGAGGGTGGCGGCCACCTGCAGGGGGGGTGCAGGTTGGAGGGGGCGGGCACTGCGGCCTCCCTCCCGTCCCTGCGGGTGGGGGCCCACTCACTGCAGGGTGTTCAGGACCCAGTGTCTGCTCCCGGATCTGCAGGGCGTCATGGAGAAGGTCTGTCGCCTCCTTGTACTTGTTCTGGTCCCTGTGAGGCAGTCACAGGGGTGGCGGGGACAGCCAAGCTTGGGCTACTACGGCTGGGCTGGTCCAGACAGGTCCTGGGACCTGGCTGAGCCAGGCGTGGGTGGCACCCTCCAGGTGTCCCTTCAGGCCTCCCCAAACCTCCTGAGTCTCCGGGACTGTCCCCGTACCACCAGGTCTCTGCCAAGCCTCTGGCCACCCCTCTCTTCCCCACCTGGGGTTGGGGCCCTTGCTGACTTCTGGGTCCCAGCCACTCCTGAGATCTCTGCCTTCCTCTTTGTTTTCCTGTCCTCTTCTGCCCTGTCCCTGTCCCCGTCTACCCCTGGTGCTCCATGTTGAGGGGATGCCAGGTCCTTCACCCAACAACAGGCCCTGCCAGTGCGGCTCTCACCGGTACACCAGGGCCAGAATGTTGAGCATGGTGGCCACATCAGGGTGGCAGTGGCCTGAGCTCCGCTCCAGGTCCTCCAAGGCCTGGCGGCACAGAGGCACAGCGACCTCGTAGCGGCCCTGGCCCGCATACTGGATCACCAGGTTGTGCAGGGTCCGAAGGCGGGCAGGGATCTCGTATCCGCCCTGCTGGGCTGCTGCGGCCCCTGCTGCTTCAGGACCTGGGGGAGGCAGGCACTGAGTCACCTCAGGCGCCACGGACACCTCACAACTGCTGGTCCCCACACTGACCTCTGAGCTGGGGAACACAGGCATCCAACCAGCTGGTGGGATGTGTCCTGGCCTGGGGCAGGAACGGTGCCCACCTGGCCTGTGAGGTGTGTGGGGAGCTGCCTGGTTCACAGCTCCGGGCCTCACCTGCCGGTCATCCCCACTAATGCCAGCCACCTGTCCCATCCTCCTCCTGACTCTGCCCTCCCCTCCCCCTCCCTCACCAGAGAACTTGGGGTCCCTCCCAGCCTGGCCTGTGGTCCTGCCTGGCTGTGCTCCCACGTCACACGCGGCCCTCACACCCACCTCTCCTCTCCTCCTCACTGGGGAACAGGGAGGCCAGGCTGTCTCGGCGAGGGGGGGACTCGGGGCGCTACAGGGAGGACAGGAAAGCGAGAGCCATGAGAACTGGGGCTAAACACAGCCTGGGTCCTGAATCCCTCGTGGGGTTTGAGGAGTGCTGATCAGAAGCCTTAGGGCTCTCCTGGGGGTCGAGGAGGATGGGGGGCTTTGTGAGCAGCTGGGGGGGCTTTCTGGCAAATGCTGGGAGTCTGAGGGGTCTACAGAGGCTGGGGCCTTGGGGTGCTGGGGCGGGGCGGAGCCTCAGGAGCTCTGGCAGGGCAGTGTCCCCGCCGCGTCCTGCCCGGCACCT
>NW_026000205.1:4926071-4930352 GCF_001458135.2 Marmota marmota marmota
GCCAGCCTCCGGGCCTGCGCCCGCAGCCGCTGCTTCTCCGCCTCCAGCACACCCACGTGCGCCGAGAGGGCCAGCAGCACCTGCGAGGGGCGGTCAGGAGCTGAGCTGGGGGCTGCCCTGGCCTCTCACAGCCCTGGCCCGGCATCCCACAGGGGCCCTGCAGATTCCGCAGACTGCGGTGATGCTGAGGCTCGGGGACCCCTCTGACTTCACCCAGGAGGCAGATCTCAGGACCACTTCATGTTTCACCCTGTAACCCAAAGTCTCCAGAGACCCTCAGCTCCACCAGAGGGTGCCGTCTGGCTCAGGGCATCGTGATGCTGCCTGGGGACTCCACTTGTGGCCTGAAGCCTGCCCTCCCGGCTGCTGTCCCCGTGCCTCCCACCTCCCTCCTGCTTCCCTGCACACCTGGTCTAAGCCCCAGGCCTGAGCGCCCCCACCAGGCCCCTCATACCTGGGCTTCGCCTAGCCCCAGCTCGATGGCCTCCAGGGAGTGGCCCACCACCTGCTGCTTCTCCTCCAGCAGCTCCAAGCCAGGCGCAGGACCATGTGCTGCCAGGGCCTCCGCCAGGTGCCCAGCCAGGCTGCGGTGCTCTGCCCGCAGGGCCTCCAGCCCCTGCACCACCTGCCGAGTCTGCCGCACCAGCTCCTCGGGGTTCAGGCGCTCTGGGCCCAGCCCCATGCTCCCAGGGGGCACCACCTGCACCGACATGGCTGCTCCTGGGGGTGGCAGCGGAGGTGGGGTGTCACTGCCAAAGCAGGCCAGTCCCCAGCTCCCACACTAGGATGGCCAGTCGGACCCCAACCTCTCCGCATCCCCGCTCTCCTCTGCCCACCCACCCGGCCAGTCTCTGCCTCCGAGCCCTCTCCATCCCAGCCAAACCAGCTCTGCATCCGCCCCAGCCAGCCCTCACTGGGAACATTCTAGTCTACCTCTGTCTGTCTTCTGAAGCCAGGGCTCTGCCCTGAGGACAATTCCAAAATTTTACTGTGTGTAATTAACCAAGAGGGCACTCAGCTGGCTCTTGATCCCCCCAACCTGCACTCAGCTCGCGGGGCTGGCCCTTCCCTCTCCAAGGTCCCTAGCACCCTGACCAGAGCTCCCAGCCGGCAGTGTGCCCTGGGACCAGAGGCACCTCCTCTGCTGGGCGTGGGGGGCGGGGCACGTGGAGGCGGCAGCTCCCTGTGAGCTCATTCTCAGGGTGTTTTTGTTGGGAACCAGTCAGGCCACTGAGGGTGGGTGGGGCCGGAGGCCAGGGCGAGGGGCTGGGGCACCAGAAGCAGAGAAGCCTCTAAGTTGGGGAGAGAAGGAGGGGGCCGGCATGGTGGCTCCTGGTCTTGATGGACCCTGAGGGAACAGGGGCTCCACCTTCCACCACAGACAGGCTCAGCCAGCCCAGCGCCTGTTGGAACATGCGCATGGCACAGGTGTGGCCCATGGATGTCACTGTCCGTGTGACAGTAGAGGTCTAAAGCCTCCTAATGAGTTGAGGTCCCACATGGGGATTTTGTGTGGTTTTATGTGAGTGACCAGGTCCAGTGCTTAGCTTTTGGTGCCTCCGGGGTCCGGGTAGACAATAGTCCTCAAACCCGCCTCCATTTATGATGGCTTTATCAGAATGTGTGGCCACCAGAGGCGCAGGAGCATCTACTACACACACGTCCTCCCGAGGTTTTCTTTTGGTGCTGGGAGTTGAACCCAGGGGTGATTTACCACTGAACCCCAGCCATTTTTATTTTGAGACAGGGTCTCATTAAATTATCCAGGCTGGCCTCCACTTGTAATCCTCCTGCCTCAGCCTCCCTAGTGGATAGGACTAGAGGTGTGGTCACCACACCAGATGCCTCCTGAGTTCTTAAAGACACAGTGCAACACACACATTCTCCCCTCAGAAACACAACTCAACACACCCACACTCACACACTCCCTTGTTTCAAACAACACAACACACACATACCCTCTCTTAACATACACACCCTCATTAGAAATACAGTACACATTCTTATCTTAGAAACACAACACACACTTTCTCCTCTTAAAAATACAGCTCAAGCTGGGTGTAACGGCACACTTGTAATCCCAGTGGCACGGGAGGCAGAGGTAGGAGCATCGCAAGTTTGAGACCAGCATGAGCAACTTAGCGAGACCCTGTCTCAAAATAAAAAAAATTATAAAGGGCTGGGTATGTGGCCAGTAGTAGAGCGCCCCTGGGTTCCACGTCCAATGCCACAAAATACAGCTCAACTCAAAAACTCATATGCATCCACATTCTCCTTGCAGAAATATGACCTAATGCAACCTGTGAAATCAGGTACATGCAGGTACATCTCCCACACCCATGCCCGCTGCCCACCGGAAACACCACACAGACACCTCTGCTTTGCTCTGTCGACTCCCGACTCCCCTGCCCCTCACCTCCAATAATCCAACCAAATCCCCAAGAGTTCACAAATTGTGTCCCTGCACTCATCCATGACACTCACTTTCTCACACACACAGTCCCCGAGCGGCCACCTCCTCCTTATGTACTTGAAGCCCCTCCAAACACACTCCAAGAATCTGTTGGGGACCCCTCCTCGTGTCCCCCACTCCTCTAAGTCCCTCCACCTCCACCCTGTGTCCAGCAGAACTCACACACAGGCACCCAGATACCTAGACACACAGATGGCCCCAAACTCAGTCTCAGTTACTCTGCGGGCCATGGGTGCCCACAGTGTGGGGTGCCCTACAGGTCGGGCAGCTCCCTGTCTCCCTGCACACTGCCCGGGCTCTGTCCACCAGAAGCAGCCCTGAGCTCCTGCTGGCTGGACCATGGTCACATATGCTAAGAGTGTCCCGTGCACTTCACACGCCACAGAGTCCAATGGCCACCAAACTCTCCTATAGCTATACATTTGTATATAGGAATGTCCCCCCATGATCGATGGCACAGCGTCCTCATAAACCCATTGTAAACTGAAAATATCACAAGCTGAAAACGGATTTAGTGTGGCTGCCTCCTGGACATCTGAGCCGACAACATAGCACTGCAGAGCACTGGTCAGCTCCTCTGTGACCACTGGCCAACTGGCCACTGCCGCTGCCCAGCATCACAAGAGAGGATGGCACGGTGTACTGCTAGCCCAGGAAGGAAAAAATCAAAATTCACAACTCAGAGTTTGAAGAACAGCTTCTCCTGAACACAAATCACTTTCACAGATTGTAAGTGGATTTCTCCTCATTAGTGTAGGTCAGGTACCATCTCCAGTTTCTGTGGGCTGTAGGTTTGTGTAACACACCCTGCTCTCTCACCCTACGCACACAAGCCACAAAGATGGTCACATTCACAGTCACACAAATCCATCAAGGGCCAGCCTGACAACCACAAGCACATAAAGTATTCACCCAGTTTTGTTAATGTAACAATCCGCGCCCCCACACACACCACCCGCAATCAGACCCGGCCTCCCGCATACCACCCCAGGCCAGGGCACCACAGCCCGGCCACAGCCCCGCTGCAGCTGGGCCACAGCCACCCATCACTCAGGCTGTCACCGAGACAAACACCAGCCCCTGCGTGCGCTCATATAGAGCCTCATGGGCTCCGCCAGCAGAGTAGTAATCACAGGCACAGCCCACACATGGCTCTCCTCTTCCATCCTGTCATCCAGGCACAGGACAATCCCAACCACACATCACTCCCCACAGAGAGGACTCCACGCTCGCTGGCAGTCCACAGCAACTGTGGAGAACACACACACACACACGCACACTCTCACTGGCTTCCTCTCCATACACACCTCACTCTCCCAGACCCATGGCTCCACACTTGGTAACCCAGGCAAGAGCCCAGCCTCGGGGCACAGTCACCCACAACTCTGGGACACCAGCACTGTGACACAACTCAGAAGTCAACCTCAGTCCCCTACGCACACACACTCCATCCTACAGGCAGAAGGACAAGGGCCGCCACACAACACCCGTATCTAATCTTACAGCTGCCAGCAGAAAGTCACCGACAGCCACATGATCTCTGGGTTGCACACACGAAGTCCTGTTACCACCCCACTCCCAACACACACGCACACACACGCACACACGCACACCCCCCTCCATCACAGACACAACCAGAGGTCACATCACAGAAAAGTTCCCGGTCCCGGGGTCATGCGGCCGCCCATCTCCCCTCCACACTCGCGCGCGCACCGAGTCGCTCGGGCCGGCGCAGCAGGACCCCAGCGCGGCCCCCAGCCCCTCACCTTACCTCTGGCGGCGGTGGCCTCGCGCAGGTCACCAGGGTC
>NW_026000205.1:4930511-4941234 GCF_001458135.2 Marmota marmota marmota
TCCCAGAGCCTCAGGCTCCCGCGGCCCGCAGCCTCCCGGCCACGTCGAACCTGACCTGGGGCCTGAAAGGCCACGCTGGAATCTTGAAAACTCTGACCGACGACATTCTTTCAGCGCCTGCCGCGGGCCTTTGCCTCGATTTACCTCCCTTCCCTCCGATCCCGTCGTTTGTCAAGTCTCTTCACAAAGGCCGCCTCTTCTGAGAGCCCTTCCCTGGTGGCTCCTCTTATTTTTTTTATTTTTATTTTTTTGGGTACGTAGGGTTGAGCCCAGGGGCGCTTAAACACTCAGCCACAGCCACAGCCCTTTTTATTTTTATTTAGAGACAGGGTCTCGCTAAGTTGCTTAGGGCCTCACTAAATTGCTGAGGCTGATCTGGAACTATCCTCCCATCTCAGCCTCCCAAGTTGCTGGGATGACAGGCATGGGCCACCATTCCCAGCTGTGATTGCTCCTTTTAAGGGCACCTTCCTACCAAAACGTTGCTTCATTTCTCTGCTTGATTTTGTTCATGAAACTTTTCAGGGTCTAAGATCATTTTATATAACATGTTTCATAACATATGACATCCTCGGGGCTGGGGACGCGTTGGGTAAGAATTGGGTTCTGGGTTCAAAGTGATTCTAGCATTCACTGGCTGTGCAGCCTTAGGCAATTAACTTCCCGTGCCTCGGTTTATCTAATATGTAAAGTGGGAACAGTTGAAGTCTGCAAGGATTGAATTGGTTAATGTGGACAGTATATATATTTTTTTTAATCAGGGCCTGGCACGAAGGAAGTACTTAGTACCAATTAGCTACTATCGTATTACTGGTTCCTTTTCCCCCCTAGGGACCTGTCAGCTCCTGAGGGCAGGACTCTGTTGTCCACAGTGTATGTTTGGCACCAGAACAGAGCCTGATGCAAAGTAGGTACTCAATGGACATTCGTTGGGCGAATGAACGAATCAAGTTCTAGAGTCGTGAGCGGGGTGCGTACAAGATTTGAACTTGGCCAAGCCGAGCTCTTGGAATCCCCTGCAGGCCCAGCTCACTGCACTGTGGGATTCTTCCAGCAGGGGGCGCCGCTGCTCCGTGGACCAGGCCCACCCCAGCGTCTTTCGGAACCTGCGTCTCCCACAACCTGCCTCCGACAATCTCCAGCGCAGAGACTTCCTCCTCCTGGAAGCCCTCTGGGACCACCCCCAGCCTAGGCCTGCAGCCTCTGGGGCTCCCACACCCCTAGCCTGCGTATTCTGGGTCATCACTGTCTGGGGACCCGTCTGTCTCCCATACTGGACTGTGAATTCCTGGAAGGCAGGACAGGGCTAGGTGCCAGTCCGTCACCATGCTGTCCCCAGGGCCACCCTACAGAGGGCAAACAGAGATGGCACTCTGCAGATTGAGTGTTGATTGGATCATGGAAAAAAACAAACTCACATTCTAACTCTGCCAGGTCTTACTAGCCACAGGGTTGAAGGGGCTCATCATGGATGTGGTCACACTTAGGTAGTGAGGGGACTGGAGTCAGGTGGCCCAGCTTGGTCATTGTTGGCTGTGTGATCACTAGCTAGGAAGTGACCTCTCTGGGTTTCAGGTTCCTGGTCTGTGAAACCAGACTCCCAGGGGCAACCTACTCAGTGAGGCTGCTGGGACGGTCATGGAGAGATCCAAAACAGTCTTAGAACAGAGTAGGTGGTGGTCAACAGTGTGGGGAGAGGCAGGGAGAAGGGCCCAGGAAGAGGTGGGTTCAAATCCAGGCCTTCCCATGTAACCTGGGGCAACAATGATCTCTTGAACCTCTATCTCCTTATCTGTAAAACAACCACCTCAGCGAGGATTAAATGAGATAAAGGGAAAGGGAAAGGTGTTGACTAAGGCAAACATTCTCCAGCTGGCCCTGGGCCAAGCCAAGCCGTGGTGCACATGCCAGTGAGGGCTGGGAGTTCTGAATTCCTACCCAGAACAGGCCCTGTGCCAAATCCTGCATGCGGTAGGTCACCTCCCTTAGTCCTTACCACAGGTATGCCGGTTACCCCCACTCCACATGGAAGATGAGGCACAGAGAGGTTGAGTGACTCTTCCAAGGTTCCACAGCCAAGGACTAGTGGAATCCATACAGCCACCCACTCTGACCAGTCCCATCTAAAGATGAGTAAACTGAGGCTCAGAGGGAATAAATGATTTCTCAAAGACCACAGTCTAGAAGGCATTCAATGAATACCCCATTCTATCCCTTAGGGCCTCAGTTCGCCTGGTCAGGATAGTGAGTGGATAAATTGGGGGCTTTTCTACTTCCAACTCTTGGCCACAGTTTAATTTAAAAAGTAATGCACTGTTAGGCATGGTGGTGCACGCCTCTAATCCCAGCTACCTGGTAGGCCGAGGAAGAAGGATTATAAATTCAAGGTCAACCTCAGCAATTTAGCAAGACCCTGCCTCAAAATGAAGTTTTAATAAAGAAAGAAAAGCCAGGCATGGTGGCTCTCACCTGCAATCCCAGTGGCTTGGGAGGCTGAGGCAGGAGGATGGATGGCTCAAGGCCAGCCTCAGCAATTTAGTGGGGCTGTAAGCAACCTAGTGAGACCCTGTCTCAAAATAAAAAATAAAAAAGGTCTGGGGATGTGGCTCAGTGGTTAAGCACCCTGGGTTCAATCTCTGATATAAAAACAAAACAAAAGAGAAAGAGAGAAAGAAAGAGAAAAAGGAAAATATGTTTGTAGATACCAGAGTGCAAAAAGTGGATCTTGTCTCTCCTTAACCCTACCATCCTTCCCAGAATCGAACACAGTTAGCAGTTTCCAACATCCTTCCGGAGATACAGATGGATGTGGGTTGTGTGTGGATGTAGGAGAAGTGTGTGTCCCTTTAATAAAAACACAAAAGAAATCATCATCACCATGGAGGGGACATTGGCTTTGGATGCTGCTCCGTGACCTGACTTCCTTTGGTCAGGGGTAGAGGGGCACAGGTGTCAGTCACGCCAGTTCTGAGTTTAGACCTTAAGAGACCTGAACCCGTCCTGCTGCAAGCCCCAGCGTGGCCAAGAGAAGAGCTCCTCCCCCTTCAGCCTGCACCCACCCAAGTCGGCTTCCAAGCAGAGCAACCCTGCTGGACCCACAGATCAACCCAATCCACGTCTGTTCTTTGTTTATTTATTTACTGGTACTTAGGATTGAATCCATAGGCACTCAACCACTGAGCCACATCCCCAGCACTTTTCATTTTTAATTTCTCGCTGAGTTTCTGAGGCTGGCTTTGAACTCGTCATCCTCCTGCCTCAGCCTCCTGAGCAGCTGCTTTTTTTTTTAACCAATTTCTTTCTTGGTGTTGGGTTGAAACCTAGCGCCTCTGCATGCTGAGTAAACTTGAATTCCATCCCAAGCACCACACACACAAAGACTGCATTCTGGATTTTGGAATGGTGTTTTCCATAGCATTTTGGTGAAAATAAGTATATTTTCATAATTTTTCCCACTTGATAATACATTTTGGCCTAGCAGCTTGGGAAGCTGAGACAGGAGGATCACAAGTTTGAGGCCAGCCTCAGCAACTAAGCAAGATCTTAAGCAATTTGGCGAGACCCTGTCTCAACAAAATAAAAAGGGCTGGGGCTGGGGCTCGGTGGTTAAGCACCCCTGGGTTCAGTCCCTGGTAACAAACCAACTACAACAACAAAACCCCACAAAAACCCTCCAATATATCCTGCCAATTTTTCTGAAGCAGAACATACAGATTAGCTTTATTCATATTTTATATACAGCTGCATAGTATTCCAGTAAGTGATGTCTCATCTTTTATCTTTTTGGAGGTGAAAATTATCCTCTATCTACTCAGGTGTACATATGTATAAAAGTTCATTGATCCTTAGAGCACTTCAAGGAATGTAAGTTTTACCTTAATTAAAAAAAAAGTAGATTTGGGAAGAGAAACCATGATATGGATAGATATGAATATCCAAACACTCCAAATGTAATATAAGAATACATTTGAAAAAACAGAACCTCAAAACAAACACATTGGGGGATGCAGCTACAGCAGCACCTGGAGGAAGATGCGCAGCCGATGGTGAAGACTGGTGTGGAGGGCCTGGGGTGGGGCAGGTGGGGGTCATGAGAGGCTTTCTTTTATTTTTTTACTTAGTCAACAAACACTAATTTATCTCCAGGGCACTAGAGAGCCATGGCAGGCTATCAACAGGTGGGGTTGACATTAGGGAGTAGGTGGGAGAGGGGGAGACTGGGACAGGAGTCCAGGACAGAGGACCATGGAGGGGGTCTTGAGCCAGGGCAGGCACTGGGGAGACAGAGAAGGGATGGGCCCTGGGGACTGAGACGGACTATATGAATATGAGGGATCATAAGCTCCCCAGGGTCACTTGTTCCTGTGAGATTCAACATGCAGCAGATACAGTGCAGGGTCAGGGCCTGGCCTTTGATTGGGTCAGTCCAGATCACATGACTAAACCATTGCTACAAGGGATTCTGGGAAACTGAGTTCGGGTAGTTTGGGCTTCTCCAATGGAGGCTGGTTTAGGATGGGGACTTCCCCAAGCTTAAAAGGTCTGCTGACACTGTGTGGCCAAAAACAAGAAGTCAAATGCCCCACTGGGGATTATCAGGAGCCCACGGAGCTGGGCTGTGCCACCTGCCAGGTGTGTGATGCAACTGGCTTCCCCGCCCCCCTGCCCACAGCTCTCCCTGGCTTCCATAAACACAGAGTGTGCTGAAGCTCTCCCCTCAGCCCCCAGGGTCCTTCGGGCCTCTTCCTGTCCCCTCTCCAACCTCATCTTCTTTCTCCCACATTTCCTTGGCTACATTTGCTCCTACTCTGGCCTCCTGCCTGTCCTCAGATGGGCAAGCCACTCCCACCTCAGGGCCTTTGCACCAGCTACTCCCCCAGAACCTCCCATGGCGGGCTCCCTCCTCTCTTTCAGGCCTCTGCTCAGATAACACCTTCCCAGAGACACCTGCCTTGACCTCCCCTGCTGCGTCCCCACTGTCATCTTACCTCCTTTATTTTCCTTCAAAAATCCTTGTTGAAACATCACCTCCGTGAGGGAGGGAACGTGGCTGTATTCTTCTGTACCCCCAATAAATGCTCAGTAAATAACTGTTTCTAGTTCCTTTTAGTTCTCTGGGCCTCTGCTTGTCTAACCACCAAGGAGGCCTTTGCTAATCTGACCTTGCTGGGAAGGGGCAGGTAGGTGCGGAGATCAGGAGTGGGACCCCAGGGACATTTCTCAAGCATTCCTTCCTGTCCCTGCTCCCCACGTCAGGAGTCTGGGGAGAGGAGAGGCTCCCTTCACCCCCCCAGAGCTCAACTGCCCAGGAGCCTGGGAGAGGCCAGGGAGATGCCCGAGGAGGCGGAGACCCCAGCAGGAGGGACGAGGAGGGCAGGAACCCCCTTCTCCATTGCTTTCCTGGGGAGGCTCCTGGCTCCTCAATGTCGTCCCCACTTGACAGAGCCCCTCCTCAGCCCCTGAGGTCCCGGTCACCACTGGGCTGCCACAAGGTCCTGCTCCAGCTCCACGGCTCCACTCCAGTGCGGGGTGACAGGCTCTGCCCAGCCCACCCTTCCCGGGCATGGGTGCGGCCACCAGCGGCCCAAGGCTGCCCTTGTAAGGAGGCACGGCCTGGGGACACCCGAGACACCGGGTTATAATTAACCCAGACACGTGGCGACCACCCCGACACCTGCGGCCCGACCCCCCCAGCACCCCAGGCCTCTGCCCGGCCTCCCAGAGGAGACAGCAGAGCTGGCCCTAAAAATAGCTCCTCTCCGAGCTGGCCTGTCCCTCACTGTCCCTTCCCCAGTGGAAATCTCCCAGTGACATGGCGGGGGAAGGGTGGCCACCTCTGCCAACCCACCCTGAGTGTGAACATGCAGGTCAGCCCACAGCTGGGGTCCCACCCTCTCCGTGCCACCCAGGGGAGCAGCGGGCGTCCAGGGTCTGCCCTGGCGTCCAGGTGTGGCTTGGGCCTTCCTCCTCCTAGGTTGGTGGGTGGGTGGCAGGAGGCGAGTCGCCGCTCTCTGGGGCTCCGTGTCCTCTGGCTCACAGGGTCCCCGGCTCTCCTGAGGCCACCGCTTCCTCTCCCCAGGTGCTGGCCCAGGACGCGTGCTGAGGACCAGGGCTGCCCCTGGCCAGGGTCAGGGCTGCTGGGGGCTGAGTGGGGACCCAGGAGGGGCCTGGCGGTTGCAGCAGCTTCAGGGGCCAGGGGAGACTGGCTTCTACGTGCCGGGACATGGGCAGTCACTGTCCCATGTTCCTGGCGGGGGGCCAGCTGTCCCTGCCAGCCCGACTCAGCACTTGATCTGGGGACCGGCTTGGCGATGGGGGGCCGGGCCAGCCCGGGGACAGCCCATACAAGGCCATGGGCTGGGCGAGAGGCACGCCTGGGTCCAGGGTGGGCACGGCGCCCGGGCAATGGGGTGAGAGGCTCCGCACCTCCAGGCCCCCTCCCTAGGGACAGCCCCTCTATATAGGGCCGGAGCTGCAGGCCCCTCCCGGGTCACAGTCGCCTGCAGGACACAGAGAGCCCCTTCAGCCCAGCCCAACCAGGTACTGCCCGGGGAGTCAGGGTGGCCACAGCAGGGTCCCCGGGGGCCGGAGGCGGCCTGGCTCTGGAAGGGCCTGTGTCGGGCTCCCCTGGGGCGAGCTGGCCGTGAGGGGTGGACGGGGGCTCCAAGTCCTCTCCGCCCGTGGGCCCGCCTGTCCCCACTGCGACTTGATATTCCTGCAGCAGGAGCTGTGGGGCAGGGGGAGGGATCCCCGGGGACAAACCGGGTCTGGACAGCTGCTCACCGTCACCCCCTGCAAGGCGCGGGTGGCCCAGGCCTGTGCGCATGACAGTCTGTCACCAGAGCTGGGTACCCGGCCCCAGGGGGCGTCTGTGTCTGCATGTCACCTGTCGGGGCTGCTAAAGCAGGTGCTGGGGGCGCTTGGGTGGCATGGGCTCCTGTGGTGTCCCTGTGACCTTGTGCCTGACTTCTGTGACTCTCCTTTGCATGCCTCTGCCTTGGTGTGGCCCCAGCCTGGAGGTGTGACAGTGGACCTCGGTTTCCATGAGATCTGGGGTGTCCCCTGGGGGTCACTACCTTGCCTCAGCTCCCCTGGGGTGTCCCTGGCAGGGATGGGGGTGGGGACACCCTCGGAAGGGAGGTCTGGGCTGGAAGCCCGGGATGTCCTTGAGCCCGAGGCCAGCATGCTGTCCTCCGGCCACGCTGGCCCACCTGTCCTGGGCTGCTGACGGGGTGCAAGCTGAGACCTGGAATGTGGGGGTGGGGGGAGCTGGGGTGGAAGCCGGAGTCCGCCAGGTCCTAAAAATAGCCACCCTGGACAGCAGTGCCCAGGACTTTGGCGGGTCCCCGCCCTCCGGCCCCACCCCTACCCTCACCTCACCGGCCTCCACCCCCTACCTACTTCCTGTTGCTGCCCTCCACCATCTCTGTGGAGGGTCCCTCTTCCTTCCAGGGTCTAGCGAGCCCAATAACACTAACAATCGCAGTCCCAGGGGCCCACTCCACGCCAGGGCTTGGCCACCCGAGTAGGAGGGCTCCACTCAGAGGAGACCAAGGTTCAGAGAGGCCTATTGATTGTCCTGAGGTCACACAGCAGGGAAATGGTATAGGTGGGATTTGAACTCTGCTCTGCTGACCCCAAGGTTGAACTTTTCTCTCTGACTGAGCCCTGCAGAGTTGGCGGCTGGCAGAAGTGGGGACAGATGCCCAGCACCCCCGCCCCCGCTCCTCATCTTTTGATTGAGGATCTTCATGAAGTCCATGTCCCTTCTCTGCTTACAACCTCATTCCCAGCTACGCCCTCTCCTCCACCTTCTCACCAGGCTCCACGCAGACCTGTAAATAGTAACAACAATAGCCAAACAAAAGTAGGTGTGCGGTGTGCCAGGCCCTCCCAAGTGCTTGACCTGCATTTAACTCATTGAATCCTTTCAATACTCCCATGAAGTGAGCACTGTTATCAATCCCCATTTTACAGATGAATAAATTGAGGCACAGAGAGGTTAAACAACTTGCCCAAGGGCACACAGTTAGTCATAAATAGCAGAGCTGGGATTTGAACCCAGGCCATCTGGTTCCAGAACCTACATTCTTCTCTATGTCACGGTGTTTTTCTGACTTGGGGGTTCCCTCTTGTTACCCAGAAAATGAGTTCTTTCAAGGTTAGCAGACCGGGCTCACCTAGCCCAGATGCGTCAGAATCAGGGCCCTAAGACTCCAGATGCTTCCTGACAGGATGCAGGCGCAGAGGGGACCGCTCTTGCTCCAAGCCCCACAGTCTGCCTGGTTCCCTAGCTGTTCTCTGCCAGATCGGAGCCAATCTTCCTCACCTGCCTACCACCAGGATCCCCATGCCAACACTGTCACCAGGGAGGTCCAAGGAGTTCCCAGAGAGGAGGACCTCAACTGAGGACAAGCAGGGTTTTTGACAAACAGAGCAGAAATGAATTTAGGAAGGAATGTATCAGAAGCACAGAGGGTTTTTGTTTGTTTGTTTTTGTACCAGGGATTGAACTCGGGGGGCACTCGACCACTGAGCCACGTCTCCAGCCCTATTTTGTATTTATTTAGAGACAGGATCTCAGTGAGTCGCTTAGCACCTCACGTTTGTTGAGGCTGGCTTCAAACTCGCAATCCTCCTGCCTCAGCCTCCCAAGCCTTTGGGATTTCAGGCGAGGGCCACCGCACGGCGATTTTACACTTCTTAAAACACCTCTCTTAGTCTGTTGCTCAGTGGGCTAGTTAACAGCGCACAATTTTCAAAAGTGGGTGAATTGATGGTGAGTTTAAGATTGACAGATGCCCAGAAACTTGGGAGCGACAGGCCTGGAAAGAAACGTGCAGTTTAAAACTACACGCGTTGTCCTTCCACCTGCTCTCTCTGCCCCGCAGCCACCATGCCGTTCGGCAACACCCACAACAAGTTCAAGCTGAACTTCAAGTCTGAGGAGGAATACCCAGACCTCAGCAAGCACAACAACCACATGGCCAAGGTGCTGACCCCTGACCTGTACAAGAAGCTGCGGGACAAGGAGACGCCATCGGGCTTCACCCTGGATGACGTCATCCAGACAGGTGTGGACAACCCAGGTAAGCCGCCCATGGAGCACGGTCAGGACGGGGGGGGGGGGGGGGGGGGGGGGGNGGGGGGGGGGCTGGAGGCCACCAGCCAGCCCCACCCCCTCCTCAGTCCTCCCGTCTGTACATGGGGACACACTCTGGGGCAGTTGTGAGATACTCCAAATGAGCGACACACGGAAAGCGCGCGGTGAGTGCGGGCACATGGCACTGTGCACAATTATAAAGTGAGGCCCCTGAGGAGGTCACGGAATCTTCCTGAGCCTCAGTTTCCTCCCCTGAAAAATGGGGGCCCATGTTGGGAAAGCTCCAGGGCCCACGCACGCCCAGGGCTCGGCGCTGAGCCGCCGCCTGCAGCGTGCGCACTCCCAGCATCCAGGGTCTTTCTCTAAGGACTCCTGGAGCCGCCTGGAGAGCCCCAGTCCCTTCCTGCAGCAACTCACCCTGAAACCCGGAAGGCCCCCCCCCCCACTCCAGTCCTCTGCTTCTCCTGCTGGTGTCTGGAACCCCGTGAATGCTGGGCCAGCGCTCTTCCACTGAAGAGACCCAGCCGCTGCTCCTTTTGGGGGGACTGCCAGGGAGTACTGGGGATTAAACCCAGGGGCGCTCTACCCCTGAGCTACATCCCCAGAATTTTTATTTCTTATTTTGATACAAGGTCTAAGTTGCTTTGGGCCTTGCAAAATTGCTGAGGCTGGCCTCAAACTTGTGATCCTCCTGCCTCAGCCTCCTAAACTGCTGGGATTACAGGCATGTGCCACTGCACTTGGCAATTCTTTTTGAATTTTTTTTCCATGATGGAGATGGAACCTAGGGTCTTGCACCTGCCAGGCAAATGCTCTATCACTGTACGCACTGTGCACACCGGCTGCAGCATCAAGGGCTACAAGCTGCCCCCAACCCATAATTAGGTCTTTCAGGGTTTTTATTACTAGTACTTTAGGCTAAGATGTCATGATTTGGGGACCAGAACCTTGTACCTAGTCCCTAAGACTCCCTTTCTCCTTTGCCCACTGCTAGCATATTCTACTCACTCCAGATACCACCCCAATCTCTCCCAGCGAAGCCCCCCCCCCGTACACATCACACACACACACACACACACACACACACACACACACAGGGACAAGCACCTCTGATGTCAGTCCCACCCCCCAGGCCACCCTTTCATCATGACCGTGGGCTGCGTGGCCGGGGACGAGGAGTCCTACACGGTTTTCAAGGATCTCTTCGACCCCATCATCCAGGACCGACACGGGGGCTACAAACCCACCGACAAGCACAAGACGGACCTCAACCACGAGAACCTCAAGGTGGGCTCCCAGCCGGCCGCGGGGCCAGACACGGAGATGGGGAGACCTGGAGAGGGGAGGCCGGGAGGGGCAGAGGGGGGGACTCAGAAACAGATTGAAAAGGGGGACAGGCACGGGGGGGGCAGCAGTAGGCGCGGGGACAGGGAGAAGGCAGATCCACAGGGAGCCGCGGGAGGGGCTGGCGGAGAGACGGTGGAAGGAAGTTTGGAGACCACCAGGACAGAGGCGGCCGGGAGGAGGGCAGAGAGGGCGGAGGGGAGGAGCCAGGAGGGAGGGGAGAGGCCCGAGCTGGGGGTCTGGGCTCGCGGGGGCCCTGACTCGCCTCCTGCCGTC
>NW_026000205.1:4941634-4966038 GCF_001458135.2 Marmota marmota marmota
GTCCAGGGCGGAGACGACCTGGACCCCAACTACGTGCTCAGCAGCCGCGTGCGCACCGGCCGCAGCATCAAGGGCTACTCGCTGCCCCCGCACTGCTCCCGCGGCGAGCGGCGCGCGGTGGAGAAGCTGTCGGTGGAAGGTGAGAGCCGCCCGGGCCAGCCTCCCGCTCCCGTGCTCCAACAGCCGGGGGCGTCGCCAGTGATGGCTGACAGCGTTACCTGTGTCCCGGTGGTCCTGAGGGGTCCCGAGGGGTCCCGAGGTGTCCCACCCCAGCGGTCCCAGGGTCCCCACATTCTTTCTGGTGCAATTTCTGGTTGCTCTGGTCCCCGTGGGAAGTGAGGCGAAGGAGCTCAGGGCAGGCTGGGAGGTGAGGGGAGCACCCTGAAAAAGGAGGTGTTGAGACGTCCCTGGCAGGAAGGCACTGTGGGGAAGAGCTGCAGGCAGGAGGACAGAAAGTGCAAAGGCCCTGGGGTGGGACTGTGTGTTGCTGGAGCAAGGAGACAGGTGGTTGGAGCAGGGTGGCAAAGCGGGGAGCAAGGTTGGAGAGGTGCCAGTGGCCAGACTCTGCCCTCTGGGCTGTTGGGAGGGCTTTGACTTTGACTCAGAGCTAGGCAGAAGCTACTGGAGGGTGGTGTGCAGAGAGGGACAGGGACACACTTGTGTAGATTCCTTGAGCTGTTGACCATGGGGGTGCAGGCAATGGTGGCAGCAGAGACTTTGAGGGGGCCAGTCCAGGGTGAAGAACAGGCCAGGACAGGGGAAGCACAAGTGTGTTCGCAGGTGGCACCGCCAGGACCTGCAGGAGGCATGGTTCTGGTAAATATTTAACCGCTGGCTCCATAGGCGGGAAAAGTCCTGTTTTTCAGGGTTTTTCTGTGATCTAAATTCTCTTACCATGACTGATCGTGAGCTCTTAATGTGACGTCATACACACAGAAGAGATGCACACAGTAGGTAGTATTTCCAGCACACAGACACAATAGTGAAAAACTTCAACAATACAGAAAATACGTTTAACAGCTTAATATATAATATATAATGTCATTATGCTATATGACTTGTTATGTTAATATATAAATATAAAATATATACTATAGCATAAAACATATACCATAAAACATATATAACAGGTTATATGATATATATTATGTTACATATTATTTATTGTTTTATATGTTAATTGTTCTATACATAGTACATTTATACATATAAGAATGTATAAAATGCATCTAGATATTACATAAATATATATATTTTTCATATATGTATACAAATCTATTCCTTACATAATATATTTTATACATGTGAATATATACAAATAGCACACAGGCAGTCTTAGACTAACGGTTACTAATGGCTCCCCAAACCCCAAGGCTTGGCCCTCTGTCTTCCCGAAGCACAGAGCCCCTGCAGGTGGACTGGGTGGGACTATCTGTCTGCTCCTGGGCCCTGGGCAGACAGGGGAGGGACAGATTGTGCCACAGTCACAGTGTTTAGGTGCCTTCAGGACACCCAAGGGGTCGAACCATCAAGGGCGGCAGTGTGGGGTCCCCAGCCTCCACCCCTGGGTTGAAGGGGGTCAGGCTGTTGACCAGTGCCTCCTGTGGCTCCTTAGCCCTCAACAGCCTGACGGGCGAGTTCAAGGGGAAGTACTATCCTCTGAAGGGCATGACCGAGCAGGAGCAGCAGCAGCTCATCGATGACCACTTCCTGTTCGACAAGCCTGTGTCCCCACTGCTGCTGGCCTCGGGCATGGCCCGCGACTGGCCCGACGCCAGAGGCATCTGGTGAGCCCCTCCCGCCCTCAGCTTCCTCTTGCCCCAGCTTTTCTTGCAGTCCCCCCAGGATGTCCCCTCTCCTCCCCCATGATCAAAGACCCTGACCTTTCCCCCACTCTGCCTATCCTGGGGTTTGTGTGTCACATTTTGGGAAACTTGGATTAGAGAAGTGCAGTTAAACATTCATGGACTTCAACCAGATTCCGTGGGCTCCAATCCCAGCTCTGTCATTTACTAGCTATGTGACCCTGTGGTGCCAGTAATCCCAGCTACTTGGGAGGCTGAGGATCCTTCGAACCTGAGAATTCAAGGCCAGCCTGGCCAGACCTTGGGGGGGGAGAGAGACAGAGAGAGACAGAGAGAGCCAGAGAGGAGGGAGAGGAGAGGAGAAGAGAGGAGAGGAGAAGAGAAAAGAAAGAAAAAAGAAAAGTGACTTGGAAAAATTAATTACCTTCTCCATAGTGTCCCCTTCTATAAAATGGGGATCCCAGTAACTCTCAGCTTTTGGAATTCTTTCAAGATCTAAAAAGCTGATTTATGTGAAACTAATTTAGGGATTCAAAGATTCATAGAAAGCATAACTAGTGGTCACAGTAACCAAGATAATCCTAATGGCAGGTGCCAAGCGCTTGTGTACCCAGGCACTGGTCAGATTCCTTGGGCTCAAATCCCAGATGTAGGATTGCCAAGATTTGTCGTTTCTGAGTCTAAGCTTCTATGTGCTAAAGATGCTAAGACTCCAAGAGTTGTGTGTGTATGTGTGTGTGTTGTGGTCCTTGGACACAGTTGGCAAGTGCTTTACCACTGGGCCACACCCCAGCCCCAGGAGTCTTTAATGATGTTCAAAGTTTTCGTTGTAGATGGACACAATACCTTTATTTATTTATCTCTATGTGGTGCTGAGGATGAAGCCCAGGCCTCTAGGCCAGGGCTCTACCACTGAGCCACCACCCCAGCCCCACGTTCAGAGGTTTTTAAGCCCCTACAAGTCCTTGATCCCAGATTCGAGGATTTGGATATCCTGTGAGGGTGCAGTCTTTGGGTTTGATTTTCTGCGAGAAATACAATGTCACTCACCTCATATCCTTCAGGCCTGCTTCCTTCAGCGGGAGGGGGCCGGGTTGTGCTCGGGCGACAGTGGGGGAATGGGGTTCCCATAGAGCTGACTCCCTTGCCTCTTGCTGCACCCCACTCTAGGCACAATGACAACAAGAGCTTCCTGGTGTGGGTGAATGAGGAGGATCACCTCCGGGTCATCTCGATGGAGAAGGGGGGCAACATGAAGGAAGTTTTCCGTCGCTTCTGCGTGGGGCTGCAGAAGGTGGGTGTGTGCCCCTCACACTGACCTCCCACTGCATCCGGAAGCCCCGCCCCTCCAAGGCCACACCCTCAAACTAGGCTCCACCCCTATGTCCAAGGCCAGCCTCCAAGAACCGGTCCCGAAACCCTGCAGAGTCTCCTCCCAGTTCTCCAGCTCCGCCCCCTTGGTGCCCGCCTCCATCCTTGTCCGCGCCTCGGCCCTGTGAACCCTGGTGTAGCTGGGAGTGCCTGCGGACATTGATCCCCGGTCCTCTCCCTCCACCTCAGATTGAGGAGATCTTTAAGAAGGCTGGCCACCCCTTCATGTGGAACGAGCACTTGGGTTACGTGCTGACCTGCCCATCCAACCTGGGCACTGGGTTGCGTGGAGGCGTGCATGTGAAACTGGCACACCTGAGCAAGCACGCCAAGTTCGAGGAGATTCTCACCCGCCTGCGTCTGCAGAAGCGGGGCACAGGTACAGCCCCGCATCCCCTACCCCGCGGTGTCTGGGGCAGGTCCTTTGAGGTAGAGGAAGGGGAGGTGGAGCATCCCCGCGAGCTCTGGGATCGGTTAGGGCTTCCTGCTGTGAGCCTGTTCCTCCTCTGAGTTAGTATGGTCATGGCCATATAATATGCATTTTGCATACCCGGGAATCCGTTCCTCAACGGTAAATGGGTGGTCAGGATTCGCCCCCAGGCAGCAGGGATCTGCTGGGATCTTGCACATTTTGGCTTATTTTCATGTTGGATGGTTGAGGGGTCAGGTACCTAAAGCCGGACACTTGGACCCCAAGTAAACAGACATAAGGAGGCTCTGTGTGCAGGTGATCGGTCACATGGTAGGCATTCATACACGCGCCTGTTGCAGGTGACACAGGGGCAGCCTCCGGCCCCCCTGAACCTCGACTCCTTCCTCACGCCTCTGGCCCCTGCTCCCACAGGTGGCGTGGACACAGCTGCAGTGGGCTCTGTGTTTGACATATCCAACGCCGACCGGCTGGGCTCATCCGAGGTAGAACAAGTGCAGCTGGTGGTGGACGGTGTGAAGCTCATGGTGGAAATGGAGAAGAAGTTGGAAAAGGGCCAGTCCATCGACGACATGATCCCTGCCCAGAAGTAGGCACCCAGCCCACCCGCCGCCAAAGGCTGGAGCCCGGGCTCCCGGAGGACCCGGCGCACTGGAGGCCCAATCCTTCATCCCTTGCTCCGCCCCTCTCCCCAGAGTCCCGCCCACCATGGTTCCATTACCTGGACGCTCTGTCCGCCCTACTTGGAGTTCCTATTCCACCCAGAGTTCCAGCCAATGGGCTCCACCCTCTGGGCTCTGGCCAATGAAAAACCTCCCTCACCTCTGGGTGTCCAGGGCCCCGCCCACCACCTGGAGCTCTGGCCGACGCGGCGGCGCCCGCAACACAGCTGGAATAAATAAAAACAGTGGTGGCCTTAGCTTTGTGTGGCACAGTATTGAGGGACGCGGAGGGAGCAGTTTTGTAATCGGCCACTGTGTGCTTGAAATGGTTTGCCCTCTCTAGGCACGTGCTAGGCTTGCTTTATCCCATCTCTAAAATGAGGCGGAATTAGGGTACAGAACCTGGACAAAAACTTTAAGCCTCTATGAGGAGTGGGAGACTCAGAAGAGTGGCCCACCGCCACTTAGCCAAACACCGGGGACTTCCCAGCCTTGGCTGTGAATTACTCATGCTCAGAGTTCAGAGAGGGAGAGATGCAGACACACACACACACACAAAGAGACTGAATTTGGCCCATGGGCCTCCGGCTTGAGACCTCCCCATGACATACATCCAGTACATCTACCTCTGTGTGCTCCTCACCGGTCTCCTCCTGTCCAGTTTGACTTCATCGCTCTGTAGCTTCCAGTCTTTGGAACTTCTCTTACTTTGCTCAAGAACCTTCCATGGCGCCCGTATCTCCTAGCACTCCTTTTACTTGTGATCCTTTAAGGTCACACTGAAATGCATTTGATCTGCTGAAGGCTCATCGTTCAGTTCTCCCCTCATTATTGCTTGATTTTCACTGTGTGTACCCTGCAGTTCCCAGCTCAACGTATTGCTCCTCCTGATTGGGACTTGGGAGGGAGCCTTCCTATGTGGTCTTTAGGGGTGGGTCTTTTATAGAGCTTGGTCCCAGGAAGGAGCCAAACGGAATATGGCAAAGTAACTGGGGGAGGAAGAGGAGTTAACAGAAATCAGTTAGTGTCTGGGCCTGCTCTGTTGGGATGCCACTAACTGCCTGTCAGCCAAACAGGCCAAGGCCTCCACAGAACACTGGGGGTGGACCCCCAAAGAGACAGAAGTTTCAGAAGGAAATGAAGCCGAGCCCTCAGGAATCTGGCAGAGGCACTTTTTCAAACTTTAAGAGCAGGAGGTTGGGGCTGGGGTGGTGGCTCAGTGGCAGACCCTTGCCTAGCATGTGTGAGGCACTGGGTTCGATTCTCAGCACTGCAAAAATAAAATAAAGGTCCATTGACAACTAAAAAAAATTTAAAAAAGAGAGGTTAAGGGCCCTTAGAGATCAATCTGCCTTCTGCTTTACAAAGGGGAAACTGAGGCCCAGGGCTGTCTCTGTGAGTTCTCAGGATGGCTGAAATAGGAAGGTTAGAAGACACCCAAAGACCAAGGCATGAAGAACCTGTCAGATGCAGGGATGTCCTTCAGAGTATTATCCCCAACTGAAGATCCCATCTCTAGTCACAGTTCCACCCCCAGAAGCCAAAGAGACCACTATGCTCCAGCCTGACAATCTGAGCCTGCCACATCAAAGTCCAGGCATCTGTAGTTACCAAGTCCTGCCCATTTTGCCTCAAAAGCCTCTTAAATCCACTCTTCCTCTCCCCATCTTCTGTCCCACTCTCTCTCCTCCCTGCCTGTCATCTCTCCCCCTCCCCCAAATCCCAACACAAACCTTCTCTACTCTCCCTGGCTCATAACCTCACTGTGGCACCCAGTGCCCGTGAAAGCAAGCCCAAGCCCCTCTCCATGATTTTCAAGGCCCTTCAGACATCTCTACTCTCATCATTGTTCACAGTGACCATACTCACCCTGATTCACATGCCATCTGATGTGGGTAGCCAGTTCCTCCTCCTCCAGGATGCCCTCCTAGGTTAGGGCAGGCACCCACTGGACTCAACTCTGCTGCTCTGGATGGTCAGCCTGAAGACATACCTACCTATCTCTACCAACGGAACGTGAGCTCCACAAGGGCAGGGATGGAGACATCCCTGCACAGAGGAGGCCTTCAGGGATCAATTAAACTTCTCTGTGCAAAACTCTCCCAGTGCCTTGGAAGAAAGCCTAGTGTGCTCACTGGGGCCCCAGAGGCCCGGGCTGAAGGAGTGTAGCTCCCACCTCTCTACTGCTCAGGAAGCCTCTCCTTGAGGAACCTAAGTTTAGCTCTAGTTAGGGGCCACAGCCCCTCTAAAGCCAGTGATTGGTTCAGGGATAACCACATGACTTATCTTGGCCAATCAGGTCTCTCAGGACTTTTATTGAAGTTGGCATTGAGGAGGGACAGATGCTTGGGGGCTGCTGGGGTCACCTCTTGCCATCAGGAAAGGAGTTTCTATTGGACCCCATTAGAATTACATTTACACTGATGAAAGCTGAGACGACCTGACATCTGGACCCAGCCATACCTGAAGTTAGAGCCCCTGGACTACTGATTAGCAAATAAGTACCCTTATGCTTAAGCGGTGGAGATGGACTATTCCTCCTATGCAGCATCTCTCCATTCCCCACACATGCCCAGCAGCAGCCACACTGAGCTTACCTGCAGCTCTCTGGAGTCAGACCATGTACTCCCACCTCCACCTGGGCTTCTGGTCAGGGCATCACCAAGTCCTGACCAACTCCTATTCATCCTTCAAAGCCCAACTCCAGTATGAGCTCCTCTGGAGCTTCTTTTCCAACCCTCCTCACTCTCTCTCCAGGTTCCCCAAGACAATAGTTTCCCTAGTGTTTGTACCCACAGACAGGGCACCCCATGTCTCCCGGTCCAGCACTGGCCGGGCACGGAGTAGGCAGTGGTCAATGACTGTTTATTGAATAAATTTACTACTGGAGTAGGAAGAGGCTGAGTCCAGTGTAATATAGTTGGCGGGAGTTGACAAATGGGGGTCCCCAAGAGAGGACCTGGATGGGGCCTCCTGGATGGGGCCAAGTTCTGTCCTGCCCTTTCCCACTACAATCCTTCACCCTCACACCCGCCACTCCCGCCCTGCAGATGACCAAACAGGCTCAGAGAGAAGCCACTGGCCCCAGTCACACACCTCCTCTCCGCTCACCTGCAGGGGAGGGCAGGGAAGGAAAAGCCCTGGGTCGGTGTGGGGGACTCTCCTAAGTTTATTGGGCAACAGGCTGCAGGTGAGGGGCTGGTGGAAGGAGGGTGGGGGGTAATAACTTAAAAACCCGAGGTGTCAGCGGCAGCTTGAGAGACCTCTGCAGAGGAAGGGGGTGGGGTATTTACAAGGATTTGTACAAAGTGCCCCGCGCCAGCCTGGGGCAGGAATTGGGGTTCGAGCATAAGGGGTGGGGGAGGGGAAGGACTCTGCCTCTCTGACCCCCATTCCCAGCCCCCCATGAGTCTCCAGTCTTGGACTCAGCAGCTCCCCTGCCCTGCCAGAGGCCTAGTTCTTGAGCTGCTGGAGGAATGTTCTCCTCGGGTCCCTTCCCGCCTGTCCTGCCCCCAAAGTCTCCTCAGGTGCCCCCACGCAGGGTGAGGGGGAGCAGGACTGGCTGGAGCCTCCAGGAGGGTGCCAGCTCCCCCGGCTAAGTCCCCTCATCCTTCTCCTGTGCCAAGCAGCCCCGGAGAACAGCAGAGGGGATAACTTCTGTCCCCAACCAAATCCACGGAGGTGATGACAAAAGGAGAATCCCCTCCCTGTCCCCTTTTCCTCCTGTAGAAGCGAAGGGAACGAGAGAAGAAGAGGAAGGGACCCGGCTGTGGTGGCTCAGAGCTCGAGGTCGTTGGAGATGCGGGTGACGAGGGTGCGGAAGGCCAGGGCGGTGCCCGCCACACGGCGGAAGAGAACGCCCCGCAGGCCCGGCCGGGGCAGCTGGCAGACCTCCACTTCGAAGTGGGACAGGGGCTCGGGCCCGCCCGCACCCCCGTGCAGACAGGCCAGCAGGAACGGCTGTGGCTGGCGGCAGCGGCAGCGGGCGGCTGCTGTGGCCTGGCGCAGAGCTGCCATCAGGGCCTCGGGAGGGCGCGAGCTGGTCAGCTTCACACTCCAGGGGAATCGGAGCAGCCGGGGGGCGGTTTCCGTTTGATCCCAAGGTAGATGGCAACTGGGGTGGGAAGAGAGTAGGGGTCACAGACGGGAGACCAAGGTTAGGTGGGTAGATAACTGAAGGGACAACTCTCTCCACTTTGGGACACACGCCTAGCTGTGCCCTCAAAACCATTCTTGCACCTGCAGTGACAATTTCAGCTGGACATAAAGCTGCCTGGCTGGAGATCACATGTCTCAGACTCCTCTGCAGCCGGGCAGGACCGGGTCTAAATTCTGGGACATGGGCAGAAGTGAGGCCTGCCACTCCACCTGGTGTCCTTCACAAGAGTCCCCATGCCCGGGGACTGGCAGCAGCACCAGCCAGCCTCGCCTGTACAGATGACTAAGGAATGGGGGTGAAGAACCCAGACACCTGAATGACCATATGGGACAGAGTGGCCCTGCCACACGGCTTGGATAAGAAATCTATTACTGCATTTTGGGGTCTCGTTGGAGCAGGCGAGCTTGTTTCCTACCTAATACTCTTGTGGTAATGACAATCCCTTCTCTCGGGGGACCAGCGCTCTTCACTCTAGACTCACTTAGAAGTACCTTCGGCACAAAGGGGTGTTTGGAAATTTCTCGGGTCTTTCTACCTGGGATAAGACCACCACTAGTATTTATTATGCTGGGGAAAGGGGCAGGTCAGGGATGAGAAATGTCCTACGACGTGCAGGCGGTCCCTTTACAAAACGCAAAGTGCCCGAGCATTCTTCTCTAGGGGGCGGACCACCAAGAACGCATGGCCAATCAGAACTTCCACTGCTCTGCCCACTATGATTGGATCAATGACGAGCATACGGCCACGTCTGACCAATCAGAGTAGCCCACCCTTTCAGCCCCGGCCAATGAGCGTCAGTCTGGACTTTATTGGAAACAGGGGAAGGCTCTCGTTTGCACTGGGGTCTCTAAATTGGTAGGGGTGAAACTAAAGCAGGGCTGCCAAATACTGCATTGCCTGCTTTTGTAAATAAAGTTTTATTGGGACACAGCCACACCCATTTTTTTTTGTAGGGAATATGGTTTTCTCAGTGGAATGGCAGAGCCCATGCCGGAGACTGGCTCTTAAAATCTTAAGATATTTGCCCTCTGGGCCCACACTGGTGCTGTCTGCCACTGCGCGGTTCAGAGCGGTGGGGCAGCTACTCTGCCACCATGGATGAGAGGCGAAAGGAGGCGGGGTGATGACAGGAGGGCAGCTGGGCTGCAGCTAGGACAAGATGGTGCTCAGGGCTGTGGTACAAAGGGCAGGAATCCAGGGCAACTGGCAGACGAGGTGGGTCATGGGCCATTTCAGAAGGCTGGGCTTAGAAAATGGCCTCAGGTCCCATCTGAGGGCCAGGGGTGAGGGAGGGGCTGTGAGGTGGTCAGGGGCAGTCACATGCACTCACCTTGTGACCTCAGGTCCCCCGATTCTCTCAGGTTCGTCTGCGACCCTGGGGAGGAGGTGGACAGGGTGTCTAACCTGGACATAGGGAGCCCTCCTCCCCCACCCACTGCCTCCCGGGCCCTGCCTTGGCCCAGTCCCTCCCTGCTGGCTAGAACTGACCCCCTACATCTCCAGAAGGGGGTTCGTCCTGAGAGGGTTAGTGCAAGTGGTAGAAAAGACACCGAAGAATTTGGAAGACAGAGAAAGAGGGGGTGGGTGGACACCTATATGTAGAAGGGGCAACAGAGAGACACACACACTCACACACAGTCGGCTTTGCTGAAATGGCAGACACCTCCTTAGCGAGCCTGTCCCTCCCTTCCCCACACCCTGGACCACTGCCCTGCTCTATTTTTCTTCTTAGTACTTGTCAAGACCCGATATTCCTCCCCCCACCCTCTCTCTCTACATTTTAGATATTCTCTGGTCCCCTACCAGAATGTCGGCACTGCTAATGCAGGAAATTTTCACATTTTGTTCACTCCTGGGTCCAGAATGGCACCAGGAACACAGTAAGTAGGTGCCCCACAAGTAACAGCAGTAATGAATAAAAGTAGTGAGCAAATTATTTCTAAATAATGCATTCATAAAGCAGTTTCCAAGGCAACCTCCTCAGTCCTCACAGCCACCCTCAAAGGAATGAATGACCTGTCATTGTGACTGCCACTGTACAGAAGAGGAAAACCAGGTCCAGAGAGGTTGAGTGACTTCCTCAAGGTCACTCGGTAGAGTTGATATCTGGACCCCGAGAGTCTGGCTCCAGGGGTCATGCTTCTGGCCACTGCTCTTTATTAAAGGAGTAAATGAACACGCAGACCCCACATCCAGGCCCTGTTCCCCACTCACATGCACGGCCCCTCCCTGCGGCCCGCACACACACCAGATGCAGATGGGAGGCAGAGCCAGGGAGAGCGTGGGCGGGACTTACTGATCTTGGATCCCTGGGGCAGAGAGGCGCCCGAAACGCAGCGGTTAGAATTCTGCCGTTTAGAGGGATCGAGGGTGACCCTGCAGTGTGAGGAGGAGGTGACAGGGGAAGGGAGCAGGAGGAGGAAGAAAAGGAAAAGGAGAAGGAGGAGAGGTCAGGGCGCAGGAGGCAGAACAGAGTAGTAGACAGGCCAGCCCGTTCCACCCCCACCTGGTGCCCGGCGGTACTCACCGACGGGTCAGCTTGGAGGTCAGCTTGGTGAAGAGGTTGGTGGTGGGGCGCGGCCGCCCGGCAGGCAGGGGTGCAGCCTCGTGTGCCAGCGTGGGCGAGGCTGGGGGCCCGTTCTGCACGCCCCCGCTGCCCCCGCCCCCTGCCCGCCGGTCCCGGACCTGACCACCGTGGAAGGTGCTGCGGATGGTGGAGCCGCGTACTAGGCGGCTCCGCTCCCCAGATGGGGGAGCCAGGCTGTGACTGGAGGGGGAGGCGGGGGGTACCCGTGGGGTGCCCGAGCTGTGGAGAGAATGACAGGTCAGGGTGGGACTCCGAGGCAAACCTGGGCCCTAATCCCCCTGATTCTTCACTGTCCTGCCCTTAGCCCATAAACCCTGGAGCTACGGGGCTGCTATGTACCGTTGTGCAGGCTGTAGACTACAGACCCACAGCATTATTTTATGGACTTTTAGAAGGAAGTTACCTCTTTTTCAATCTGTTCCTTCTTTAAACTCTACCTCCTCCAATCTGTCCACTGCTCCAACTTTCCTCTCTCCAGACTCGGCAACCAAGTAGATTTTACATATACTTGTAGATGATTCCCCTGCTGTGTGCTATCCACACTTCAGGAACCAAATGAACTTGGCAAAGGCTGCTCGGATAAGGAGCAGATGTGAATGTCAAAAACCCAGATTCATTATGACAGCAACCTCCTCCTCCTCCTCCTCTTCTTCTTCTTCTTCTTTTTTTTTTTTTTTTTTAAGATGGGGGTCTTGCTATGCTGCTCAGGCTGTCCTTGCAACTCCTGGGCTCAAGTGATCCTGCCATCTCTGCATCTGGAGTGACTGGGACTACACATGAGCCACTGCACCCAGCTCAATCATGACAACTTGCTGATGGGTGAAAATACAAAGGGGACCCCCCTTTCTTTTTCAAGATATTATGAGGGAAGTAGGGGTCCCTCTGTCCCGGTTTTTCTCCAGTCCTTTCTGACTCTCCCAATCCTGACAGCTGAAATAGAATTCCAATTTCTATCTTCCAGGGACCAGCTTAGATCTCAGAGAGGAAAGCCTTACTAGCCTAAATCTCAGAGAGGAAAGCCTGACTGTGGCAGAGGCCATTACCTCTCTCCCAGAATCCATTATCCCTGTTTTACTTCCTATGAACCCTGCTCATGGCCTCCCAGAGACTACACTTCCCAGCAACCCTTGCAACATGGGTGGTAGTCATGTGACTAGGCTCTGGCCAATAGAAAACAAGCAGAAATGCCTTGTACCATTTCTGGGTCTTGTCTTTTTCTTGGTACCAGGCATTGAACCCAGGGGTGCTTAACCACTGAGTCACATCCCCAGACATTTTTTAAAAATATATTTTATTTAGAGAGGGTCTCACTGAGTTGCTTGGGGCTTCACTAAGTTGCTGAGGTTGGCTTTGAATCCACAATCCTCCTGCCTCTGCCTCCCCAGCAGCTGGGATTACAGGTGTGCTCCAATGTGTCGGGTGGGGGCCCATGCCTTTCAAGAGTGCTGCGTACCCTCTAGTTTTTTCTCACTTCTTGCAGATTGGGAAATAGTGGCAGTTGGTAGAGCTGATTCAGACCAGATTGGAGTCTCGGCATGAAGACCTGCAGAATCAGCCTGGGCTCCCTGAGAAACCCTGCTGGTCTCCCCACCACCCCACCCCCCTGGCTGAGGTGCCAGAGATGGAACCCAGGGCCTCATATATGCCAGGCAAATGCTCTACCACTGAGCTACATCCCCAGCCTTCAAAATTCCATCTTTCTTAAGCCACCATCCCTTGGAAAGGTCTCTTTGTTCCAGCAGCTTGGGCTATAATCTAACTGACCAGGAAGACTGTGTTACTACAGCTGCTGATGCAGATTCTGGAGTCAGTCTGCAACCCTTGTTCCTTGACTCATCAGCTACAGTGGGCCTTGGGCAAGTTATTTAACCTTGCTGTGCTTCATTTCCAGTTATAAAATGGAAATACTAGGATCTACTTGCAATATTATTAGAAGCATTAAGTCAGCTAAGGTACTTTGCACATGACTGCTGCCTGATGAATGATCACTATTCTTACTTTTATTTAGTAAACCATCAAAATAGCTCAGCCAGGGCCTAGTGTATCAGCCCTGTGCCAGGTAAAGGAACACCTGTTCACCATCGGAAATCTTAACGGGGGCTGGATGTAGCTGGTGTTGGCCCCATTTTACAGAGTAGAAAAGAGGCTCAGAGATTTGCCCAACAGTAATTGTAGTAGCAAAGTGCGGAGGCAAGCCTCAAACAGAACTGAGTAGTCCCAGAATCACGACTGTCGCCCACGGCATTACCCCGCCCCCAGCCACCGTAACACCCGCCTGCATTTATCAGGCACGTCCTAGAGCTGGGCCTCCGTGTTGGCTAGTCACGTGGCCAGTGGCCCTTGCAGGTGGGAGTGTGGCTATCCTGGAGGTGCCCTGCTTCTGGATGGGCACCAATTCACTTCCTGTCCATGCGCCAGCCCCCTGGAATTGGTCCCCTCACTTGCCAGCTAGAGAGACCTCACAGCCTTGGGCCACCCAGCCAGGCCACCCAGCCAGATGATGTGGAAGCTGTGACGATCTGGGGCTTCTCTCAAGTTCTAAAAATGGATCATTCAAAAAATCCGGTTGGGTTGCCGCCGCCGCTTGTAGGCGAGAGCGAGGCAGCCTGCTTTGTTCTAAGGCTGGTGACTGGTTAACTAGGTGAGGACACGGACAGGGTACCTGGGCACATCCTACCAAGGGCAGAGTGGACCCACCCACTGTCCAGGCGGGATCATCTCAGATCCAGGGGCCTGCTCCCTGCCGGCCCCTCCCTCCCAGGCCCCCATACCTGTTTTCTTTGCCATTTGGCAACAGGGACGGGCGCTCGGCCCCTGGGCGCTCTGTGCAAACATAGGTGTTCCTGCGGGTCATCATGCTGGGAGGGAGGTTGTTCTGTGGGGGACACGTGGGAAGAGGAGCGGTGAAGGGCTGCCTGCCATGAGCCCTCTTGCCCTCTCCCCGGAGGACTGATCAGGGCCTGGGTGGGAACCCAGGGGGGCAGGCAGGCGAGGGCTCAGAGGCCCCCAAACGCAGAGAGGTCCACAAGCTCTTCCCACTGGTGCCATTCACCAGCTCTCCGGGAGGTGGGCCTGGGAGGCCACTCGAGGTTTAGGGAGAGGGGGCTGAGGGAGAGCCATACAGGCCATACAGGTACAGGGACATGCTACACTCGGTCCCCAGTGAGCCCGTGTCCTGGCCGGGTCACCTGCTCAGAACATCCCCCGGCTGGCCTCCCCACTCAGCCTCTGATCTCCTGGTCCGTTCACAATATGCCCACCCCAGGCCAGGCAGCCTCCGGGCCTCCTGGGTGCCCACTGCAGACAAATATGTCCCCAACCCCAAGAGACGGTGAGCTCCATGAAGACACGGAGTGTAAGGATCCCACTGTCCCCTTGGACGTCAAGGTCTGAGATCAGGTCTCTGCCTCAGCAGGGCCTGCCCGGTGCCATTCACCAGCTCTCTGGTGACAACAGGCTCTTCCCAAATACTACACAGTGCTCTGGGAACTGCAGGACCCCTGGGTCAGAGAAACGTACCGCAGGTGGCATCTGCAGGATGGACCCCTGGTGGCCCGCCCCCGCCCACTCACGGGGGTGCTCGTGCTGTCCTTCCGCCGCTCGGGAATCTCCGCCTTGTTGGGGTTGTGGGCGCTGCTGACCATGGGGCTGGACGGGGGCAGCCCCCGACTCCCGCTCCCCGCCGTGCTGCAGCTCGCCTTCCGGCCCGGCAGCCGCTCCTCCTTGAGCTCCGCCTCCCCGGTGCTGGTTGGGCTGCGCTTGGGGTGCAGGGGTGCCGGGGAGGGGCCACCTGGGGGAGGGAAGGAGCAGGTCCCACTGAGCCCCCCGGCCACGCCCCTCGCCTTTTTCTTTTTTCTTTCTTTTTTTTTAATGTCAAAAGATTGGGAGCAGCATCAGGGGGGTGGCCAAATAAGTCAAGGTATTCCCACAAGGAGCCACGTGTGTATGGGTGTATGGAATCCCTTAAAAGAAATGTCCACAACAGGCAAATCCAGAGACTAAGCAGATTAGTGGCTGCAGGGCGGGGTGGGGGTGTGGGTGTGGGTGTGGGTGGGGGTGGTGGGATTCTTGGTGTGATGAAAGAGTCCCCACAGCGAGCATGGTGATGGACTTGACTCTGGAAGTATAGCAATGCTGGGGGCTGAACATTTTAAATGGGTGAATTGTACAGGATGTAAATTATCTCAATAAAACTACTTAGAAATCAGTGGAGAATTTAAATTTGATGAAGATGTAGGCAACAGACCTTTTGGGAGTTTTCGTGCTTAATCTTTTCCCCTCATTAAACCTGGGTTGCTTTACCACTGAGCTACATCCCCAGCCCTTTATTTATTTATTTGTGATAGGGGCTCAACATGTTGCTGAGGCTGTCTTTGAACTTGTGATTCTCCTGCCTCAGTCTTCCAAGTAGCTGAGATTACAGGCATGTGCCACCATGCCTGGTTCCCACGCCTAATTTTTGACAGTGGTGGGGGTCTATTTATTTTCTGCAGCAGATGAGATATTTGTTGGCTGCAGAATGTAGGGCACAATCTGGTATCTTCCCAACCTCATTCCACTTGGAATGGCCTCCCCCCATTTTAGTGTGGAGGAGAAGTGAGAAGGCGGTCTCTAAGCAGTCACTTTGTACAATGAGTCCTGTACCCCAGTTGCAGTGAATTAATTCCCCAAAGACTCATATCAGTGCATTATCCCAGATGAGTAGCTCAAGAGATTCAAGGACTTTTGGGCTGGTCTCTAAAAGTGAAATGTTAATTAACCTCCTAGCTGGGCATAGTGGCACATGCCTGTCATCCCAGCTACTCATGAGGCTGACACAGAAGTATTGCAAGTTCAAGGCCAGCCTCAGCAAGTTATCAAGGCCCCAAGCAACTTAGGGAGACGTTGTCTCAAAATAAAAACTAAAATGGGCTGGGGATGTGGCTCAGTACTAGAGCACCTCTGGGTTCAATTCTCAGTTAAAGGGAAAAAAAAAAAAAAGGCAGTGGATGTAGCTTGGAGGCCGGGCGCTTGCCTAGCACCTGGATTCAATCCTCGGTACAGCAAAAGAAAAAGCAGAAATCTGGGCTCACGGATCAGGAAAAAAGGTAAGGTGGGATAAGGGACAAACGAAAACCCAGAAAATGGGAGAGGAAGCAAGGCGCTCAGCTCTGGGGCTCTTCCAGATGGACCCCTCCTGCCTCTTCAGACGCAGCCTCTGGGGGCTGCAGTCGCTGAGCCTGGCCAATTCCCGGGCCCTGAGCTGGGGGCGGAGCCTGCCTGAAGGGGCGGGGCGAACTCACAGAAGTCGCTGTGCCGGCGCTGGCGGTGGTAGGTGGAGGAGGAGCTCCGCTGCCCTTTGCTGTGGCTGGTGCCTTTGCCGGCGCTTGTCCCGTTGGTGGTGTCGCTGGGCGCCCGTACCCGTGCCAGGGCCAGCCCTGGGGCGCCGCGGTCCCCACCCTCCTGCAAAAAGTTGGCAGACAAGAAGTCTTGGCCCTCCATCCCCTGTGCCCCCCAAATCCCTCCACCCGGGGCAGGGCACACTCCCGAAGGCCCCTGGCGTCCTCTGACCTCAGTCTTCCTGCCCAGCAGGAGGTAGGTGGCAGTCACTTCGTTGTACTTCTGGCTGGTCAAGGCTTCTCTGATCTCTTCCCGGGTGTAGCCCATACCCACCATCACCTCTGCGGAGGGCATAAGAGCGGGGTCAGCCTCCCAGACCCCTCCATCTGCTCCGCACGGCCACCCTTTGGTCTGTCTGGAGCCATCTCCCTTCTACCACGGCAGGCTCCCGACCCCTGACTGCTCCATACCTGGGGCGCAGGCACACAGACACATGTCACGCCAGCCAAAGTGTTCTGTCCCCAAGGCCATCTGCCATTGCCTTCTCTTCTGAGAGGGCATCAGGATTCCAGCATATGCTCTTGGCAGCTCCCCTCCCATAGTGAGCCATGAAGAGGAAGCTCCCAGGAAGAAGACTCCCAACAACTGTCTTGGAGCACCTGGGTCCAGCTGTGCCTGAAAGCTATCTACCCTGGCCTTCGTAGTCATGTGAATGAGTAAACTGTCAGTATTCGGTTGAACATGAAATTGCTGATATTGGCAAACTTTGCCCTATAAATGACAGCCTCTTAGGGTTTCTGTTACTTGCAACCAAGCAAGTCCTGAGGAATGCAGCAGGCTGTCATGGTCACCTCAGCCTCCTCAGCTGTAGAAGGAGGGCTACGGGGTGGTTTCTAACGGGTTCTTCCAGGGGGAAAAAAGTCAAGGTCAAAGCCAGCAGCACCTACTACACACAGCTGGTGCAGATCCACTGTTTAAAATGCAGAGTGACTCCACGCGGCAGCCTCACCTAGAGGCACGGAGGGGGACGCTTGCTGGCGCGCTGGGCCACGAGGCACCCCTCTGCAGGCACTAGCCAGAGGGACGAGGTGGCCCTCACCTATTCGCTTCGTGTCCCCGAAGTCCTCCTCAGGCTCCGTGTATGGCTTCAGCTCCTCGCCCTCGTAGCCGATGTTGATCCACTTGTCTTTCATGATTTGCTGTAGGGATGAGAGGTGTCATAGGGAGCCAGGAATCCACAGCTGGCCCCTCAGCTGGGCCCAGGTGGGGCTGCGTACCCTGCCCAAGGCCGACACCCAGCACCCAGGGATCCTGAGGGCCGGCCCCTCCCCCGCCTCCCGATGCCACCCGCCTGCTCTGCAGCAGCTGGGTCCCCGCACCCTGTAATCATCCAGTAGCTCATTAGCTAATTACTGGCGTGGCAGGGAGTGGGCGAGGCTGCATGGGGATGGGCTGTGCCTGGGCTCCCCGTCCACCTTAGGCGGGACACTCAGGCAGAGTGTGGGGAGCTGGCCGGAGGCGCCAGGCCAGGCTCACCTCGAGAGTGCAGCGTTTGGCGGGGTTCAGCACCAAGAATCTCCGCAGGATGCTCTCACAGTCGGTGGACATGTAGAAAGGGACCCGGTACTTCCCTCTGAGGACGCGCTCCCGCAGCTCCTGTGGGGACGGGGTTACTGGGGGGGTGGCTGTGTCCCCAGCCCATCTCTCGCCCACACACCCACCTCCCTCCCAACCCTCGGACAGAAGTGACGGCAGCCCCGAGTCCCAGCCCTCTCCCTGACTCAGTTTCTCATCTGCAAAATGGGAACACTGCAGAGACGCAGCAATTTAAAAAATTATTTTTTAAGACTACAGAGCTCTTCATTCAGGGAGAACCTTGAGGGCGAATTCCGCAAGCCTGGTTAAGGGGAGAGGAAGGCAGGTGAGGGGGCCTCTGGGGCCTCAGTTTCCTCATCTGTGAACAGGGGTCACGATGAAAGCCTCAGCAGTAGCTGCCCTAGGGCTAGTGCTACTTAAATACCAGGCACAGAGTGGGGCCCAGCATGCCCTCCCCGCCTGCCCCCACAGGGCTGGGAGTCTGAGGACCTTCTGGAAGCACACGCGGCCCTGCTTTTTGTTTGTCTGCCTAAGGTCTTTCCGAGGGTCCTCAGCAAGGCTCCAAGGTCAGGAAGCCCAGGCACCCCCTCCCAGGGAGACAGAGCAGGTGGCAGTGGAGTGTGGACAAACAGGAGGCCATGAGGTCAAGCCCGGGGACTGGGCAGGGGAGCCACCTTCCAGGCCGTTCTAACGGGGCTGAAAGAGGGGGGCGCCTGGGAAGCACCGCAGGGCTGCAGGCCATGTGGGCCCCAAGGATTGGGAGCACTTAATCTAAAGCCACCTTGGAGACCGCTGGCTACCAGCACCACGCACTCAAGACACAAGACACCATCGCCAGGACATCACTGGCCTCCAGTGTGCGATCCTCCTGCCTGAATCGTGGAGGCAGCACCCATTTTCCAGATGAGGACATTGAGGCTGGAGTGCTGGGCCCTTGTCGGAGGCTTAACAGCAGAAAGCAGCAGGGCCTGGTTCCGAGCCAGGAGGCCGGGCTCCGAGCCCGTGCTGCGTAGCCCTAAACCACACTCCTGTCATGTGACCAGAGCAGCAGCCGCCAGGCGTGACGCCTCGGCCAGATGCCAAGTCCTGGTGAGGGCTCCCCAGGCCCAGGCTGGCTGCGAGCAGTCACTCTTCCATCCCCATCTTACAGGTGGGAAACAGGTTCAGAGACTCGTCCCAAGTCACTCAGAAAGGAAATGACAGAGCTGGCTGGCCGGTGGGGAGACCCGGACAGCGAGAGATGACAAGGGCCTGGGGCAGATGAGAGGCTAGCCTGGCCCTTCCAAAAGGCCTCTTAGCTTTCTGCTTGCTACTCAGAAAAATCACCCCGAGGCAGGACTCGGTCCAGGCGCCAGGCGCTTCCAGGTGAGTCTTTTCTTGGTACCAGGGATTTGATATCAGGGCGCTTGACCACTGAGCCACATCCCAGCCCTTTATGTTTTATTTAGAGACAGGGTCTCACTGAGTTGCTCAGGGCCTCACTAATCTTCTGAGACTGGCTTTAAACTCTCCATCCTCCTGACTCAGCCTCCGGAGTTGCTGGGAGTACAGGTGTGCGCCACCCTCCTGGCTCCCCAGCCCTTTTTATATCTGATTTTGACACAGGGCCTCGCTGAGTTGCTGAGGCCGGCCTCCAAAGTGTGATCCGCCTGCCTCAGCCTCCTGGGTCGCAGGGATGCAGGCATGGGCTGCCACATGAGCTCCAGGTGCATATCTTAATGGTCCTCACTCAACAGAGTGGGAGAGTGAGGCTTACAGGGCTCAGCGGCCTGCGCAAGGCCACCATGAGGAGGGCCCTCCCTGCTCATCACGCAGGCCGCCTCTGACTGCCTGTCCTCAACAAGCACTTGCCTGACTGCCCGATTTCAAATGCCCCACGGGCCACCCTGAGTGAGACAGAGTTCCCAGCTACAGAATGCCTCCCCAAAAGGTGTGGCCTTGGTCCAGCCAGAGACAGCACCAGGCAATCCAACTGCAAACAAGTGGCCAAGCCGTCTGCCATGCCATGCCAGGGGGACAGAGAGGCTGGCAGCTGCTCAGATGGGGGGACACAGGGACTGGGCACATCTGGAGAGCGTGAGCGAGTCCCCGGCAAGGAGGAAAAATAGCTGTGAGGAGGCTCCTGGGTCGGTGGGGGGAATCTGAGCGTGGACCACAGGGTGGAGGCCAGGACTGAGCCGCGGATGTACTTCCTGTAGGTGACCATTGTCTGGAGAATGCGCCTGGTCTCAGAAGATAACCCACTGTAGCCTTTGGGAACAGAGGGACACAGTGTCTGCAAGGAGCTGTCCCACAGTCCATCAACAAGGACCAGAGCAACCTCGTCATGTGCCTGTACAGACAGATAGGGCCTGGTGGCCAGGGGCCAGCTCTGCGGCTCTCCCGGGGACCACGTGTTCTGTGTTCTATTCTTGCAACATTTCTGGAGACTGGCAACATCTCAAAACAGAAAGTTCAAAGGAAAAAAAAACACGCAGAGGAAGACGGGGCCCACACGGGCTGCCCCCTTCCAGTGTCTGTCCCCAGCACTGGCCAACACCTGCCACCACATCTCCTCAACTCTTCATTCTGCTTCCTGCCTGGCTCCGCGGCTGGGACATCAGTTCCAGAAAATTTCTTGTTCTGAGCGTCCATCTCGAGGACTTCCAGTAACGTGCTAAGTTTTGCAATCATGGCCACAATCACTGTGAGCACGTTTTCCATCCTTCAGAAACCCTGACCCCCAGCTGTCACCTCCCCTGGCCCACCTGGCCCCTGCCCCGGGTGGACATTTCATAGAAATGAAGCCACACGCTCTGGCCTCATGTCGCTGGCTCTGTCTCTTGGCACAGCGCTTCCAAGATCCCCCCATGGAACAGCAAACACGCGGGCAGGGGCTACTGCCACTTGTCACGTATTTGCAAAGCCTCGAAGTGACCCTCGTGTCAGAGGTGGATGGCAACTATCTCCTGAGCGAATGAGCGGGCTGAGCCAGGGATTCAAACCGGTCATGAGCCCCAACACAGCACCGGCCTTGTGGACTGGCCGCCTGATGGTGGGGACGGGGTCCCCTGCTCCATCTGGTCATATGACCTCAGCCCCACCCTCTGGTCCCCGCAGAGGTGCAGTGCAGGGGACAGAGTGCGGCCTGATGGTGGGGTGAGATCCCCGCACCCAGCTGGGCCCAGCACCTTGAGGTTGTGCCCGTCAAAGGGCAGGGAGCCACTGACGAGCGTGTACAGGATGACACCAAGGCTCCAGATGTCCACCTCTGGCCCGTCGTACTTCTTGCCCTGGAACAGCTCCGGGGCGGCGTACGGGGGGCTCCCGCAGAACGTGTCCAGTTTCGAGCCCAGTGTGAACTCGTTGCTGAAGCCAAAGTCGGCGATCTTGATGTTGGCCTCGGCGTCCAGCAAGAGGTTCTCGGCCTGGAGCAGAGGAGGAAGGACAGGGCTGGCTCAACCTGGGGCAGGGGCGCAGCGGGGAGGCCACCAGAGTGTGGTCCATGAGAGCTGCTCGCGCACTGCTCCCTACTCTGTGTGACCTTGGGGAGTGACTTCACCTCGGGAGTGACTTCACCTCTCTGGGCCTGTTTCCTTCTTGGTGGACTCGGGGGATCAGTCCCCACCTCACAATGCAGTCTGAGGACAAAATGAGCAAGTCCACATAAAAGGCCCAGAGCAAGACTGGCACCGATGAGAGCTGAGCGGGTGCCACCACCCCACGTGGTCTGCAGAGCGGGGGTCTCTGGGAAACCCCCGGCCCCTCCCCGAGACTCAGCTTATCCAGCAGTTAAGAGATGAGAATAAGAGACGGCACAAAATCTACAAAATATGAGTAATTTTATCTATCAGTTGTGTGCCTACTATGTGCCAGGCCCAGTATATAGTAGGGGGGGTAAGTGTGCAGAAAGCCCAGCTCCACTCTCGCCCGCTGTGTGACTCTGGGTGGGTGACCCAATCCTATGCCTCAGTTTCCCTGTGTGTAAATGGAGGGTGACGGTGGAGTGGGGTCAACATGAGATGCTTATATTGACAGGAAGCGCGACTCTATCCGCTGGTAGAAGGTTTTATCCTTTTCTTTCTTTCTTGTTTTCTTTTGGAGTGGGGATAAAACCCAGGGATGCTCTACCACTGAGCCACATTGTAAGGTTTTATTTTGAGACAGGGTCTGGCTAAGTTGCTGAGGCTGGCCTTGAACTTGCAATCCTCCTGCCTCAGCCCTGTGAGCCACTGAGATGACAGGCATGGGCCACTGTGCCCCGCAGGCTTTGTCTAATTCTTGAGGAAGGTGGCCTTGTGAATGCCGTTTCCCAGATAAGGACACTGAGGCTCGGGGAGGCCACCTCATGCCCACAGCAAGCCAGCTGGAGCCCCATGGGGCTGGTGGCCACCAGGCCTGAGCATGAGGAGGAGCACCAGATGCTGCTTCTGCCACCTTTCCACATCACCCACACCTGGCTGTCCCGTGTGAGGTCCTCAGCAGCTCAGGCCACCAGCATGTGCCCTCCTCATGGGCCTCCCTGTGCCTCCTAGCTTCTGTATCACCCTCCCACACCTCCTGCCCCAGCAGGGCTTAGGGAACAAAGGCACCTCACACAGCTCGTCCCAAACCAGAACCCAGCAGCAGCTCAGTCTGGCTCTGGGGTGGCACTTCCCACTGGCGTTTGAAACCCCACAATCTACCTCACCCTCACATCTGGTCCCCTGGTGCACTCACAGGACCATCCAGCAGGGGGCGTGCGGCCTCCAGGTTAGCACCCAGCAGCCCCAGAGCCCTCAGGGCAGAGCCCGGCCCAGGTCTCCTTGCACACAGAGAGTGCCAGAACCTTCCACAGCAATGGGACAGTGGCATTTTATGTGTTTGGCTCTAACAATAATTTTAAAAACAAAGTTTGCCCTTTGTATATCCTTTTTTCATCTCATTTTTTCCTGCAATTAATTTTTATCAGATTTTATAAAAGCACCTGTCCACAAGAGTTTTTTTATTTTTTTATTTTTTTATTATTATTTTTTTTAATATTTATTTATTTTTAGTTTTCGGCGGACACAACATCCCTGTTCTATGTGGTGCTGAGGATCGAACCCGGGCCGCACGCATGCCAGGCAAGCACGCTACCGCTTGAGCCACATTCCCAGCCCCACACAAGAGTTTTTTTAAATGGGGGTCTCTGGGTTTCTCCAGCAGGCCTCAAACTCCTGGGTTCAAGGGATCCTCTTACCTGGGTCTCCAGGACAAAGATTTAAAAAAACAAAAAAAAACGGTCCTTCAACCCTGAGCTGACAGAGAGGTTCCCCAGGCCCTGGCCTGTGGCCTGGCACACACTCAGGCGCCCACTCCAGCCCGGGGCCTGCCAGTCTCAGCTGAGAAGCCCAGTCCCTACAGGTCCCTCTGAGTGGGGTGTGTATCACCCCGGGGACAGAGGCACATAAGGGACTGCAGGCTCAGCTCAGCAGGTAGCTGGGGTCCGGCCAGATGCATCCCTGTCCTGCCCACCGCTGGCCCCATGGCTTCTCTCCAAGGCCCTTCTCAAGTTCCAAGATCCCTGATTCTAAGACCCTGCAGGGCGTGACTCTGGGGACCTAAAACCTCTTCTCAAGGATTCCTAAATGGTCTCGAGTCTGAGGCCCAAGTCCTGAGGCTCTAAGAGGGACAGACTACTGTGTCCTGCTGTCCCCGTACAGTAGGATACTCTATTTCTCCCTGGATGACTCCCACCCCCTCCACCAGCCTTGCTTGACCTCAAAAACTTGTGCAGAGAGCCCAGCTCCACTAGGGAGGCGCCAGGGGACATGCTGGTGGGGAGAGTGGCCAGGCTAGGGGCCCTGCGGTCACAGCGGGCTGGGGGCTTACCTTCAGGTCCCTGTGTACAATGTTTTTCTGGTGACAGTAGTGCACGGCCGATACAATCTGCAGGGGAGAAGGTTTGTTACTTTTGGCCCTAAGTGGTCAGCCTCCCTCAGTGGCCTGTGAAACCAATCACCACCAAGCCCCTGGTTCTAGCCTCCCCTGGGTGCAGGCCAAGCCCCTGGAGCCTTATGCCTACTTCTGTCACAGTGGGAGATGTTGTGGGACCTACTAAGACATTTGCACTAGGACGTGTGACATTTTCACACTCAGACATCTAGACACTGTCACACACAGGGACTCAGATTGAAGACGTCAAGGAGGAGCCCTCTCCCGACTTACTCCTGGGAGCTCCCGTGAAAGGGTTATGAACCTGGAGATGGACACTGTCCCAATTCACCAGGGCTTAGGCCCCTCACACCCAGGACAGTCACCAGGGCAGCTGGACAGTCCCTAGCTGATGCCTGCACGCTCACTGGCACACTCAGCCACGCACGTCCTGCACACCCACACCAGAGCTCAGCACACCTGCAGCCCTCTCCGCAAACCAACCCCACACCCGGCCCCCCAACCCACGGCCTACTCCACTGCGCATGCGCACGCCCACAGCTGGGCACGCCCAGCTGGCCCACACCTGTGCACCTGGGCC
>NW_026000205.1:4966995-4975500 GCF_001458135.2 Marmota marmota marmota
GGGCGCGGGGCGGGGCGGGCCTCACCGGCACTTGCGTATTCCATCACCAGGTACAGTGTCTTCTCCGTCTCGATGACCTCGAAGAGCTTCACTGCCGTGTGCGGGAGAGGAGAGCACAGGGTTAGGTGGGAAGGGGACGCCCCTCCACCCTCCACCGGGACTCGAACGATGAGGATGTGCCAACCACAACAGCCCCCCACTCCAGAACCCTCAACGGCTCCCTACTGGCGGGAGGTTTTCCAAACTGGTCAGCCCCACTCCGCGTCTCTCTCTCTCTCTCTCTCTCACACACACACACACCAGCTGGGCGAGGCCAGGGCTTAGTCCGCTTTCTTTACTGCTCCCTGGCACTGGCACACAGCAGCCACCCAGTATTTATGGAGTAAAAGATGGATCAACAGATGCTGCAAGGCCAGACCCTGCGGCTCTCAATAAGACCCCTCTGTCGCCTCCCTGCTTAATAATGATAATGACAACGATGCTCCCGATGAAAACAGATCAGATCCCAAAGCTCAGCCCTGAATGAAGCATTCTGGATGCATGAACTTATCCACTCCTCACAATGACCTTGAAATAGGATTTTTATCTCCCTCATTCTAGAGGAGGCAACAGGCTCAGAGAGGTTGAAGTCACACAGCACTGACGCCACTGTGAGGAACCAGGTCTAAGTGCTGTAACCCTGGTCCTTCTTCCCCCAGTTCTCTCCTTTCCCACGAGCTCCAGTTGGTGGCCTGCCTCGGAGCCCACCCCTTCCCCTCCTCACCGATGTTGGGGTGGTTGAGGCCCTTCATGATGCGGACTTCTCGGAACAGCTGTCGAGGCCAGAAAGGAAGACAGAGAAGAGTGAGGGGGAGGGTTTGGGGGCTGGGCAGGTCACCCGGCTGTCCCTGGAAACTGGCTCCGGCCCTGCTCCCCTTCCCTGGGCCTCACCTTCTGCAGACTGCTGGGGTTGAGCTGGGTCTTGTCAATAATCTTGATGGCAACCTAGAGGGAGAGGAAGGGACAGATCAGGATTCCTTGGGCCCTTGACACGGGGAGGTCCCCAACTCTGATCACCCTGGATGCCTCTTCTCAGAGAAGCCCTCTATCCAGGCCATTTCTAGAGGATGAGGACCTTGGCCAGGGGCACACACATACAGTCCCCCATCTCCAGTGCCACACTTACTTCTGCAGGTAAGTATCCCCCATTCCATGGCGAGACCCCAAAGAGGCTGCTCCAGGGTCTGTGTGTGCAAGGGTGATCAAGATCTCAGGGCTTTTACCCACCCCATCCTTTTTTTTTTTTTTTTGAGGTACCTGGAGTGGTCTACCACTGAGCCATATCCCAGTCCTTTTAATTTTTTGAGACAGCATCTTGCTAAGTTGCTGAGACTGGCCTCAAACTTGAACTTGAAGTCCTTCCGCCTCAGCCTCCTTGCTGGGATCACAGATGTGTGCCACCACATCCAGCCCATCACATCTTTGTTCAAAGATGAAATGGTAAATAACAACTAGCTCACTTTACTCCCACACACTGGACACCAGGCCCTGGTCTGTATGATGCACAAATGGGACCTCTTCACCCTCACAGCGACCCCACAGGAGGAGTGCCAGGACCACTCCCATTCACAAATGGGAATCCGAGCTGGGTGCAGTGGCAAATGCCTGTAATCCTAGCAGCTCAGGAGGCTGAGGCAGAAGGACAACAAGTTTGAGGCCAGCCTCAGCAACTTAGCAACAGCCTGTCTCAATTTTTTAAAAAATAGGGGCTGAGGTTGTAGCTCAGGGGTATAGTGCTCCTGGGTTCAGTCCCAGGTACCAACAAAAACAAAAACCCACAAATGGGAAACCGAGGCATGTCACTTGGTCAAGGTTATGCAGCTTAATAGTCTTTTAAACTCTTTAAACCTTTAAAGATTTTTTTTTAAAAGGTCTTTGAGGCAGTCCTCAATGGGGAAAAGAATTCAAATATTATTGAACTTTACTTATTTTACAGTTTAGTTTCTATTTTAAATCACACATTGGGATAGAACCCCATGCACTTTTCCAATGAGTGGCTTAAAAAAAAAAATCCTAATCTAAACCAGGCAGCGGGGCACAGGCCTGTAATCCCAGCAATTTGGGAGGCTGAAGCAGGAGGATCCCAAGTTCAAGGCCAGCCTCTGCAACTTAGCAACAGCCTGTTTCAAAATTTAAAACAATAGAGGCTGGGACTGTAGCTCAATGGTCGGGTTGACACTTGCCTAGCACAGTGAGGCACTGGGTTCGATCCTCAGCACCACATAAAAACAAATAAATGAGATAAAGATTAAATTCTAAAAAATTAAAAAAAAAAAAAATAATAAACAACAAGGACTGGCAGGTCACTGAGTGGTAGAGAAACCCCGAGTTCAATCCCCAGTACCCACCCAGTCTTCCTCTAGCCCCAGGTCCATAGTTCTCCCACAGGGTTCCGGGCCACCCCCAGATACACTAGATTACAGAGCTCTTTCCCTGGGAGCCTCATTCCCTTATAATCCAGTCCTCTCAGAAACCTCTGGAACCACGTGCAGGATCCACATATGGTGAACTACATGTTCTGTGTGGGGGAGAGGGTCCCTTAGCTTTCCTCATATTCTCACGAATAGATTTTTAAAAATTTTGTCAAACACTTTTCATGCCAGTATTGAGAAGATCATATGGTTTCTCTCCTTTAATCTGTGAATGTGACGAAGTGCGTGAATAAATTGTCAAATGGAAAAGAACTCTGCATTCCTGGGATAAACCCAGCTTTGTTATCGCACCGCTTTGTTCCACTCATCTGCCGATGGTTCTATTTGCTAATATTTTGTTTCAGGTTTTTGGTTTGAGGCCAGCTTGGCCAACACACTGAGACCCTGTCTCAAAAAAATAAACAAGATTTTTGTACCTACATTCACCAGTAAGCTTGGCCCATAATTCTGTTCTGGTCTGGTTTGGCTCTTGTGGCTACGCTGGCACATACAAATCTGTTGGGGGGGTTGGGGACGTGGCTCAGTGGTAGAGCACGTGCCTAGCAAGCGTGAAGTGCTAGGCTCCATCCCCAGCACTGTGCGCGCGCAGGCTCACCATGCACACACCCCACACACCCTTTGGGCAGCAGAGCCTCTTTGTTCAGACTCTGGAAGAACTGGCATGACATCTGAATGTTAGGTAGAATTTGCCCATAAAACCATCGGGGCCTGGAGTCTTTTGTGCCTATGCCATAGGCTGCCTAGGGGCACGGAGAGTCCATGCCCAGCAGGACTTCAGCCACCAATTCCATAGTTGCAAAGAGCCCAGAGGAAACCATGAAACCACCCACGGTCTTTTTTCCCTTTAAGCATGAGCCTCAGCTCTCCTGTGTGGCTGGAGGTTTGCACAGCTCTTTCTGCAATAATGTTTGCAGGTAGGACTCCCCACTGGGGGCATGGGGGACGGGACTTGGCGGGGCAGGACTCTGGGGGGGCAGGACTCTGGAGAGTGAGGCCAAACTTGAATAAAGTCAGTGTGTTCTCAAGATCTCCAGAAGACTTGGAAGAGCCCAAGCCACCACTAAGGCCATGAGGTGGCTCAGGAGCACGCAGAGGCCACGTGCATCCTCAGGACGAGAAGGGCTCTGCCCGCCGTCCCATTTCCTGAGTTTCGGGAAGGCCTGAAGTTGGTTTTCTCTGGGCACTGGGGTTGTTTGGGTAAAGTCTGAGAGTCAGGGACCCACCTGAGGTCATAAGGCGAAGCGCGGCCAACCCTGAGCTCTCTGGAAACTCTGGTGCGGCCCACCTGTGCCCACTCACCTCCCGCCCGGTGAGGATGTGCCGGGCCAGCTTGACCTTGGCGAAGTTGCCCTTCCCGATGGTGCGCAGCAGGCGGTAGTTGCCCACGTGGGGCTGCTCCTCGGGGCAGGAGGCGATGGAGTTCCGGCAGCGGGCACCCAGGGAGCGGCTGGACCAGGACGGTCCTTTGTCTGAAGATCGGCCACTGCCCAAGGTGCCATGCTGGGCGGGGGAGACGAGCGTGAGCGGCCGACCCCGCCTCCAGCGGCACCTGTGGCTGGGCAGTTCTCGAGGGCCCTGGCCCTGGCCCCTTGTGGCCCTTTTCCAACTTGGGCTGCAGAGAACCACATCCCCTCGGGACCCTCCATTTGTATACAAGAGGCTCCAGGAACAAGAGGGAAGGCCCGGCTCTGCAGCATCCCGGCCTCAGGAGCCAGCCTCCGCAGTCTCACTGGGACTCCAGTTTATTCTAAATGCTGTGACCCTCAACCCAGTCAATGACATTCCATCCCGACCACCACAGATCCTAATGTTCGGCTTCATCCATAACTGCCCAGCTGCAGCCCTTCAATTCTGCTCCACACCCAGACATCAGCCCGATGGCCAGACATTGGCGCTAGTCCCCCCTCACCCAGTGTTGCCTGCTGTGGTTCCAGTTACCTGTGATCAACCACAATCCGAAAATGTTAAATGGAAAATTCCAGTAATGAACATTTTGTAAGTTTTAAACACCTTTTATTATACTATATTATAATTGTCCTATTAGTAGTTATTTCTTTATTTGGTGCTGGGGATTGAACCCAGGGGGGCTTAACCACAAAGCCACATCCCCAGCCCTTTCTTATATTTATTTTGAGACAGGGGCTTGCTGAGTTGCTCAGGGCCTCACTAGGTTGCTGAGGCTGGCTTTGAACTTGCCATCCTCCTGCCTCAGCCTCCCAAGCAGCTGGGATTACAGGTGGGCACGACCAAGCCCAGCAGTGGTTATTATTAACCTCTTACTGTACCTAATTTATAATTGAACTTGAACAGGGGTACGTATGTGCCGGGTTTGCCTTATCCCCCATACCAGGTGTCTCCTGGAAGTCCTGGAACGTGTCCCTGAGCACCCAGAGGGGACTGCTGAGTCCCATCATCCTCGCCCCAGTTCTACTCCAAGCCCTCCTTTCGCCCCAACAGCCTGGCCCAGCCACCGAGACCCGCCCGCCACGGGAAACACTGTTTCGTCCTCGGGCTGCCCTCACCACCCTTCCCCGCCATCTCCCACGCCCTCACTCCTCTGTCCCCAATGTTCTGTTCCTGCCATCTTGTCCCTCCCGGGCTCCCTCCCCCACAGGTCACCTGCCTGCTCCGAGTTGCCCTGTCCTGGATTGTGAGCCCCAGGGACCGTGGCTCCCTTTCAGGGCTGGGCCCAGCGTGTCAGAGGCTCAGCCAAAATGGCTCTGCTCAGTCCTTACCGTCCCCGTGCCCTCTCAGGGCCAGAGGTAGGAATCAGAGGACAGAGGACGCCGAGGAGGACAGGCCAGGTAGCCAATGGGCTGGGGGCCCTGACTGCTCCTCACAGGGACTCCCTGCCAGGCCACCTTGCACATTTCATTAACGTGGCATGACGCCCGCACAGCAGTGTCCCCCATTCTACAGGAGGAAACTGAGGCCCAGGCCGGGGTCCCAGCCCAGCCAGCTCCTGCCCACACTCCCACGCCGCCCGCCCCTACGGCGAGGCACAGGGCGGCCCAGCCTCAAGCGGCGAACAGCTCCCCACGCCTGACACCCAAGCCTGATGAGGGGCACCTGCACCTCCCCGCGCCAGAGGAGCTGAGCCCTGGAGAGGGAAGGGGCTGGGCAAGGTCACACAGCTCATTCACAGGGGGCAAGAAGACAAGGTCCTCAAGCCTGGGCAGGAGCCACCTCCAGGGCTGCCACTCCAGGCACATGCCTGGCAGGCGGGCCCTCCCCCGGCCTCCAGCGGGGGCCAATAAGACATGCATTCTCCAGGCAGGGACCCCAGAGTCCCCGCGGCTCAGGGGGGAGAGCACCTGCTCAAGGTCACAGGGCGGGTGAGTGGAGTAGCTGGGATCCGAACCCAGAGCACTGACCCCAGCGCTGCTCCAGCCCAGGCCTCCTCCCAGGGGAGGGGAAGCCCTGGTGACAGGGCACTGAGATGAGGGCTAGGAGGCCGCAGGGGGCCTGTCAGGGGGCACAAGTGAAGGTGGGATGGCACCCACGGAGGCAGCACCGCTGAGGGACCCCTGGGAGGAGCAGCTGGGGCAGTGGTGACAAAGCCCCCAGGAGTTGGGAGCAGGAGCTGAAACTGCCCCATCTCTCCCACCGAAGCCAGGCCTGTTGCTCGGGAACCTGGGAGGCTGACCCCTGGTGGGGCTTTAGACCTTGGGAGGAGAGCATAACCCATGGCTGTTACCATGGCAACCAGGTAGAAGAGGGGGCTGCCACCTCAGATCCCAGAGGGAGACAGGTGGTTTCCAGACAGGGGACAGGCAGGCCTCACTGTCTGGAGTGGTAGGACAGGAGCGAACCAGCCATCCTAAGTCCCCACCAGGCACAGATCGCAACCACCAACACAAGAGGAAGTCCTGGTATCAACCCCATTGTACAGACACAGAAACTGAGGTTTGGAGGTCACACAGCCAGGGAGGAAGAGAAACCTAACTGGAACCCGAGTTTATCTGAATAATTTAAGCAGCAAAAATGACAATGAGCATCCTCCTGAAAATCTCCCGGCAGGGAGGTGCCAGCGTCAGCCCCCTCAGAGTCGGGGAAACTGAGGCTGGAGCAGGCTCTGCAAGCTCCCGCAACGACTAATGACAGGCCTGGGTACGAGTGCTTGGCCTTCTGACTCATCTCCACAGTCGCACAGTGGCCAACATCAGAGGAGCGCTTCACCCACACTGCCTTGATAATCCTCTGAGGGACCCAATGGTCACCCCCATTTTCCAGGTCAAGAAACTGAGGCTCAAAGAGGGAGAACCAGTTTTCTGAGGACACAGAGCAAACCAGCATGCAGAGCCACACTAGGACCCAGAACCAGGGGCCAGGTTCCTCCCTGGTACCTCACTGTAGTGAATGGGAAGGGAGGCGGGTGGCCTTGGCCAAGATTCCAAACTGCCCACCGCAACAATGGAGTGGGGCATCTCTGGAGGAAGGGCCCTGCAGGATAAAGAAGGGAAGGACCTCTGGAGGGGACCTGGGGTGGCAGCAGAGGCCTGGGGGGGCAGGTACAATGACCCTAGTAGAAAAGGAGTCTGGGCTGTTTGGTGGCTGGTCTTTAGGAATCAGGAAGGGGCTCACTGGGACTGTCTGGACCATGGTGTAGTGACAGAGGGGCCTGGGGGAGGGGGAGAGGGCTGGAGCTACAGGGGCGGTGGAGGTCTGAGGCCAGGAATCCCTGGGCCAGGGCCCAAGCCTTGGGGAAACTCCCAGAAATGGAGAGGGGGAGCTTCTAGGAGCAGTCCTTGAAACTGGACAGAGGCCTGGGGGCCTGGAAGTGTGGGGAAGGGGCTCCCCGGGTAAGAGCGCCTAGAGCAACAGGGGCTGAGCCCTGTGGGCCACCAAGAGGCCTAGGAATCTGGGGACAGTGCTTCCAGCAGTGACCCCAAGAGAAGAGGGCTTCGAGCCAGGAGGGCAGGACCAGAGGCTTTGTGTCCAGGAGCCTTCTGGAAGCCAGTCTACGGGAAGCTAGTCCTTTGAGCTTTGAGTCAGAAGCTGAGGAGGGGCTTCCTTGGGAGACAGACCCCTGGCAAGGAAAGGGGAGGCCCTGGGGCAGGAGAAGGGAAGGGTCTGGAACTCCAGGGGAAGGGTTGGTGCCACAGAGGGAAGGGGCCTAGCCCGGGCGCAGGCGGAGGTCAGGAGGTTGGGGGCTTGGGGAGGGGGCTTGCCTGGAGCTGAGGAGCAGATACAGGGAGGATGAGGCCTGGAGTCAGACTGGTCCAGGGCCTAGAAATCCGAGCCAGGGCTGGGGGCCTGGAGTTGGGAGGCCAAGGCTTCCTGAGAGAGGAAGAGACCAGAGAGGGTCCAGGTGGCACCTGGGGGAGGGGGCAGGGGACGTGGGGAATCCAAGGACAGGGCTGCTTGGCAGAGGAGCACCAGGCCTGGGAGTAGAGAGACCTTGAAGCCAGAAAGGGCCCTGGGCCTGGGCAGGTGGCACCCGGCTCGAGAGAAGCTGCCCACAGGGGCGGTGGAGCCCGGAGGGCTGGGGCCAGAGGAGGGGGCCTGGGCGGCGGTGCCGGACCGGCGAGGGCCGGGGCAGAGGCAGGGCTGGGCGGCCTTGCTGGGAGAGGGCCAGGGCTGGGCCTAGGGGGTCAGGAGCCCTGCAAATCCAGGAAGGGGCGAGTGGTCGGCCGCGGAGCCGGGAGGGGAAAGGGCTAAACAGCCGGGAAGGGAGGGGCTCGTGGGAGGCAGGGGAGGGGGCTTCCTGGAGGGAAGAGACGAGCGGAAGCGGTCTCCAGAGGGACCGGAGAGGGGTCCCGAGAGAGGGGCGCCCCAGGGGTCAGGCTGGGCCGAGAGGGGAGAGGACAGAGAGGCCTGGAAGTCGGAGGGGGCCAGGGGCTGGCGAGCCGGGTCGGGCCCGGGAAACGAGGGCAGGGGCTCGCGGGGCGAGGGGCACGACCCGGCGACGGGATCGGTGGCTGGACCCAGCCAGGGCTCCCCCAGGGGCCGGGCCCCACTCACCGTGTCCGAGTTCCGATCGTTGCCCGGGGCCAGCGCCGTCCGCGAAGACATCTTCTCCGGGTCCCAGGGG
>NW_026000205.1:4975737-4979995 GCF_001458135.2 Marmota marmota marmota
GTCCTCCAGTGTCCTCTGCACCTCCGCTGGGGTCTGAGGACCCTCTGTCCATCCGCATGACCCCGAGCAGGCACCCGATTTTTCCAGGGCTCCCTCTCCCGGGCTATAAAATGAGGGGTTGGGTCTGCATGTGACCTCCCTGGCCGGGCTGAAGCAGGTGCGGAGGAACCCTGCACAGGTGCATAGCTGCAGGGCACGCTGCTCTCTGGGTGGAAAAACAGAACAGAGACGGCAAGAGCTTTGCCTGTGGGAACCGCCGGAGTCCTCTAGACCAGGGTGGGATGACAGCAAGAGCAACACCACTTGTTCTGTTCCTAGAATCACATGCCCTGGGAGGAGGTCTGTGTCCTGCCTCCAACTGTCGAAAAGTCTGCTCACCTTCCTGAACCTCAGTTTCCCTTTCTGAAAAACAGTTTTGTTTTTTTCTGAAAAACAGATGTTTCCAACAGTGTGCTGGAGCTAGCTCAAGCAAGCTGATCATTACAGTCTCAGGAATTTTGGGATGGTTGTTAACCATGGCCATTATTAAACATTAAATTATGCAAACATGCAATTAAATAAATTATATTAAAAACAAAGGTAATATACACTCATACATTCTAATTATTTTGCTCCGTTTTCCCATATTCTATGATCCTGTGCTTCTTTACCTATTGTAGCTGTTTGATGAAGCTGCTGTGTGGGAGTGGGCTACTATGTATCTCTTCCCAAAAATGCTTTCTGGGGCTGACCTTGGTAGCTTGAAATTAGTAGTGGGTATTCTTACATAATGGAAATTGCCAAGTGTTACATACAAATCCTCCTCCTCCTCCCCCCAGCAAGTTGGTCATTGAAGATTTCCCAGCATGTCTCTGGTTGAGATCTTCATCCCTGTAGATCATGGAGACCTCTCCCATGCCAGGCCCTGAGCACTTAACCCTTTCTGCCACCCCATGGGGTAGAGGTCAACTCTATCAACCCATTTGTAGATGAGGAAACAGAGGTCCCAGGAAGACAAATCACATGCAGAAACTGACGGGCAGTGAGTGGTAGGACTGGGATTGGAACCCAGCTGTCTCCCAGCTCCAGAACTTGTGCTTTTAACCACGATGGTTCCCTGTTTCCGGATAATAACAGCAGCAACTGCAGTGTGCAACCAATCCAGGAGAATATCTAAAGTCAAGTGCTTCCCGGGAGCTGGATTAGAACTTCATTATTATCAGAATTCAGCACGTGAAGCCTAAGGAGTATTAAAGATAGAGGCAAAGGCGGTGGGGGAGAGTTCAGGATGGGTTCTAGAAGCTTAGTGATCCCAAAGCTCTGTGGGGTGAGGAGTGGGATCCTGGGGTGGAATAAGGGGGTCAGACACCACCCACCTCCCCCAAGCCCTTCCCAGTCCTAGCCCAGACAGCTGCAGTCCTCCCGTGGACCACACGGGGGCAGCACATGCCTCCCCACACCTGCAGGACACACTTTGGGGCCCACCCCTGTGCCCCATTCCTCAGAACTGTTCCCACCCCATTTCCAAGATGGGGAAAAGTGAGGCCTACACAGAGAAAGGCTACAAAGTAGATGAACCTTGAAAACATATGTTTAGTGAAAGAAGTCAGATCCAAAATGATTCCATTCATAAGAAATGTACAAAATAGACAAATTCTTAGACAAATCCTAGTGGTTGTCAAGGGTTGAGGGGAAAGAGGGCTGGGAGTGCCTGTAATGGGTACAGGATTCCTTGGGGAATGATGGGAATGTTCTGGAATTAATGGTGATGCTTGCAGCTTCCTTGTGAATAAACTAAAACCCACCGAATTGTATGTTGCAAAGGGCAAATTTTGTGCTATGTGAGTATAGAGTTCAAACAAATTTTAAAATTAAAAAAGAGGGGGCAGGGGATCTGACAGTGGTCACGGCCCACGATGGGCCACTGGTGACCCAGGACCTCCTGCAGAGGCTGCCGGACAGTGCGGGGGGGGGGGGTGGGCGGCCGAGGCCTGCTCCTTCCCCTCCTGCTCCACCACCCAACCAGCCCTTCCCCCACAGACTATTGTCCTTGGAGTGGGGCCTTCAGACCTTGGAATCTTAACCCTTGACCCACTTCCCCTAGCCTCAGTGTCCACTGAGCTCAGAGAAGAACTGCTGACCATCTGCAACCACAACCTCACCCCGGCCAGTGAACACTTGTTTCAGGGTGAACACTGACTAAACCTAGAAACAGCCTTGGCCTGCTCTTGGTGGTAGAGAGCTTGCCTGGCCTGCAGGAGACCCCAGGTTCCATCCCCAGCAGCCCCCCCCACACACACACACACAGGAAAAGACCCTAGCTGGGTGCAGTGGCCCACGCCTGTAATCCTGGTGGCTGGGGAGGCTGATCCTCAACTGGAGTTCAAAGCAAGCCTCAGCAACTTAAGGAGGCCCTAAGCAACTCTAATAAAATATATACTTTTTAAAGGCTGGGAATGTGACTCAGTGGTTAAGTACTTGAGGTTCAATCCCCTGAACAACAACAACAAAAAAAAACAAAACAAAACACCTGACCCCCACATCCAACCCTACCCCCTCCCGTCTCAGACCTAACCACACACTTCCTGCCACCTTGTCCACCACCAGCTCCCTGGCAGGAGGAGCATCCCCAGAACCACCTCCGACCTCAATCCCAGTGTGTCCCACAACAGGTGCATTCTGCGTTCGCGAACAGGTCTTTATCTAGTGCCTACTGTGGACCATGAGCACAGTGGACTGAGTCTGCTTTGCCACGTTGACATTGGAGCAGGAGAAGCAGGGCAGGCACATCTGATGGTTTCAGGAGCCCACAGAGCAGCCGGGGCCTGGCAGAGAGGGGCTGGGCAGCGGGGAGTCTGGAACTGAGACTAGGAAGACGGCGAAGGTGGGGGCCGGGCAGTTTCCTGGGCAAAGCAATAACCCCCCCAGGCCCAGCACCCACCAGACCAACGGGGCTTCCTCCCAGTCTTCACCTCACAACGGGAGACCCCAGAGCTGGGGGGGCTCCTCTGGAAATGCCCACCGGCTCCTCTGGAAATGCCCACCGGCTTCTCTGTCCAAGGCCTCAGGCTTTGCTTGGGCTGGAAAGAGGTTTTGGGCTCCAGTCCAGGGTGGGGTGTCTCCCTGGGGTGCCCAGGATGGTGTTGTCACCTCGGGAGGCGTGAAGAACAGGCAGGGGGCGGGTGGATTCCGGCCTGGGGCAGGGGGGGCGGTGAGGGTGGGGACGGCTGTGGGCCTGTCCTTCCCAGGCCAACCGCAGCCTGCCTAAAAGGGCAGACAGATAATGAGTCCTTCCCGCCCCTGGCCCCAGAGAGGGAGGGGTTTCCTGACAGGAAATTGTCCTCCTCCAAGCCACCCCCCCCAGATCTAAGCTCTCAGCAGCCCTGGCCCAAGTAGCCTGGGGACAGGACAGCAGTGGGGACACAGAGACAGGCACCGAGGACAGAGGTGAGTGTGCAGCAGGGAGGGGGACACACCCTGGGGTCCCTTCAGAGAAGAAGCACAGCCCAGAGGTGGGCTGGACTGGTGGCCACTGCAACCTGCACCTTGAACCAAGAAGGGGCTGGGGGCCAAGAGTGGCCTGGCGCTGGTGGGTGCCAGGGGGAGGGCAGAGGAGACGGGCAGGAGGAAGCTCGCCCGAGGCCTTGGGGGCTCCGGGGGCCTTGGAGAGCCCCAACCCACTGCTGGAGGCCAGACGAGACCCTGGGTCAGATGTGCTCTGAATGCAGATGGGAAGACTGAGGCCGGGAAGGCACGGCGTCTCCCGAGATGGGACACAGCATCGGCCAGGATTGGAGACGCTGAAGATGAGATTGTGTTTGGGCGAGGATTAGATTGGGGTGGTATCATGGGCTTCGGGCTTGGGGACATGTGACCTGTGAGGACAGCGCTCCAATGTAGATGCTGGGGACTAGATAGTGGCAGAATCTGCAAACAGAGGTGAGGGTTGCTGTGGAGGATTGGGGGCAGCGAGGAAGAGGAGGAGGGGCCCAAAGAGGGAAGCTCTGGTGGCCGAGACATCCTGCAGGGGAGCCAGCCGGGAGGCAGGGGGCTTGCTTGCGGGATGCCTCGGAAGTGAGTCAGGGGCCCCGGCACTGGAGGCGACAGGGCACTGGAGAGGGCAGGATGTCGGGAGCCAGCTTGCAGAGGCTGGAGCCAGGAAGGGGACAGTCAGGACCCATTGGGGGCAAGCCTTGATGCTGTGTTTGGGGAGTGTTGGAAATAATTTGGGGGGGGGGTACTGGATTCAGTCTGGGGGGATATAGGCTGTCTCTTATAC
>NW_026000205.1:4983825-4987341 GCF_001458135.2 Marmota marmota marmota
AGGAAGTCGTTTGCTGGAGGGACGAGGGAGGCAGCAGGGTACAGGGCCCCCAGGTGAACGACGGGACGGTGGCAAAGGGGCCTCAGGCACAGGCGCCCGGCCTGTGCAGCCCTGGAGAGACTGCCCCCTGCCAGGATCATGGAATCTACGTGCCAACCCCCCCCCCCAATGAGGTTCAGTGGGTACTAAGAGCTCAGATCAGGCCTCCCACAACGTGCTTGGCACATCCATGTGCCAAAGTGGTCATCACTATCCCTGGTCATTCTTTTTCCCAGGTGCCTGCCTGTCAAAATGCCCATCCTGAAGAGCCTAGGGGTGGCAGACCCTAAGGTGCCCCGGGCAGGGACCCTGCCCCTGAGGTCCTCTCGGAACCCCTTTGAGGACATTCCGGGGCTGGAAGAAGAATCTGGGGAGCTGGGGACTCTGCCCAATGGAACATCTTGTCACCGCCGCGCCACCCTGGAGAAGCTGGCAGGCCTGTCCCCTTTCCGGCTGGGCTGGGCCCAGGGCCGACGGGCAGGCAGTCCTGGGGATGGGCCACCGCGCTCGTTCCTGGGCCGCGTGCTGCCCCCGGGGCTCCGAAGGAGTTCAGCAGACTTTGGCCTCCTGGCCCGGCTGCAGGGGACACGGGCCCATGGTGATGAGGAGGGGCCTGGGGAGGCTGCCCGGAGACTGGCCTTCCTGCGCCTGGGGCGTGGGCCCAAGCCTCGGCGGGCATCCCTGGCTGAGAGAGTGGTCCCAGCGGGGGAAGCTGCTCCTGAGCCCCCACCCAAGGTCCCGGAGCCCCCAAAGATGAAGGAGCCATTGTCAGGTGAGTGGGGAGGTCCTGACCCTCCATCATCCCCCACATCCCTCACCAAGTGAAACCCGACCCCACCCCCAGTATTCTTTTTTTTTTTTTTTACTATCTTTTTAGTTATACACGGGCACAGTATCTTTATTTTTTTATTTATTTTTATGTGGTGCTGAGGCTCGAACCCAGTGCCTCCGGTATGCAAGGCAAGCGCTGTACCGCTGAGCCACACCCCAGCCCTCCAGTATTCTTGAACACAACTGGGGTCCCATCCTCTCCCCACCCCCTATTCCACCCGGTTCCCTCTCCAGCCTCACTCAACCTTCCGTCATTTCCAGCATCTGCTTTCAACCCCGTGGCCCTCCCTGACCCCTGGATTCCATCTCATTCCCATCCCACTCTGAACCCAATCCTAACTCCATCCCCAATCCACACCTTCAAGTTCAATTAGGTAACTCATGTACCAACGTGACCTTCAACCTCTTCACCCTGCCTAACCTCCACCATCACCCTTAACTAGATCCACCCAAATCTAAGCACCCGCAGGATGGGTTTTCCCAGGTACCACAAACTGGGTGGCTTAAAACAACAAAAAATACTGCCTGGAGCCTCCTGCGGGCTCACGGCAAGCTCTGGCGGGCGGGCGTGGGGGGATCAGGCTGATCTTTCACTTTGCTGGCCTTTCCCCCTCCCCTCTTCTCGGTGTCTTTGTGTCTAAATTTCCCCTTTTATAAAGACATGTTGGATTAAGGGCTATGACCCTATAACCTCTGGAAAGACCCGATTTCCAGTGAAGGTCACATTTTGAGTGCTGGGTTCCAGGCTTGATGTCTTTTGTGGGAGGGGGAGGGCTGGCACACTTAATCCCTATCACCAGCCCATCTCATCCTGTGCCCGGTCAACCCATCCCTAGGCCAGGCCTCAGGGTCCTCCTGGGTGCTTTTCTGTACCCACCGGGCACTCACTGCAGCCCCCTCGGGGGTCTCTACTTTGGATCAGAGCCTGTGCCCCCTCTTCAAACCGCATCTTTAATGTCATCTCTTTGCCCAACACCTTGACAGCCCTGAGTGGGTCCACCTCATCCCACTCCCAGGCCTCCACTCCCTCCCACCCCAATCCCATCCCCATGTTTGGTTTCAGTCCTTCCCCCACTGGTCTCACTCCTGACCCCTAGCCCCAGGCCCAGCTCAGCACCCACCCTCCACTCCCTCCCACCCCTCCTCACTAAGTCATGTACCACCCAGTCCTTCCCCAGCCCCCAATTTCAACCCCAACCCCAATCTCAACCTCCTTGGTACCCTCTGCACCCACCCCACTCCCAAACCCAAACCCCACCCTCACCCTCCACCTTCATTCAACTCCATCCACATTCCCGGCCCCCAATCTCAACTCGAGTCATAGCCCACCCCGTGCCACTCTGGATTCCTTTCCTGTTCCCCTCTGCAGATTCCTAACCTGGTCCCAATGCGGGGCTTGCTCATCCCAACCCCATCCTCCTCCCATCTTGGAAACTCCATCCTCCAGTCGCCAGCACTGTCCCCAGTCCCACCTTGATTGAGCCCCTGCCCTGTTCCCAGCCCTCCCCCCAGGCCCATGCTGCTGTTGTGCTGGGGACCTCCCAGAGCCCCTTCTGTCCTCTGATGCCCTCCACATCCTGGCCAGAGGCTATTTCAGCCCCTGCTCCCTGGGGACTGGGAGGGCACTGCAGGGAGGTGAGGAGGGGGTGACTGGAGCCCCTGCCTTCTGGAAACGGATGGGCAGAAATAGCGCTGGCCAGGAAATAGTTTCTCTGCCAGGGAGGAAGTGGAGGGGGAGGTGCAGGGTAACTCCTGGCGCTGGGACCCTCCCTCTGCCTTTGCCAGAGCCTCCCAACCCCAGGACTCCCTTTTCCCCGGGCGAGTCTAACATTTCCAAAGTGCCAGCTCACCCCGACAGCCATGCCAACCCCCCAAGACCCCATCTACCGTCCCCACATCTTCCTCCCTCTCTCTGCTCTGCCCCCGCCCCCTGGTGGTCTCCATCTTGCACCCCTCACCTGGCTTGTGTCTTGGCTCAGCCCTCCACCTTCCGGGACCCTCCTCTATTTCCCCACCTTCCCAGCTCCCATCCCTCCCTCCAGCCCTGATGCACATTTCCCTTGCCAACCTCTGGCTTCCCTCTGCCTGAAGCCCTTCTGGATCCCCTGACCCCTAGACCCTTCCCTTCTTCCCTGCCCCTTCCCCTCGCACCCCCTCCCCCAGCCTCCCCCTCCTCCTTTCCACCCTCTTCCTCATCTGACACCTTGTAGTCTTGTGGCCCCCACATCCCGTGGGCAGGTTCCTCTCCCACCTCCAAAGCTCCTGCCCCCTACCTCCTCGGTGCCCTGGCCCTCTCTCTTGTCACCTCACCTCCCGGCCCTCCACCCCTGCCCTCCCCCACCCCGGACCCCCATCTTCCCTCCACCCTCTCTTGACTTCCTCCTCCATCCTGGTCCTCACTTTCTCCCACCCGCACTCCAATTCTCTTCCCTTCCTCCCCCACCTTGCCCTTCGCCTGCCCCTTCACGGAACCCATCCCTGCGTCCTCTCCTAGCCATCGGTCCCCGGGCCGGGCCTCGGGCGGGCGCCCTGACCTCCCTCTTCCCCACAGTGCTGGAGATCCTGAGTTTGATCCAGCAGCGCGAGCTGGCGCGGGCCGACGAGCACATCTTGGAGCTGGAGGCGGAGGAGCTGGCGTCGTCGGGG
>NW_026000205.1:4990000-4997841 GCF_001458135.2 Marmota marmota marmota
GGGCGGGGCTGGGGGTTGGGTACCGGGACCTGGGATCTTAGAGAGGAGGAGTAAGGATGGGCAGAGGCGCCCGGGAGGGATCAGGGTCGCAGACTGAAAGGCTGAGTGCTCGGCCAGGGGCCCTGACCCGGCACTGGGCACCATCTATCATGCCAACTGCCCCTTCTTCTCCCCCCAGCTTCCAGCAGCGCGTGGAGAGATTCCATGAGCACCCAGGAATCCGGGAGCTGCCCTCTGACACCTACATCAGCAGGACCATCTCCCTGGTCAACTGTGGGCCCCCACTGAGGTGAGAGCACTCGCAGTGTCAGGCTGTGGAGGTGCCTTTCTGGGTGACAGCTGATTTGGAGTGTCCAGGTCCTGGGTGGGAATCACAAGGTTGACCCAGGGGGACATGGGACCTGAGAAACCTACAGTATGGGAGTTCTAGAAAAAAAAAATGACACATAGGATCACAAATTAGAATCATAGAGTGATCAGAATACTGGAGTATTAAGATAATAGATAACCTAGAAGCCAGACTCAAAGGCTCCAGAATTGCGTGTATTTCTATATTTCTTTCTATTTTGCTTTTTTAAAAATTAACTTCCTTCCAGCCCCTTCCCTGGTACTGGGGATGGAACCCAGGGACTCATATGCTCAGCAGGCACTCTACCACTGAGCCACATCCCAGCCCTCTTTATTCTTTATTTTGAGACAGTCTTGCTAAGTTGCTGAGGCTGGCCTGAGACTTTCAATCCTCCTGCCTCAGCCTCTCAAATTGCTGGGATTACAGGCGTGTGCCACCATGCCTGACTATTAACTTGTTTTAAATTGCATTTAATTAAATTGATTTATTTATTGGTGCTAGGGATTGAACCCAGGGCCCCGTACCTGTTAGGCACATCTCTACCACTGAGCTGTGTACCTCCAGCTCTTCAATGGCACTTTTAAAAAATGGTGACACATGAGGCTGAGGTTGTGGCTCAGTGGTAGAGCACTTGCCTGTGATGTGTGAGGCCCTGGATTTGATTCTGAGCACTGTATATAAATAAATAAGTGAAATAATGGTGCATGAACATCTAAAAAAATGGTAACACATTCACATGAAAATATATGAAATAATAAGTCTTCTCGCCTCCCCTCCTCCCCACTTGGGGACAACTAGTATTTGTGTGTGTGTGTGTGTGTGTGTTTTGTGGGGGAATTTCAAATATTTACCAGTAACAGGTATAAATAAGTGTATATATGAATGTGCACACATATTTATACAAATACAAGTGAATCTATTTAACTATATACATGTATATTCTCTTCCTTCCCTCCTCCTTCCTTCTGCTCCCCCCCCGTTTCATGAAGTCTTTCCTCCGTATCCATAGTGGGGATTGGTTTCAGGACATCTCCCTGCCCCCTTCATCCCCTCCGTGGATACCAAATCCATGGACACTCCAGTCTCCTATATAGAATGTGTAGTGTTGGCCGGGTACAGGGGCACACACCTGTAACCCCAACAGCTCGGGAGGCTGAGGCAAGAGGATCACCAGATCAAAGCCAGCCTTAGCAACTGAGCAAGGCCCTAAGCAACTTAATAAGACCCTGTCTCTAAATTTAAAAATATTTTTAAAAAGGGCTGGGGATGTGGCTCATAGGTTGAGCACCCCTGGGTTCAATCCCTCATACCAAAATGATTTTTTTTTAAAGTGAAGTGTTTGCATAGAACCTCCAAACTTCTTCCCTGCTGCCTGACCTCATCTCTGGATGACTTATGATCCCTAATACGATGGTGACTGTGTTTAAATAGCTGCTATGCTGTATTGTTTGGGGAAGGATGAAAGAAAAAGTCTGCGTGTTTTGTTACGGGTGCATTTTTTTTTCTCTGAATCTTCTCCATCCACGGTTGGTTGAATCCGTGGTGCGGAGCATGTGGACACGCTGGGCTGACCGCACAGATCGGGGAATACTTCCTAACAGCTTGGGGATCTTCCCATTGATGCTTTAAAGTGTCCCCATGCTCCAGGGCTTGGAGGGGTTCTATGGTAGGGCACTGGCCTAGCACCCTGGGTTCCATCCCTATACTGCAAAGGGAAAAAAGGTCACCATGTTCCTTTTTGATATCGGAACCACATTCTGTGCTTGCCCACACCATCACGGTTTAATCATCCCCAATGGATGGACATGTGTTTCTCCAGGGCAGAACCCTGCTTGCTTGTCATTCCCTGTAAGCGCGGGACCTCTGGGCAGCCATGTTCCCAGAAGGAGATCTGCAGAGAGGGCCCAGGGGACAGTGACAGAAATGAGAGGGAGAATTCAGAATTGCAGACTAAGTTTAGAACCACAGACAGAACGGAGGCCTCTTCACTCCCATTTACAAAGCACCGAGAGAAACAGAGACCTAGAGACACCTCTTTAATTCCCCCATGTCCCCTAGACCCTTGATGTCCCCAGCCTCCTGACACCCTCAGCCCCAGACACCCCTTAGTCTCCTAACATCCCCCAGCCCCCACATAGTCCCCAGCTTCCTGAAATTCCCTAGTCTCTGCCTAGAACGCCCCAGTCTCCTCTAGATATTCCCAGTTTCCCAAACATCCCTCAGGATCTCCCAGGCCTCTGCACCCCCAGCCCAACATCCCGGAGTCCTTCAGCACCCCATTTCCTAGACATTGCACACCCTCCAGACACCCCAGCCCCAGGCATTCCCTGACATTTCTCAGGCCTTAGACCTTCCCAGAGCCCCCCATCTGACCTGTCACTCGTGCACCCCATAAAACAGGGCCCACCTTGGGGAGACTGGGGCAGGTAGTTGGGCCGAGATGTCGGGCCTCCTTGACTTTTGGCTTCACTGATCTCTGCAGGGCTCTGGCCGAGCGCCTGGCCAGGGTGGGGCCCCCTGAAAGTGAGCCTGCCCGGGAAGCCTCCGCCAGCTCCCTGGACCGCGTGACCAGGCTGTGCCACCGCGTTCTGGCTGACATGCTGTTCCAGGAGCTGCAGGTGAGTGGGCGAGGGGCTGGGGGCTGTGCCAGTGCAGGCAGCCCCCCCCTCAGCAGCTCCCTTTAGCCCATGACTCAGGGTTCGGGAAGCAGGCAGATGTGGGGGTGATGGCCATGCCTGCGCTGTTTGGGGGGCAGAGGGGGGTGCAGGAAGGCAGAGGTGGGAGGATGTGGCGGGGGAAGGACAGACAGCCACCAGCAGGAGGGGGCTGGGGTGGAACCCTTGACACTGAGGTCCCCCAAATCCATGCCCAGCTCTCCTGGTCCCTGGAGTCCCATTTGTCCATCTCTGAGTCCCTGTGCCCGCCCCAAGGGGCTAGGTCCCCAGGTGTGGGAGTGCATGGAGCAAACACCAGACCGAGTGGGGAGGTGCATGGAGGTGGCCTTCACTACAGGTACAGCTGACCTCTGCCAGGAGCCTCCCATGCCTCCCAAGTCACTCAGAGCAAAAGCCAAACCCCTCCATGGTCCCAGGGCCCCACACAGTGTCCCAGACCTCGTCACCTTGTACCTCACTCCTCCCTTGCCCCACTGGGGCCCTGCCAGCCTCTTGCTGCCCACAGCAGGCACATCCCTGCCTCTGGGCCTTTGCACCTGTCACTCCCTCTGCCTGGCTTGCTCTCCCTCTGATATCCCCGTAGCTCCCTGTCTCACCTTTTTTAAAATTTTTGACCCAAATGTCACCTTCTCAATGAGACCTTCCCCGATCACCCCACTTAAAACAGAAGCTCCTCTAAGTGGAGCACACAGACACGCACCTGGAGTCCCAGCTACTCAGGAAGCTGCGGCAGGAGGCTCCTTTGAGCCTAGGAGTTCTGGACAACATGATGAGAACCCCGTCTCTTTAAAAATCCAGAACCCCTGAGACTCCCCCTCCCGACTCCCTGCTACATTTGTCTCCCAAAGCCCTCACCACCACCCACCATGCTATGTCCTTTGCTGGTATTTATTTATGTATTTTTTTCAGGGCCTGCGCGGGCTCGGAGGGGGCTCTACCACTGAGCGGCAGCCCCAGCCCTTTAAAAAAATCTGCTTCCTCACACTCATGATTAGCACCTGAGGGGCGTTCTCTGAATTCAGAGAATTTTTCTAAAATGCCTTCTTATGGAAAATGTCAAACCTACATGCATGGCCAGAGCAGACAGAATGACAGAATGACCCCCTCAGACCCGTGGCCTACCTCCAGTCGCTGTCTGCTCCTGGCCAATCTTGTTTCATCCAGAGTCCCTTTCTCCCCCTGAATTAATTAATTGATCGATTGACTATTTTTGCGGTGCTGGGGATTGAACCGGGGCATCTCACTTCAAGTCCTTGACCACTGAGCCACCTCCCTGGCCCCACCCCACTGAATTCTGTTAAAATCCCCCCACATCCACCAACACTTTAGGCTGTATCTCCCAACGATGAGAAATCCTTTTTAAACAAACATAACCAACAGTGTCATTTTTTGGAGGTACTGGGGATTGGACCCAGGGGTGCTTAACCACTGAGCCACATCCCCAGCCCTTTTTAATATTTTATTTAGAGACAGGGTCTCACTGAGTTGCTCACGGCCTCACTAAGTTGCTGAGGCTGGCTTTGAACTCACAATCCTCCTGCCTCAGCCTCCCAAGCCACTGGGAATACAGGTGTGTGCCATGGCACCCAGCTAACAGTGTCATTTTATACAGACGTCTGGCCCCAGCACACTCGGTGCTGATGCAGACGGACAGGGCCTGCTCCTTAAATTCCCATCTCACTCCTGCTGTGTGGAGCAGGAAAGTGAGGACAGCAAGTGGCCGGGCCTGGGCCACTGGCTCAAGTCCTGGATCTCAATCAATCAGAGCGAGGATGAGACTAAGGGAGACAGGGGAAGGAGAAGGGGAAGGAGGGTGACTGGAGAGACAGAGGGACAGAGACAGAGGGACACTGGGAAGAGACAGAGACTGGGAGAGATGGACTCAAAGCCAGACCATGCGCTGGTGTGAGTGTGTGATGCGTGTGACGCCTGTGACGAGGGAATGGGCCCACATGTGAGTGCGCACCCCTGGGTATTGTGTGCCTCTGGCAGGGGGAGCCTGGGAAGGCTGCCAGGGCCCGTGTCCCTGTGACCTCACGCCCTGCGTTTTCAACCAAAGCCCGTAGGCCCCATTTTGGAGGTTCAGGAAACTGGGCCGCTGTCAGGAGGAAGGGGAGGAAGGGGGTGGGGGGCCGCGCGGGATGGGGGCCTGTTTCAGATGCCTGGACACCAACCTGAATGTCAGCACCTCACGGCCCCTGTGTCCCCTGAGCCTCCCTGCCTCCATCTCAGGCACAGACCCACTGCCACCATCCCTAGGCCCTACCAGACACTCCCTCTCTCCCGGCCCAGAGTCACTAACTGTCGCCTGTGAATTCTGCCGCCTGGATCCTCGTTTCTCCCTCCTTCTTCTCCTCCGTGCTTCCCTTCAGCCTCCTCCCTAATTTCTGCCTCTGCCCAGTCTTGCCTCCTCCCGTTAATCTGGGCAAAGCACAAACCTAACCCTCTCCTCTCCCCTGTCCCGAACCTGCCATGGCTCCCTAGTGCTCCCTAGTGTGAAAGTTGGCACGGCCCTGTGTGCTCCAGCCCTGCCACCTAGACTCTTCTCTCCAATCCCCAGCCACGAGCCTGGAAAAAGCCACTAGTGTGGGCCCCAGGGTCGCACAGTCCCCAACACACACTTAGGTCCAAGCTTCCTTAAAGGTCTGCTGTCATTGCCTTAAAGTTCTTGGTGATTTTGAACGAGGGTCTCCGTTTCCCGTCGAGGGCACTTGGAGAACTGGGCCGATGGTCTGGCCAGCCACAGGGACCTTTCTGTGGTGCTCTGACAGCATGCTGTTCCCTCTGAATGAACAGTTCCCTCTCGTGCTTCTAACCATGGCCAGAGTCAGGGCCTGACCTCCTCCTCCAGGCAGCCCTCCTTGACTCACATGCTGGGTGGGCCCGCCATGGACTCTAGGCTTCCTAAACCCCTGGTTCCCCAGTTGTGGCCCTGCCAGCTCTAGGTTCTTATTGTCTGGGGACCAGTCTGCCTCCCCTTTGGACTGTGAGCCCCTGTCTCCTCCTCCTGCTGTGTCCCCACACCCCCACACCCTAGGTTAAGCTCTGAGGGGGGGTTAGAGATCATATTCCTGAGGAAAGAGGGAGGGGGGAGGAGGAGAGCGGTGACTTCCCTGAACTCTGTCCCACCCAGCCATACTTCAACAAGCTGATGCGCCGGAAGTGGCTGAGCAGCCCGGAGGCCCTGGATGGCATCGTGGGCACGCTGGGCGCTCAGGCCCTGGCACTGCGCAGGATGCAGGATGAGCCCTACCAGGTGTGCGGCCTGCGGTGGGGAGGGGGGGGAGAGGGGAGCCAGGATCTGGGGGAGACCCCCTGGAGGTGGGGAGTGCCTCCGCGGAGCCAGGGAGGTGGCACCTGCTGGGGCCGGAGGGGAGGCTCCTGGGAATGGGTGTGGGGGTCCGGTGCAGCCGGAGTGGGGGCTCTTGGAGGTAGAACTTGGGGATTGAGGAGATGCTGGGACGGGGCCCCTAGGCGGGCTGTGGGGACTGTTAAGGGGCCTGGGAGGGCATCATCGGGTAGGACAGGGCCGCCGGGTGGGGTCTGGAGGGCTGCTTGAGGGCTGAGTGCTAGGACTGGGCGCCCGAGGACTGGGCTCCTGGAGCCGGCGCGGGCGGTGGGGATGGGGGTCCCGCAGCCTGGGCCTGGCGGGGTGCGGGGCGGCCGGGTGGGGCTCACCCTCGCACCTCCTTCCCGCCTCCCGCAGGCGCTGGTGGCGGAGCTGCACCGGCGGGCGCTGGTCGAATACGTGCGGCCGCTGCTCCGCGGGCGCCTGCACTGTCGCTCGGCGCGGACCCGCAGCCGCATGGCCGGGAGGCTCCGGGAGGACGCGGCGCAGCTGCAGAGGCTGTTCAGGCGGTTGGTGAGTGGGGGCCCCGGAGCAGGGCTGCCCTTGGCTCCCTGGAGTCCCTCCCAGGACTCAAAGACCACTCTCGGCGGACCGCGAGGCGTAGCGCGCGGTTCCGTGACCTTGGCGCAGACCCGGGCTTTCCGGCTGCAGGGACTCTGAGCTGGCCTCAGGTGCAGAATAAAATAACGATCCCCACCCATTGTTGCAGGGTTAGATCACTTAATTCCTGTGAAAGGCTTAGGGCAGTCCCTTGGCAGCGTTGACACCAGTGAACGTTAACCATGATTATGAGCACAAATAGGACGGGACAGAAACTCAGAACCCTAACATCTAATCTAAGAATGTTAAGCCACCAAATCTTCTTTGAACCCATTTGTAGCCATCAGGACTGGAAGGTCCCCAGTCAACTACTGTTCTGGTTTCTAGCCTGGAGTCCTTGGAATTTTTTTTTTTTTTTTTTTTGGAAAATTTTGAGATAATTGTGGAATCACATGCACTTGTTGTAAGAAAGCTCGCACAGAACTCCCTGTACCCTTTATCCAGTTTTCCCCAAATGGCAACATTTTGCAAACTTGGAATAGATTTCGAGTCATGTGGCACAGCTCCCGATTATCTGCAAAACCGGGTATAGATTACAGTATGGATTGTCCTTCAAATATCTGAAGGTTCCAGATAACCCCCGGCCAGCCCGTCTTCTGACCCTTTGTACAGATGGGAAAAACCAAGGCCAGGAGAAGCCAGAGCAGGGGACGGCTCCGTCCTGGGAGGGGTGGCTCTGGGAGGGGGCTCTGAACTGAGATGTGAGCCCTGCACCCCCACCACCCCCAGGAGTCCCAGGCCTCGTGGCTGGACGCCGTGGTGCCGCACCTGGCTGAAGTCCTGCAGCTGGAAGACACGCCCAGCATCCAGGTGGAGGTGGGGGTGCTGGTGCGCGACTACCCAGACATCAGGTGAGCGCCGCCCGCCC
>NW_026000205.1:4997866-5081628 GCF_001458135.2 Marmota marmota marmota
GCTCCCGCCCCGCGCCTGCCCGTCTCTGGCGGCCTTGGCACTCCGTCCCTGCGTTCCTGCCCCCCGGGCGAGGGAGGGAGGCGGCGAGCGTGTCTGACGGCCGTTTCCTGCTGGAACCAAGGCATTATTAATACGATTTCCCTCCTCCTGCCGCTGCCGCCGCTGCCGCCACCGCCACCAGGACTCGCAAACAAACAGGCGGTCACAGGAAGCCCAGGGCAGGGGGGCGCGGGGCCGCTGGGTGGCAGGAAGGGCCGGCCCGGCAGGGGAGCCGCGGGGGACACGGGGACAGGCACGGGCACGCGGGCGCACACGCACTGGGACAGTGGCAGGCGCAGGCGCCATCCAAATCCTGGTGGGCCGTTTCCTTCCTATGTGACCTTCTCTGAGCCTCAGTTTCCTCATCTGCTCCCTAGGGATAATAGTGCCGTTTTTCTTAGAATTCTTGGGGGAATTGGTCGGCATCATTATTCTGGGCAGTTTGCAGAGTCTGTATGTCCGTCCTAAATGTGCATCCTGCACGCCCACTGTGCAAGAGGTCCATTTACAGTTCGTAACTCATCTGCTACACACAGAAATTCCAGTTTCCTAAATATCCCACTTAGCAGGCGGAAAGGGGACCTGAATCTGGCAGCACCTGCGCTCACAGTGCTCTGGCCCCCAGACCTTCTCCACTCAGAGGGACAAGCCCCACAGAAACCAGAGTGAGGCATAAGCAGGTTTGGGTTCCAGGTTGAGGACGAGGAGTCTGGAACTGATCCCTAGTGGGGGCGGGGGGGGGTCACATCCTTAGGAAGGCCTGGAGCCCTAAGGGGTCGGGCATTCCTCCAGGTTTGGAGTTTCTGAACTTGAATCTTGGGTAGTGGATCCAAACTTGAATCTGAAGCTAAATCTGAGAGTTCACAGGCTGGGCTGAGAGGACTAGTTTCAAAGCCATGTTCTGGAGCTTGGCTGGGGCTGAAGGTTCTTGAGACACATTTTGGATTTGTGTTTGGGAGCTGCAAGGATTGCAAACTCAGGATGTGGGTAGATGAAGACACTGAGGTGGGTCAGAGGTACAAGCTGTGGAAACCTCAGAGATTTGCACGAAGTGAAAGTTCTCGAAATGAGTGTTGGACTCAGTGTCTTGAATTGAAAAATGTGGTGGCTCTAGAGATTCATTTGGGGCCGTGATTCGGAGTTGAGGGGGGAACGGAGGGGAAGGAGGATTTAGGGAAGAATGTTACAGAATAGAGTTGATTTTGAGGCTTCTGATGGGAGTGAGAGTCCCCCAGGTGAATTCTAGTCCTGGAGTGGAATTTTGGTGGAGCATGGGTGTGGGGGCCGGAGACAAGGTCCATGAGCATTCTAGGTTCAAATTTGGGAATGAAAGTTCTACAATGTGATCCAAATAGAGAGCCGTTGAGTCGAGTTCGGAATGAAGGTTTCAGTCCTGGCCTCAGACCAAGGTGAGAGCTAGGACTGGAGTGTGGTGGACGGTTCTGGGCTGGACGTAGGAGATGACTGTGGAGCCATTTGGTTGGACCCTGAAGGTGAAGCTCAGGGTTTGTTGTAGGATCCAGTAGTTGCAAGGATACCCGGATGGAAATTTAGGAGAGCTGAGCTAAATTGGGGCTGAAGGTTAATTTTAACCAGCAGCTGAGACTTGGGGTGAACAGGAAGACCCCTGTGCTGGGTTTGGAGAGGAATGTTCTGAAATTGTGCTGTCCATCTGGGCTCACAGGGGAGGATTTCGCAATGGTTGGCCGGAGAAAGACTGGGGAAGGAGACGATTCAGAAAACAGGGCAAGGGGGCTCCAGATTCTGTGTTGGAAGGGACTCAGGTGGGGTCTGCAGGTGGACTGGATGTGCGTCCAGAGCCAGGACCCCTGCGACCCTGTGCGTTCCTCTACCCACAGGCGGAAGCACGTGGCGGCCCTCCTCGACGTGCGCGGACTGCACAACACTGCCACGCGCCAGGAGATCCTGGCCGTGGCCCGGGACCTGGAACTCTGTGAGGGGGGAGCCCTGTCGCCCCCTCGGGATCGTGCCTTCTTCTCGGACATCCCTGTGCCCCGCCCTTCTTTCTGCCTCAGCCTCCCCCTCTCGGTGGGCCGCCTCCCCCTGTCCCGGTTGGCCAGGCCCAGCCTGGCCTGTCTGCCCCTGCGGCCTCGGCCTCTGTCCCCGTCGAGGCCCCGGGCCCAGCGCTGAGGCTCTCCCAGCCCTCGGCCTTAGTGCCCCCCACTTTGCTGCTGAGACGCCATCCCCCTGTGCCACTGCCCGAGACTCCCTGCCCGGCTCACAGAGCCCTGGGATGGGAAGAGCCTTTGAGGTCCCCTCCGCCAGCCCCAAACTCTCCCACCGAGGGGAAGCAGAGGCCAGAGGGAGCAAAGGCCTTCCCAAGGCCAAGGAACTGGTTGCCAGAGCTCCCTCCCCCCACAGCCCTGTGTAAGGGTGGTGTTCTGGAAGGCTCTACAAAAATATCCCAGCCCCCCCTTCCCTTCACCTCAAGGTCTGGCCCCCATCCAACGTATTAAGGAACGTTCGATACTTAGAATAAAGAGGTTTCTATTTAACACTAGGAAGGGCTGAGTCCTGAGTGAGGCGGAGGAAGGACGGGGGCAGGGCCCAGGGCCAAGGCTTCTCACCCGTCCAAGGCCAGGCTGGGGTCCAGCTGTCACGCAGGGCAGTGGAGGCTGTGGGAGGCCACCGCAGCTGCCGGCCACCCATTTACTCCAAGTCCCTGGGCTGTGTGGCTCTGAGGCCAGCCCTTGGCCACTCTGAGCAGGGACCATCATCCTGTCCACTCTGGTCCTGGTGGGTGCACCTTGGCATGGCCTCCCCGCCCATCCATCCTTGGCCGGGAAGCTGCGTCAAGAGAGGAAGGAGGTTGGGGGTGGGGCCGGCGGCATCCAGGGCGCCCTCCTGGGTTGATGCAGGAAAATCTCAGGGTGGGAAAACTTCCAGCCTCTTACCCCCAGCCCCACCGGATCCTGGTCTCCACGGAGGCCTGGAGGTCACCTCCCTGCTGACCCCTGCCTCTCCGGCCCGAGATGGACAGCTCATGATGGATGCTTCCGGGCCTGTGTTGTTTTAATGTTTTTTTTCCCTGAGAAGTCAGAAAGAGGAGACGGCCAGGGGTCAGCCCCGGGGCTGGGGTTGGAACCTCACGTACGTTTGAACTCTGGGATCTGGAGACTGAGACTTTTGGAGCCTCCTGGCTGTGTAGCTGTGGGCAGGAAGCTGCCCCTCTCTGGGCTCTGGTTCCTGTCCCTCCCTGGGAAATCATTTAACCTCTCTTTGCCCAGGCTGAAGTAAGACGTCTGGAAGATCTACCCCCCTCACTTCATCCCCAAAAGTGACACTTTTAAGGGGGTATACTGGCACTGGAATCCTGGGCTTCACGAATGTTAGGCAAGGGCTCTACCACTGAGAGACATCACCAGTCCTTTCTAAAACTTTGTTGTGAGACAGTCTCACTGAGTTGCCCGGTCTGGCCTTGAACTTGAGATCCTCCTGCCTCAGCCTCCTGAGGAACTGGGATCAGAGGAGATCTCCACTGTGTCTGACAAGGTTTCATTTCTTTTTATTGCCGAATATATTCCACAGCACCCGTGTTCCCTGTTTTATTTATGTCAGTGGGTAGACATTTAGGTTGTCTCCGCTATGGGGCTATGATGAATTTGGTCCTCTGTGTTTTCTAGGTTGCAAACATTTTCTTGCTCTTGCCCCCAGTTTTTACCTCTGTGAAGTGGAGGCGGTAAGAGCCTAGCAGCTGCATTCACTGAACACACACGTGCTCTCGCGGGTTCCCTCGGTGCCCTTCTCAACATGCTTGCAAACTTGGGGGTGGGAAGACGTGCATCCAATCCCCCCAACAAGAGCCAGGACCCCGCCTTTATCCCCCAGGCCCCTAGAGCAGCCACCCTTCCACATGCCAGGGGGGCTCAAGGGGAGGTCGTGTGTGCATGGCACTTGGCACCGGCCTTGACCCATGGAAAGCACTAGAAAACACAATCAGCCTTGCGGACTCAGAGGTGCCTTCAAATCCTGGCTGGGCCCCCTTCTGCTGAGGGAGTGGGGTGGGGCGGCTCTGGTGGCCGGGTTCCTGTATGTGCAGAGCACTCACCCAGTGGGTCTCTAGTGCCAAGAGTCTCATGGCACTGTCCCCTGGCCTTGGGAACAGAGGCTTCTCCTGGGGGGAAGCAGGCTCAGGAGGTGAGGGTCTGCTGGGAACCCAGGACCAGGCAGAGGCTGGGATTCAGCCCTCAGTCCAGCCCTCAGGTAGACTGAACCTGCCCCCCTGCCGACTGAGCCCCACCGTGTGCCGTGCCCAGGGGTGCCCAGGGGTGCCCAGAGTGGGAGCAGCTGACACCTGGGTAAATAAAACCCAGTGCATCCATAAGGACACCTTCACTTAATAATTAAATGAAGGCTGATATGCACTGCAATGGGGACGCACCTCCTCTGGGTCCCAGTGTCCTTATGATGACTGTGGACCCAGCGCCCATTTCCCATGGAACCATCTGCTGAAGACCACCCGTCAAAGCCTTTGGGTGGTGGGAAGGGCCTGGCCGCACAGTGGGAGAAGGCCAGGGTGTGGGCCCCTTCACCAGCACCCCAGAGCCAAACAGGGACTCGTGCCTGCAGAAGGGAGGAGGATGCAGAGAGGCTATGGGGAGCTCCGCCCGCCATCACTGGGCCTGAACCCCGGGGTCTTCTGCAAATGCACCCTCCACCCAAGAGCCCAGATGCCTGCCGGGCCCCCATTCCAACCTTTCCACCCCTGACCACCCTCGGAGGCTCCACGTCTCTCCCCGAGATGCCGTCCCCCATGAAGCCTCTGTCTTGAGACCTGATCCCTTTCACGGACGCCCTCCCATCCCTCATGTCCCCGTTGCTCTCTCTGAGCCTCCCTACCTCCCTCTGCCTCGGAGGTCCTGCCCTCCCTCTGGTCCTCTGAGTCACATTGCCAGCCCTGTTAATGTCACCAAATCATACACTTAACCTAATTAAATGATCTCTTTTATGTATATTTCACCACAATAAAAATATGAGAGAAACCTCATCCTCATTTACAGTGGATTTCCCATCTCCGAGGTCCTCTTCTAGCCCTTACCATCCACTAGTGACTCGGTCTCTATTAATCTACCATTTGAAGATGCTTTATGTCCATGGAAACAAGCAATCCGTGGGCTTCGTGACTGCTTCCTCCTGAGCGTGGCAGTTTCCAGGGGATCGGGGCTGCGGTGCTCACCAGGGCTCTTTCCTTCTCAGCTGTGTCAGCGAGGTGTGCATCACTGTGACCAAAACACCCAACAAGGACAACCTAGAGGATGAAGAGTTTATTTGGGGCTCATGGTTTTGGAAGTCTTGGTCCATAGGTAGCCAAGTCCCTTGCTCAGGCCAAGGTGAGGCAGCCACTCCTGGAGAAGAGTCCCTCAGAGGGACACTGCTCAGCTATAACAGGGTCAGGAAGCGGAGGTGGGAAGAGCCCAGAGAAGATGCACCCTTCAGAACACACGCCCAGAGGCCACCCCTTCTAGCCACACCCCCCATGCCTAAAGCTACCACCCAGCTCCTTCAAACCAGGATGGACTAAGAAGGTGACAGCTCTCATGACCTAATCATTAGCCTCTGAATTCCTGCATCAACAGGAGCTTTGGGGAGACACCTCATTTACAAACCATGACAGTCTGTCCCTTGTCCCCAGAAGCTCATGTCTATCTCACAATGAAAAAATGCAACTAGTCCATCTCCAAGAGTCCCAGAGTCTTTTTTTTTTTTTTTTTTTAAATATTTACTTATTTATTTATTTTAGTTTTAGGCGGACACAACATCTTTGTTTGTATGTGGTGCTGAGGATCGAACCCGGGCCGCACGCACGCCAGGCGAGCGCGCTACCACTTGAGCCACATCCCCAGCCCCCAGAGTCTTAACAGTTCCAGCTTTGTCCAGAAGTTGTGTCCAGGTCCAAAGTCTCGTGAGATTCAAGGCAAACCCTTGGCTGGGAGCCCCTGTAAAAACCAAAAGCAAGTTACATCTATCCCATAGACAGCGACACCCTGTAAACATTCCCATTCCAAAAAGAAGGAAGGGGGGCATCGAACAGAGGCTACCAGGAAAGATCGGAACCCAGTGAGCAAACGGGTTTCCTACCTCCACACCAGGACCTCGGACACTTGGCCATGAGATGTCATTTCCCAAGGGCTCTTGGGCAGCCCACCTGGGCTCTTTGACCCTAGCACTCTCCACAGCCAGCAGCTTTTCTCAGTGGACAGTCCATGTTACCGGCATCTCTTGATTCTTGGGGTCTCCATTCCAGCTTTAGCTTCTCCTGCACAGCTTCACACATGGCCCTCTCAGGGGTGGCCTGCAGGGACTCTGGCCATGCTTCACTTTTCCTGGCTTCCCAGACCTTCTTCAGGAATCTCAGGGAAGCCACCATGACCCCTTACCTATTCCTAGGGATGATGCCAAGATGTGCTGCCAGCATGCACTACACCTGGGCTCCTAGAATCCCAGCTTCAGCAGCCCCGAGTACCTGTGTGGCTCCACGTGGTGAACCAACTTCCTCGGCCTCTCTGTGCTAGCAGTGCACCCTCAGGACCTCTTCTCAAAGGAATTTTCTCCTCTGTGCCCTGGAGCCAACTATTCCAGTGGGTGTGGTCTTGTAAATTCCAGAGGTGCCCTCAGACATCCTTCTCAATCTCTATGCAAAGTACTTAGCATCACTTTAGGGGCTATGATCTCTTCAACAACCACACCTTCCCGGGCCCCAGCTTTACCTACACTTTTCTGGCCAAACTACAAGACCTTAATATCCTTTAGCTTTGTTTTCTGCTCCCAATTCTCACAAAAACCTGATAAAAGCTGTCAGCAATATTCACCCCACTGACTGAATGCTGTGCTATCTTGAATTTTTCTCCACCTACCACTGGGGTTGTGGCTCAGTAGTAGAGTGCTTGCCTTGCATGTGTGAGGCACTGGGTTTGATTCTCAGTACCACATAAATAAATAAATGTCCATCAACAACTAAATTTTTTTTTAAACACAAGTTTTCTCCACCAGATCAACGAATCCATCATCTTTAAATTCAGCCTGACACAAAATCTCAGGACATGGGCAAATACAATCCAGTTCTTTGCCAAAATATAACATGAGTGGCCTTGAGTCCAGTTCACAATAGAACCCTCATTTCCCTCGAAAAGTCACAAGCACATTCTGATCAGCATTCTGGTTTTCTGAGGTCCCACAGAACTGTCCATGAAACTCCACTTAGAACCCTCCTAAAGCTTTTCTGTGTGCATCTCTAAACTGTTTAAAATTCCTCCCATAAACCAGCAGCAGAGGCTTCTGAACCACACGGTCAGGTTATCACAACCATGACCCCCAGTCCTGGTACCAATTTATGTTTTAGTTGGGTTTTGCGTCATTGTGACCAAAACACCTGACAAGAACCATTTAGAGGAGGAAAATTTTATGTGGGGTTTGTACTTTCACAGGTCTTTTTTTTTTCTAAATATTTATTTTTTAAGTGTAGATGGACACAACACAATGCCTTTACTTTTATGTGGTGCTGAGGATGGAACCCGGGTCCCACCCATGCTAGGGGAGCGCTCTACTGCTAAGCCACAATCCCAGCCCCAGTTTCACAGGTCTTGATCCATAGACGACCAGCTTCATTGCTCTGGGCCTAAGGTGAGGCAGCACGTCATGGGGGAGGGGCCCAGGGAGGAAAGATGCCCAGCTCATGGTGGGGTCAGGAAGCAGAGAGAAAGAGAAGGGAAGGGCCTACCAGGCGCCATGACACATGCCTGTAATCCCAGAGGCTGGGGAGGCTGAGGCAGGAGGATTGCAAGTTCAAAGCCAGCCTCAGCAAAAGCGAGGCACTAAGCAGCTCAGTGAGACCCTGTCTCTAAATAAAATACAAAATAGGGCTGGGATGTGGCTCAGTGGTCGAGCGCCCCTGAGCTCAATCCCCAGTATAGAAAGAAGGAAGGGGGGAAGGGCCACCAGTGACCCCCCTCCTCCCACCAGCCTCACCTGCCTAGTTACCACCCAGTCAGTCCATTCAAACGAATAATCTAATCATTCCACCTGTAAACATTCCTGCATTAACAGAAGTTTCTGGGGAACTCCTCATATTCAAACCTAAACACAGCTGACTTTCACATCGTCATGGGAAGGTGTACCACACTTACATGTTTATAAGTTGGTGGACATTTGGATTTTGTTTCCACTTTTGAGCTACTGTAAATCATGCTGCTATGAACATTCATGTACAGGCTTTTTCTTGGCTAAATGCTTGTGTTTCTCTAGGGTATATATGTTTAGCTCTTTTTTCCTCCAGGACTGTGGATGGAACCAAGGGGTATTCTACCACTGAGCCACATCCCCACCTCTTTTCTAAAGTTTGAGACATGGTCTCACTCAGTTGCCCAAGATGGCCTTGAACTTGTGATTCTCCTGCCTCAGCCTCCTGAGTTTCTGGGATTACAGGTATGTACCATTGTGCCTAGTTTCTTTCTCTCTCCCTAAACATTTATTTTTGTTTAGTTGTAGGTGGACACGATACCTTTATTTTATTTTTATGTGGTGCTGAGGATCGAACCCAGTGCTCATGCATGCTAGGCAAGCGCTCTACCTCTGAGCCTCAACCCCAGCCTCTCTCTTTCTTTACAAATACAAATTACATACATCTGTGGTGTGCATTATGTTTTAACACATGTATACATCGTGGAATGGCTAAATCAAACCAATTACCATACGTTACCTGGCCGCCTCCTCATTTCTTTTGTGTGTTGTGAGGACGTCTATGATCTATTCCCTTAGCAATTTTCAGGTTCACAATACACTATTAAGCACAGTCACCCTGTTGTGTATGGGTCTCCTGTTGAGCTACAGTTGTGCTTTGACCAACCTCTCCTGACTGCTTTCCCTTCTTTTCTAATGTATTTTTAACTATGAATAATCCCTCTAACATGACTGTGCCTCATGCCACGTGTTTCAATACATTTTCCATTCATGCAGTTTTATGCAGTTTCTACTTCCTCTTTTGATTTCTTCTTTGACCTCTGGGTTATTTACTTTCATAATACTTGTGGGTGTTTTGAGATTTCTTCATGTTATTGATTTCCGCTATGGATGTAATATTTCAATCTTGTAAACAGCATCTAGCTCGGGTCTTGCCCTTCTCTTCAGGATGCCAATCCTGCCCTTTTTTTGGTCCTGGGGATTGAACTCAAGAGCACTTAACACTGAGCCCCATCCCCAGCCCCTGTTTATATTTTATTTAGAGACAAGGTCTTACCGAGTGGCTTAGTGCCTCACCATTGCTGAGGCTGGCTTTGAACTCGCCATCCTCCTGTCTCAGCCTCCCGAGCTGCTGGGATTACAGGTGTGGGCCACTGCACCAGCTTAGATGTACCTTTTGAAAATGTTTTTCTTTGTAAATTATTATAGATTCATAGGAAGTTGCAGAATACAGCGCATCTTCCCCTGATCCACTTTTAGACTGGAATGAGGAAAAGGGACCATTTTTACCCTCCTACCTGAAAGAACCGGAAATATCAGACAAAATGTATGAGACAGCGGTGAGGACGTCGACTGTCAGGCCACGGAGGACCAGGGCCCCCAAGGAATGGGAAACAGGCAGCTGGGCCTCCAACTGGCCCTGGAGAGGTCCTGGGGTGGGGACCAGGCTGAGCCCAGAGGAATCCCAAGCTGAGGAACTGCAGCTGGGGCTTGGGGACCATGCTCAAGGTCACTGGGTGGAGCACTGCGGGGAGACATTTGCACAGGGAGAGACCCCAAGTTCTGCAGAGGGGCTCCCTGAGTACACAGCAGGGTGCTCATGCATGCACGTGTGTGAAGTGGCCAGTGAGAACTGGGGAAGGAACCTTCTGGAAGAATTAGAAGAAACCTTGCCAGGTGTTGGATAATCCTAACATCTCCCAGCAGCCAGAGCGGAAACCCTGTGCGTCTTGGAGGACTGGCAGAAGGCTCTGAAGGGTCTGGCTTCCGTGGTGGGAAATGATTCGTCCTGGTCAAGTGCGGCTACTCTAGTTTGTGACCTACCTCAACCCTTTCCCTTCCTTTTTAAGACTGAATAATATTCCACATACACTGGAAGAGAGAGGAGACCTTACAAAAAGAAGTAAAATTTATTATTCTGAGTAACATGAATCAGTCACAAAAGAACAAATCTTGCACAATTCCACTTATATGAGGAACTGAGTGTGGTCAGATTCATAGATAGGGAAAGTGCACCGGCGGTTGCTTGAGCCATGGGGAGGGAAGCGGGGGTGGGTGAGTTATTGTTTAATGGGGACCAAGTTTCAGTTTTGCAAGAATATTCCTGCCTGGTGCTGATGACTGCCCCAAAATGTAAATGCACTTGCCAGATGTGGTGGTGCACGCCTGTAATCCCAGGGATTTGGGAGGCTGAGGCAGGAGGATGGCAAGTGTGAGGCCAGCCTCAGCAACTTAGCAAGATCCTGTCTCAAAATAAAATATAAAAAGGGCTGGGGTATCAGTGGTGCATGCCTGTAATCCCAGTGGCTTAGGAGTCTGAGGCAGGAGGAAGGTGAGTTCAAAGCCAGTCGCAGCAAAAGCGAGGCACTAAGCAACTCAGTGACACCCTGTCTCTAAATAAAATACAAAATAGAGCTGGGGATGGGGCTCTGTGGTTAAGCACTCTGGGTTCAACCCCTGGTACAAAACACACACACGCACACACACACACACACTTAATGTCACTGAACTATAAATTTAAAAAGGCTAAGATGCACCATGGCTGGGCACCATGGCACACACCTATAATCCCAGCCGCTCGGGAGGCTGAGGCAGGAGGATCACAAGTTCAAAGCCAGCCTCAGCAACTCAGCAAGGCCCTAAGCAACTCAGCAAGACCCTGTCTTAAAATAAAATACAAAAGGGGCTGGGGATGGGGCTGCATGGTTAAGCGCCCCTGGGTTCAAACTCTGTACAAAAACAAAACAAAAAAAGTGAAGACGGTAACTTTTAGGGGGTCTGTATCTACCACAGCTGAAACAAGTTTTTCTTTTTCTTTTTTTTTTTTTTCAAGCCAGAGGCAAAATAAGGAATTCTTCAGACATTCCAGAGGGTAAGGAATGTCTCCACAGCGGTTCTCCTGACAAGATATGTTGCAGGAAACCCTTCCGGGCAGAGGAGGAGATACCAGAGGGAAATCTGGGCTGCACAGAGGAATGGAGAAGGGGCGATGGTAACTCTGGGGAATTATAAGCTGCTTTTCTTATTATCTAAATCCCTTTCAAAGAAAATTGACTGGAAACGCAGGTGACTGCCACGCATTATGCGGGTGGATAATCTGAGGTACCGGGGCTGAGGGGCAGGTCTGCACGCCACGTGTGGACTGGAATTGTCCCCTGCAGGGAGCCTGTGATCAGTTAAGGGTGTCCACTAGAAACTACAGGAAACGGGGCTGTGGCTCATCCATGTACAAAGAAGATAAAATGCAATAACAAAAAATACCGGATTCATCCAAAAGAAGGTAGAAAAAGAGGTCAAAGACCAGATGGGACACACAGGCAAGAGGGACAGCAGGGATACAGTCACACGGATCCACAGAATCATCACATCAAACCCGGACTGTGTGAGTGTCCAGTTATGAGACAGATGTCAGGTGGAACAGAGCGAGGCCCACATATATGCTGTCACAACAAATGCTCTTTGTAAATAGAAAGTCCTCTTCTATAAAAGTTAGTTCAAAATGGACCACAGGGAGGAACGGCAAATCAAAAACTATAAAACTATAAAGAAGGAAACAGGAGAAAAATCTCTGTGGCCTTAGATGAGACCCACACATGTCACATTAACTCCCAAAGCAGGATAAGCATGAGCCGTAAGAGAAACCGCGCTTACGTAGACTTTACTGAAATTGGAAACATTTGCTCTCCAAAAAACATCCTTATGAGAATGAAAAGACAAGCCACAGATTAGGAGAACATGGCCAATGGTGGTGGGTACATGATATAAAATTAACAAACCAAACTGGTTTATTTAAAAGACTGATATAGGCCAGGTGTGGTAGCACACACCTGGAATCCCAGTGGCTCGGGAGGCTGAGGCAGGAGGATCGTGAATTCAAACCCAGCTTCAGCAATTTATCAAGGCCCTGAGCAACTCAGTGAGACCCTGTCTCTAAATAAAATACAAAACAGGGTTGGGGATGGGGCTCAGTGGTCCAGGGCCCCTGAGTTCAATCCCCAGTACCCCCCAAAAAACAATTAATATAACCAAAAAAAAACCCTTGCAAGACCATGAGGGAAGAGGGAAAGAATACACAGTGCGACGCCCCTGTGGAGCCTGACGAGGGTGAACAGAGAATATTCTCAGTCACTTTATGATACATTTGAAAACTTTGATGAAGTGGGAAAATTCTTTGAAAAAGTCAAGAATTTAAAGTCAGTTTATACAACTGACTTAAGGAGAAAGAGAAACCCTGAAGGGTCCTTATACAGTATTTATCAAAGGAACTTGCCCCAAACTTAAAAAACATTTCCACTAAATCCAGGTCCAGATGTCCTCATGACTGAAGTCTTCCAGACACTCAAGGAAGGAGGGTTGCTCTCATAGAAACCCTTCAGGGAGTGGAAAAGCAGGGCACACTTCTCTGCTGTTTTGGGTTTTTTTAAATTTATTTTTAAGTTGTCGATAGACCTTTATTTTATCTATTTATACGTGGTGCTGAGAATCGAACCCAGTGCCTCACACATGCGAGGCAAGTGTGCTGCTGCTCAGCCCCAGCCCCAGCCCTTGTTTTTTTGTTTTTTTTTTTTTTTTAATACTGGAGAGTCAATCCAGGGGCAATTTACCACTGAGCTACATCTCTAGCTTTTTTTTGGGTGGGGGGATACTCAGAATTGAACCTTTTTTGTTTTTGTTATTTTGACATGGGATCTCACTAAGTTGCTGAGGCTGGTCTTGAACTTGTGATCCTCCTGCCTCAGATGCTTGACCCCTGTGCTTTTGTACTGGGCCAAATGGGTTAAGCGGGGCCTAGCGTGATTAGACTCCTCTTCTCTGCATAACTGCATGGAAACTGGAAGTCAAAGGTGCAGCACCGTCATGGTCACTTTTCATGAATGGCTGTTCTATTTAAGTGCAGCCAGAAGAGGTGTGAATGCGTCCTTAGAGGGTTACAACTGGCCCTTGCTCTCACCTGCAGTGTGAGAGGCACAAGTCTTCCAGACCCTTCCCCACACTCCGGTTTCCTCTCTCCTCTCCCTCTGCCCTGCTGACCAACACAAGCCCCAGACCACCACCCGCTGCAGAGCAGCAGCCTTCCAAACACCCCCCAGGTGTCCCTGGCAGACTCGCTCCCTAGATCTCCCTCCAAGGTCTGACTTGTGGACCCACACGCTGCTTCAGGGGGGCTCGCTAGGGCTTTCCCACTGATCAGTTAACTCTCCTTTCTAGAGGGCTTTCCCTAGCACCACCTGCAGTTGAGTAAGTTCTGGTTCTGGTAGTAGATCCCTTATTCCATGAAACACAGTGGTTGGTTTTGTTGTTTTGTTTTTGTTTTGCTTCAAAATGTTTCTGCCTTTGCAGGGTGTCATGGCATACACCTGTCATCCCAGTGACTTGGGAGGCTGAAATAGGATGACTGAAAGTTCAAGTCCAGGCTAGGCAACTAAACAAGACCTTGTCTGAAAAGCAAATAAGGGCTGGGGATGTAGATCACTGGCAAAGCCCCCCAAAGTTCAATTCTGAGTACCTCCCCCCCAAAAGTTTCTGCTTAAATAAACTTAATATTGGGTTGTGGTGTAGCTCCGTTGTACGGCACTTGCCTAGCATGCAAGAGGCCCTGGATTTGATCCCCAGCATCATAAAACAAAACAAAACAAAACCAAAAAAAAAATGTCAATGTTGTGCAGCACAAAGAAAAGATAAGAACTAAAGACCAATGCCAATGGTATTAGTCAGTTTTTGGTTACTCTTACAAAGTACTTGAACTAATCAAGTTGAAAAGAGAAAAGGTTCATTTGGGCTCACAGTTCTGGAGACTTCAGTCCTTGGTCAGTTTGCCTATTGCTTTTGTGCCTGGGGCAAGGCAGTATGTCATGGCAGGAGAGCGTGGCAGAAGCAGCTGCTCACCCCAAGGCAGCTGAGAAGCAAAGAGAGAGGAAGAGGAGGGGCTGGGGCCTGATATCCCCTTCAAGGGCACATCCCTGATGACCGGACTTCCTTCTACTAAACCCACCTGCTAAAGGTCCCACAACCTTCCAAAAGCACCACACCCTGAGACCAAGTCATCAAGACATGGGCCTTTGCAGGGGACCCTCAAGGTGCCAACTATAGCAACTATATTTGTGATCCTGGGTCGGATTCTACAAAAGGAAAAGACATTGCCACAAAGACATTATTGAGAAGACTAGAGCTTTTTGAATATGGACTGTGTCTTGAAAGTAGTATGTGTTGGGCTGCAGAAATGGCTCAGTGGCAAAGCCTGTGTGTGTACAAGGCTCTGGGTTCAATTCCCAGCGCGCGCGCGCACACACACACACACACACACACACAGTCTATGTCAATGATAAATTTCCTGCAGTTGGCAAGGCACTGAAATAGAAGAGAGCATCTCTGTTCTTAGGGATTCCCTGCTAAAGTATCTGAGAGTAAAGGATCATGATGTCTTGACTTCCTCTCAAATGGTCCATTCGTCATCATGGTCATCAATTGTATTTGGAAAGATGAAAAAGCAGATAAGCAAATTTCAGTGAGCTGTGTAGCTCGAAGAAGGATCCATAGGTACTGGTCTTGTAATTTCTATAGGTTTAAATCCTTTTGAAATAATAGCCCTACCTTCCTCTACCGTCCCTGTTCCAAAGACATGGGTCTCCTCTCCGTTATCAAGATTATCAAGCCGGGCCAAAACATCTTCTGCTGGTGGCTGTCTGTCTGTCCTAGGAAGAGGATTGCTAGGTGTAAGAGCAAACACACATGGTTCGTTGACTATCAGCAAGTTTCCTTCCACAGAGGTTGGACCATCGTGTGTGCCACCAGCAATGCCCGAGATCCTGTTCTCCAGCTTGTGAAATGCTGCCAGTTCCACAGGTGAAAAATGCTACTTCAAAAGAGTTTTCTTTGGTGTTATTCCTTTTTGTCCCCCTGTTGGTGGGACTGAACCCTTACACATGCTAACCACCTGCCCTACCACCGAGTGACACACCAGTCTCACTGGTATTGTCCTGGATGAAGTTGAGCATCTTTGCATGTGAACTGTCTATTCATCTTTTTTACACACTTTAACAACTGGGCTTTGGGGGCTGGGGATAGAGCTCAGTTGGTGGAGTGCTGGCCTTGCATGCACAAGGCCCTGGGTTCAACCCCCAGCACCACAAAATATAAAATATAAAAATGGGACTTTGATCTTTTTCCTCATGACTTTGCAAAGTCCTTTATATATTAAGGCAATATAGACATTTTCTGTACAATGGAAGTTGTAAAGATTTTTCTCTGAGATTGTTACACTTTTCCTTTGTTATGGTGTCTTCTTAAGCAATTTCTAAATCTGTCAAAGTAGATTTATTTATAAATTTTATTGCATTGTTCCTGGGTTTCCCTGAGCATTTTATTAGTACAATTTCAAACCCACAGAAAAACGGAAGGATTGACACAGTGATCACCCCTGTGGCCACCCCAGATTCCTCTCATATTTTACCATATACTTTTATGATTTTCTATCCATTCATCTGACTTTGCGATGCCTTCCTCTAAATAACTCGGAGCATATTATGAACTCGAGACCAATGCTGGCTAGAGGTCATTTTCGTTGTTGCTTTAATTCTCAGCATTAACTGGTGAGATTTTCCCACTCCACAATGGAAATTTCACTTTTGGTTTCCTTTTTCAATGGGGATTTCTGATTCATTTGGATACTGTGCATAATTCGAGGAAGGGATCATACATATACAAATATATGTCACACACGTGTATAGATGGGTTCTATTTTTCAAGTTATAATTCACAAACCATAAAATCCACCCTTTGATGTATACAGTTCAGGGCGTGCAAACAACACCACGGCCACCTTACGCATAATTTTTTAACGTGTCATTTCACCCAATGGCCATTTAGTTGTCAGCAGACATACTAAGAACCCTCCTTTCCGCCCTGGAGTGAGGTCGCCCTCCTCGCTCCACGTCCGGGTGTGCGGGCGCGGAGGGCGGCTCTGTCCCTTGGCCTCTTGTCCGTTTATTCCGCGTGAGGCGTCTTTGAGGACATCTTTATTAAGACCGATAGTTCTGGGCCAGGATTCTGGAGAGAGGGAAAGCAGGACAGTTGGCAGCGACTCCCCAGCGACTGGGGAAAATCCACTCAGGCAGCGGGAAAGGCAGAGGGGTCAGTCGGGGCCTCTTGCCCACCTGCTCCCCAGCCCGGGGTAGGGGTCTCCCCTCCTCTGCGCACCTGTCCCCTGGGGAAGCTCTCTGCCACTAAGGCACCTACACAGCAGGACTGAGGCACCCCAAGGCCAAAAGTGACCAATCCCTGGTGAGGGAAACCTTCCGGGTTGTCAGGTGACATTTGTGAAGCCCAACGCGGGGCTCGGGGCTCGCTGCGGGAAGGGGCTGGCGAAGGAAAGTCCGCCCTGCTCCCGCCGGCACTCGCAGGTGCCCAGCAACCTGCCCCGGGCGCTGCTGAGGTCCCAGGGCCCGAGGCCCCGCCCCCAGCCCCTCCCCAGGCCCCGCCCCAGACCCCTCCCGAGGCCCTGCCCCGAGCCCCGCCCCCGAGACCCACCGTGCGGCTCCGCCCCTGAGGCCCCGCCTCGGGTGAGACCACGCCTCCTGCAAGAAGCCTTGGGGTCACTGCATCTCTCTGACACCCTCCACTGCCTCCTGCTGGACTGCCACCCCTGTCACGTTTCTTTTGAACACTTTGCCCCATATTTGTCTCATCCTATAAAACTCCATGGCTCGCAAGGGCTCCCAGCTTCCCTATCTCTTAAAAAAAAAAAAAAGAAAGAAAAGAAATCTGACTTGCCCTCGTACTGTGTCTCCGACGTCTATCGAGCCTAGAATAGCCCGCCTCAGGTGGAACACGATCCCCCCACTTCAGTACTTTCCTACATAATCTTCAGTGCCAGAAGAGGATCCTGGGGGCCACCCACAGTGGCGGGAGCCACTGCCCTGTGCGCAGCCCCTGCTGGCCCAGACTCGCCTGGACCCTGGGCATCGTGTTGCAGTTTGCAGTATCTGAGATGCTCTGGGGAAGAAAATGGGACCAACGATTTCCTGTCCTCACCAGCTGTCCCACACCTCCCACGTTTTCTTATTTAAAACTTTAGAATGTGTTTTTTTAAAAATAGTACCTAGTAGAATTTAAAAGACACATACCTGCTTTGGCCTATCAAGTCCTGTTTAGGAAATGTGTTCCTTTGCAAGATACTCACACACGTGGACAACAAACACTCGAAGCTATTCCTGGTGATGGCGTTTGTAGGCACAAATAATAGGGAACCCCTGGCGGCTCACCAACAGGGAATGATGAGATGAGCAGTGTAGCTAATGGACGGGTCACTGTGGGACAGTAACAACAATGGGTGGCCTATTGTTTTTCAAGATTAAAATGTTCCCCAAGACACGTGCCTACTAGAAAAAGGCAAAGCTGCAGAAAATTAAATTTTATTCTGGATTTTTAAAAAATCATCAACATGCTTCCATATGCATAGAGGAAAAAATACCTGCCACATGTTTAATTAGGGGCCACTTTGGAAAAATAGGATTGGAGGGGGCAGGCTGGTTTGCACTTTCTTTTTCTTCTTCTTCTTCTTTTTCTTCTTCTTCTTCTACTACTTCCTCTCTCTCTCTCTCTCTCTCTCTCTCATAGTGGGGATTGAACCCAGGGTTGTTTAACCGCCAAGCCACATCTCCAGTCCTTGTTTTATTTTGAAACCGGGTCTCACTAAGTTGCTTAGGACCTCTCTAAATTGCTGAGGCTAGTTTTGAACTTGAAATCCTCCTACATCAGCCTCCCAGGCTGCTGGGATCACAGGTGTGCACCACTGTACCCAACTCCCTGTCTCAATTTTTTAAAATGCATTGATTAATAGGGATTGAGATGAAGCTCAGTGATAAAAAACCCTTGGGTTCAGTCCCCACTACCATAAACAAATATATATATACACACACACACACACACACACACACAGAGACTTTTTTTTTTAATAATCCACATGCTCAGAAAGGCAGCATTGGTTTCCCATGAAGGTAATTCTTTCTTGCATTCAGAAAATGCAAGGTCAGAACCAAGATCCACTTGAACACTTGTGCCGGATGGATACTGCGGATCGGCACCTCATCCAAGGGACCCTCATGCATGTCCCAGATCTTGATTTACAGCTGTTAGGACACTTTTCCAGTAGAAGGCAATAGAGTACCGTGTTCTAAGGATGCCCAGCTATTCCGTGGGTTTTCCAACAGAGGGCGGTAAAGAGTGAGCGAGAGGCGCTGTACAGTTGATATGTCATTGTGCCTCCCTGCCTCTGTGCGTCCCTCTCTGAGCGAGGGGGGACATACTGTGTCCCTCTAACAGTCCCGGGAAGACTGATGGGGCAGTGGGAGGGCAAGCTCAGAAGGCTGAGGTCAGTGTGCGCAGGGGGCTCAGCCGCACATTGTCCAGGGACACACACAGGCCTCCGGTCTCCTGGCCCTAGCCCCCCAATCCCCTGGGGATCCTTGATAATCCTGCCACAAAGTTGCTCTGAAAAGGGCGGGGACTGGAGGGTGAAGGCCTGAGCCCCAGTCCTGACCAGCCCCTGTCCAGCCCCAGCCCCAGCCCCTTCCCCTGACCCTAGCTCCACCTGTGCCTCCACTGTTGGCTGGGCATCCGCCAGGACCTCCTGTCCCAGCCCGGATCCTGTCCCCGCCCAACCCCATCCTGGAACTTTCCAGCCAGGCCCCTCCGGCTCCAGTTTGCTCAGGTTTCACCTGGAGGAGGATGCGCAGCCCTGCCTGGAGAGCCGCCATGATCCACTGACCATGTCCTGCCTGCGAGGTTACTGGTGTTACAGACTCTGTGGACACTGCAGAACAAAAGAGAAAACCAGCACCTGCCCAGGGCGCACTGAGGAAGGTCTTCCAGGAAGGCATGTGGCAGGCAGCAGCTTTGGGACAGTTGGAGTCCAGGGTCACTGACCTAAGTGGACAGTGTCTAGGAGCCCATGGGGCCTCCTGTGTCCAAGTGAAGACATCGGTTTATATTCTCAATGATAGAAAATCCACTCATTTATGTCTCCTGAGCACCTGCTCTTTCCTGAGAGGTACTAAGGTAACTACGGCAGACAGAGGCTCACCTGGGCACTCTCCACTCAGCAGCACCAGTACCTCTCCTGCTCAGAACACTCCATGGCTCCCCAGGGCTCTTGAGGCAAAACAATGCCCCTCATTCTGGCCCTGCATGTCTTGGCTCCTGCCTGGGTCTTCAGCTGCATCTCCAGTCAGTGGTACTCCATGGGAGCACCAGGAAGAGCAGACAACTGACCTAGTCCCCATAAGCACCCTTGGATTTTCCTGCCTCTGGGCCTTTGCACATGCTGTTCCTTTTGCCTTGACTGTCCTTTCTCTTGAGACATAGTTAGTAAATACATGTGGAATGAGGTGGGGCGCACACCTGTAATCCCAGTGACTCAGGAATACAACTTGCAAGACTCAGCAATTTAGCAAGACCCTACACAATTTAGTGAGACCCTGTCTCAAAATAAAAGATAAAAAGTCTGTGGATGTAGCTCAGTGGTAGAGCACCCCTGGGTTCAATTGTTACTCCCAAAACATAAAATACAATAAATTTTAGACTTTCTTGTGGGAGACCAACCTCACACGTGACTGAGTCACACTCCCCAGCTGGGTGCTGAGGCGCTCAGTCAGGGTGTGTCTTGCTACAGCCCCATGGGTGGAGCTATGCTCACCTGTTCCTTTGTAATATGACCCCTTGCCCTGTTTAGGATAGAATCTTCCATGGAAGTGCCTTGTGTGTGTCCCCTTCTCTTACTGTGCCCTTGGGTGTGGCCTACCCAGATGTCAATCAACCTGCTGACAGACACCTGGGTGGTCATCATGAAGATGGACTCAGCCCCCTGAAACCTGACCCCTGGCCTCATTTGAATAGCTTCTCCTCAATAAAAGGGGTCAGCACGTGCTCTCGCTCTCTCTCTTTCTGCGGACCCTTAGGGTCAGAGGAGCTGTCACAGCGACCCCTAAAAGGTCTTTGTGTCTCTTGTGTGGTTATTTTGCGCAGCCCGGTCAGCCCAGTTCCCCTGAAGTGACCCCTGAGCCTTTTAGTCACTAGAACAGAAACCCAGCACTTTCTGCTTCCGGTTTTCCTCCGGCTCCATCTCCTTTCTCAGATCTTTTAGTTCTGGGGACTCTAGGGATGACCTGGACTGTGCTTCTCCCATGTCTCTCTCCCCACAGTCTTCTCATCTAGTCTTTTGACTTTAAATGACATTGACATATTGACAATGCCTAAATTTCAATCTCCAACTTGATTTCCCCCTGAACTTCAGGGCTGTGTCCCCAAGGACACGTTTTTTCCAAACCTAGGCTCACCCTCTTTCCCCCAAATCTGCTCCTCCCCAGTCCTTCTCTGTTGTACAAATGGCAGCTCCGTCTGAAGTGTTCTGGTCAAACCCTTTGGAGCCATTTATTTTATAAGGTCAGGATTATCTCAATGTCAGTGTCAAGGAAAGATATCACGAGAAAAAACCTGCAAATAGACATCCCTCATGAGCATACACGTAAAAAATCTTCAATAAAATATTAGTAAATCAAGTCCAGCCATGTGTAGAAAGGATAAGAGATTGGGAATGGGCGAGATTTGTCACAGAAATGCTGGGTGGATTCAACACTTGAAAAAAAACAGTCAGATCCAGCAATCCCACCACTGGGTGTGCTGAAAATAAAGTGAAATCAGAATGTCCAAGAGCCATCTGCACCCCCATCTTTGTGGCAGCATTATCCACAACAGACACGATACAGAATCAATCAACTCAAATGTCCAGCGGTGGAAACAGAAAACATGGTACATATACACAATGGAATACCACGCAGCCTTACAAAAGGAGAAAATCCTGTCATCTGCATCAACATGGACGAACCTTATTTTATTTCATAAAATAAGCCAGGCATAGAAAACCAAATCTGCATGATCTCGCTTATGTGGGGAATCTAAAAACATTGATCTCATGCAATTAAAGATTAGACTGGTGGTTACCAGAGGCTGAGGGACAGGAAAGTAAGGGACATGTTGGTCAAAGTGTAAAAAATTTCAAGAGCTGGGAATGTAGCTCAATGGTAGAGCACTTGCCTAGCATGTGCCACCCCTGGGATCCATCCCCAGCACCACAAATGTGCAATAAATCTACCTGAACAAATGAATATACAAGAGAACAAAACCACTGCTAACATGATACTTAATGGCTAAAGACTGAATGCTGTACCCCCTAAGATCAGGATCAGGGAAAGGTTGTTCACTCTATAATCCTCTTTAAAATCATATTGAAGTTCCTTGCTATTGCAATAAGACAAGAAAAAATAAATAAAAGGTATGCAGATTTGAAAGGAAAACTGTTCACAGATGACATGATTGGTTACATAGACAATTTCAAGAAATCGACTTTAAAAATGTTAGACATGATACAGAATCAAAAAGTGAGTCTAACTATATTTCAGGTTATAAGGTTAAAACCTTGTACTCACATGCCTGTTCGATTTCTCGGTAAATCTCATCAGCTCTACTTTCATAGTATATCCATAATCTAAACATCCCTTGTACCTCTACTGTGATCTCCTTGGTCAAAGTCACCAACATCTCTTGCTTGGAATTTGTAAGAGCCTCTTAGTCTAATCTCCCTGTTTTCACCCTCACCCCTTATGGAATTACCTCTTCTGCTCAGAAACCTCCCATGACCCTATGTCACTCAATAAACATTACAGTCTCCACAGTGACCCACCAGATTCCCCAAGACCAGCCCTGAAGGAGTATCTGGGTTGTCATCTCCTAGCAGTCTCCTTCCTGTCACTCTGATAAAGCCACAATGGGCAAGCACCTTCCCAGTTTCTCCAATAAGCCATGCTCCCTGCCTCAGGGCCTTTGCAGCTGCCTTCATCTTCACTCTGGAACTCCCTGCTCTCAATTGTCTGCATGACTCCCTCCCTCACCTCCTTCAGAGTTTTCGCAGTGAGAGCCTCTCTGATTAAAGTAGATAAAAATTGGAACTCAGGGGCTGGGGGTGTGGTTCAGTGGTAGAGGATGAGGTTGGAATGCACAAGGTCCTGGGTTCAACCCCCAGCACCTAAAGAAAAAAAACTTCTACATCCCCAGGACTCTTTGCCCTCCTTTCCTGATTTTTCTCCTCAACTGTTTGAACCTTTTGACAGAACGTGCTTTATGGTGTTTACACCTGCCTCCCCTCTTGTCTTTTGATTTTTAAAAAACCAGTTTGGTTCATGGCTACATGCCCAGTACCTAGAAGATGCCTGGCACAGAGTCGGTGGCCAATTAGTATGTTTTGAAGGAGTGAATCAGAGTGATAATGAGAGGACTGATAGGAAGCTATAGAAAACCAGTGGAAACACTGTCCCCAAGGTGGGGGAAAGGGGACACTGAAAGAAGGCTTCCTGAGGGAATAGCCTTCCAATCTATGGGGCATCTGAGGACAAACAGACCAGAGAAGCTGTCACCCTCTGCAAGTTGCCCCCCAACTTCGGGTGCGCAGACCTTACCCATGCCGCTGGTGGCTCCCGTTATCACTGGGGGAGAGAAAAGGAGGAGGGCAGGAAGGGCCAGCTTCCTCCCCAGGGGCCCTGCCCGGTGTCCTGGCCCAACCTCCGTCCACCCCAGATCCTGCCCTCTGCGGGTTCCTCGGCTCTGCATCCCAGACCTGACCCTCGCCCCGGGCTCTCGTCCTCACCCGGCATCTGGCGCGCTGACACCTGCTCCCTCATCTGCACAGGTTCGGAGACTTCATTCCTCCGTACTCTGGCCGCCCCAGCCTTCATCTCCCCTGCCTCCAGCAGTCCCTTCGCCCCCACCCTCAGGGGGGCACTCATCTGTCTCCTGTCCTCGGTTCTACAACCCCACCCCAATCACTCCCCACCGGTCCATGGCCAGGGGCGGCCCTGCGTGCCTGGGGCATCGGGTAGACGTGGACTCCGCCCCCAGGGCGCTGGGCACAGGCCACGCGGACTCCAGCGAGGCCCAGCGCGTGCACGACTAGCAGGTTATCAACACTGATAATCAGCTGGCCTGCTCTCACAGCCCGGCTAGCATTCAGCCCCGCCCCTCATTCTAGCCACGCCCCATTCCATAGCCCAGACCACGCCCACCAGCCCTCGCGCCGCCCTCTATAGTCTCCTTGCCCAGGACCTGGGCGCTGGGTGGGCGAGGGTCCGCAAAGGGCCTCACGAGCTGGTTGGTGAATCCAACCAACCTGAGGAGTCCTGTTTCTTTCTTTCTTTTTTTAGGCGGGTTACCAGGGATTGAACTCAGGGGCACTGGACCACTGAGCCACGTCCCCAGCCCTGTTTTGTATTTTATTTACAGACAGGTCTCACTGAGCTGCTTAGTGCCTCGCTTTTGCTGAGGCTGGCTCTGAACTCCTGCCTCAGCCTCCCTAGTGTCTGGGACTACAGGCGTGCGCCATCGCGCGCTTGATTTCTACTGTCAATCACAAAGGGGTTTATGTATGTAAACCAAAAATGCCTCCTACAGATTTTCAGCTCAGGCTGAAAAAGTCCTTCCAGTGGCCTTTGCTTCCCCTGTGACTGTACTTCTCAACCTCCCTTACAAATTCTTTCTCCCTTTTCCCTCCAGCTGTTCTTCGTGTTTTATTATTATTGCTGCTGTGGCAAAATATATATAACATAGAATTTTACTATTTAATTTTTTTTATCATGCAATATTGTACACCAGTAGAAAAACTCATTTGGAGACGGCAGAAATCCTGTATGACTGTACGGAGCAGGGGAGGATGTTTTCTGAGGTTTTGAGGGAAGGAAGCTGTTGTGTAAGAGAAGAATCGGCCAAGGCAAAGAAAATCCTCAGGAATGTCTGCTGCGGTCTAGCAAATACTAACTTTTATGCGAGGCGGGATTTACACATCTGAGAACTTGATAGCTTGTTGACAGCTCAATGGATTAAGATTTTGTTAGGCTCTCTTGAAAAGGCAACCAGAAAAATGCACCAGTAGCCGGGGACAGCCGGGCACACCTGTAGTCCCAGCAACTCTAGAGGCTGAAGCCAGATTGCTTGAGTCCAGGAGCTCAGGAACAGCCTGGGCAGCAGAATGAGATCCTGTGTCAAAAATAAAAATAAAAATAAAAAGGGCTGGGGATGGAGCTCAGTGGTAGACTGACCCAGGGTTCAATCCCCGGTGCTAGGGAAAAAAAAAAAAAAAATTGGCACCGTCTCTATACTCTGCTCTCAGCTTACCTGATTGTGACAACCTTGTTCACCTGTATTGCCAAGAAAATAATGGGGCTGCTGCAGGTATCCTCAGAAGAGCTGTAGCCTCTCTCGGATGTGTTCTAGAGCAGATTTTTCAGGTCAGCTGGGCCCTGTGGCGGCAGGCATGACCCTATGCTGCACGTGGTGGCTCCAGCTGCTACTGTAATTGACAGAGGCAGTTATTTAACTCTGGGCTCCCACTTGCCTCCAGCTTCCCATGCTGGGCCACTAACACAGCTGTGTCTGCCCCTTGTGACCTTCTGGATAGATTTTTTTTCTTTCTTTTTTTTAAAATTATAGCTATTAACACATATTAATTGCATGAATTAACAGGTCTCACTGTGGCACTTTAATACATGCATACTTCCATCATCTCCACCCTCCTTTCTGCCCTCTCCTGCCCTCCTCTTTTCGCCCAGCCAAACGGATTTTATAGATCCAAATCCTCTGTGGATCAAATTGGACCAAGGAACAGCCAAACAACAATAAAAAAGCCCACTCGTTTGCCTGGCAGAGCATGTCTATAATCCCAACTACTCAGGAGGCTTAGTCAGGAGGGAAGAAAGTTTGAGGCCAGCCTCAGCAATTTAGCAACCCTCTTTCAACCCTTTTCAAAATAAGGGCTGGGATATAGCTAGGTGGTAGTGTTCCTTGGTTTAATTCCCAGTACTACAAAATAAATAAATAAATGTAAATTATACTCAAAACTGTCCTTGATCATCAGGGAAAGTGGTACATAAACTTATTTTTTTTGTTGGGGGTGGGTGCTGGAGATTGAACCCGGGGTCACTTTACCACAGAGCTACATCCCTGACTCTTATTTTTTATTTATTTATTTATTTTTTTAGGTGTAGATGGACACAACACAATGCCTTTATTTTTTATGTGGTGCTGAGGATCAAACCTCCGTCCTGCCCGTGCGAGGCGAGCGCTCTACCGCTGAGTCACAATCCAGCCCCTCTTATTTTATTTTCAAGAAAGAGACTTGTTAAGTTGCTGAGGCTGACCTTGAACCTGCAATCCTCCTGCCTCAGCCTCCTACATGGCTAGGATTACAAGTGTGTGCCACTGTGCCTGGCAGAACAGAAACCTTTTGATATGAAAAGGACTTTAAGTCCCTGCCCTATGTATGCTTTGTCCAGTCACCTGCCATCAGCCACTGTGGACCTCTGGACTGCTCTGATGCTGAACACCCTTCACTGTCCACATCCCACCTGACAGAGTACAAGGACTTTGGGTTACTTCTCCCAAATTCACCCTCTTTCACCAGGAAGTGGCCTGGAGATGTCATGCCCATTTTTCCATAAAAATGGAATGTAGAAATTGACAGATGGGAAACGTAACAGTGGTTCACTTCATGGTTTGAATGTAGCCCTTGCTACTCTGCCAAAAAAAAAAAAAATCTGGCATACTTCAAATAGGAGATGTGGATTCCTGTGTCCTGGTTGCCCTGTGCCTGACACCTCTAAGCCTGCCCTCCCTGGACGCACTGAGTATTATGGAAACGTGACTGAGCGCTCTGATTGTTCTGGGGTACCTGGAGCATCACCCACAGGTAACAGATGCTTGGCCCCCACTGACAAGCCTTGGTGTCCCTTTTCACCAGAAGGTCAAGTGCCCTTCAAGGTTGTTTGAAAAAATTCTCCCTGTCCCCTTGCTAAGACAGATTTTATGAAGTATCACTGACCATCAATGCTGCCATTAAATAAAATATCCCTCTGGACTCCCAGGAGCTGGGCCAAGTTGGACACAGCTCACCATCTGCAGGGTGCTTGGAAGGTCAGCCCTGCAGATGGTCTCACAGAGTCTGTTCCCAGGCTCCTGAAGCCATAAAATTGGCACATTATTCCCAAGGTCTCCATCTCGGGGTTGGGGAGTCAGCTCAGTAGAGCACTTAGCAGGCAAATCCTGGGCTCATCCCCAGCACTAGAAAAAACAACAACAAAAACACCTTCATCTTCATCTCTGTCTCTACTTTTCCTCTCCCCTAGGACCCCCTCCTAGTGGAAGGACAGGGCCAAACTCCTTTGACCTTTTAAGCAAAAACTTTTCCTTTTGTCCCATCTATTAAGAAGCAGATCGGGGTTGGGGCTCGGTGGTGGAGCGCTTGCCTAGCACTGGTGAGAGCCTGGGTTCAATCCTCAGCACCACATAAAAAAAAACAACAAATAAAAAAAGTTAAATTGTTAAAAAAAAAAGTAGATTGGAAACTGCTTCTGGTTCATGTGTCCCCTTCTCCTTCTGACCTTCTACTATGGACTCTCTTTAAGTCCTGGTGGCCAGGGGGATGATGGATGTCACAGCCTGTTGGCACTCACATTTGTGTGGCCTGTCTTGGAAGCTCCATCTTGCTGTCACTGATCCTTCCTGCTTTTCTGAGAGCCCTCATGGCCTTATGCCCATTCCCCGGACATGGTCATGTCCACTGACAGGCATGCTTGCCCGGGTTGTCCACATCTAACAGGGCAAAAGGAACCGGAACTGGGTTTTGTTCCTGCCAGAGTGAGCACCTGATGGACCAAGCACGGAGGGTGGATGGGCAAGACGTGGTGTCTACAACCCCAAAGAAAACCCTCTTCTTCTTTTTTTTTAAATATTTATTTTTTAGTTATAGGTGGGCACTATCTTTTTTTAAAAAAAAATACTTTTAGTTGTAGATGGACACAATACCTTTACTTATCATTACGTGGTGCTGAGGATCGAACCCAGAGCCACAGCCACAGCCCAAGAAAACCCTCTATGGAGTTAATGGGTCCTCAGTGAACTTCTAGGGAAGCCCACAGAGAATCCTGCACAGGTAAGATGGGTGGGAAGGAACTCTTGTCAAAATAGGCATGGACAGGCATGGACAGGCGTGGTGGCAAACACCTGTAATACCAGCATCTCGGGAGGCTGAGGCAGGAGGATCACAAGTTCGAGGCCAGCGACTTAGGCCATAGCAACTTACTGAGACCCTGTCTCAAAATAAACTATAAAAAGGGCTGGGGATGTGATTCAGGGGTTGAGGGCCCCTGGTTTTAATTCCTGCTACTTAAAACAAAAAGCAAAAAACTAGGCATGGTATGGGGCCTTTCCTGGCTGACAAAATACGACGCTGTTATAACCAAACCCTGTGATTTGATCCACAGGCAGCATTCTCCAACTCTCACTAGGACGCAAGTGACTCAGCACTGACATTTATGACCACAACACTGGCCAGACAGCTAAATGCTCTGGTCGGTCCTCCCTCCACCTGGTGCAACCTGTCCTGCCGTTGGGTCCGCTCCTCTGTGGTGAGGCTGCCCACAGTTGCGCCGGGTCCAGGCTAACTTGGTCAGGCAGCAGCCACACCTCGGAGCTGCCAAGGCCAGGGCAGGCCTCCTGTCAGACGCTCTGCAAGCTGTCCTGCCGTTAGGCTGACAGGAGCACGTGGATTGGAGGCTGAGGCTGCCAACAGGGCTAGTGACAAAGGTTGGTCGCGAAATCCCCTGAACTGGGGTAATCTCAGGTTTCACTCTGGCCTGGACCGCAAACATTGATTACTTATTTCTGTGCTGGGGATGGAACCCAGGGTCTCACGCAGAGCTCCCCCCCTTCCCCCTTTTCATTTTGAGATGGGGTTTTGCTAAATTGTCCAGGCTGACCTTGAACTTTAGATCCTCCTGCCCTCAGCCTTTTGAGTGCCTTGGATTATAGGTATGCACCACCGCACCCACCTTGTTTTTTTTTAGTTGTAGATGGACAGCGTGCCTTTATTTTTTTAATGTGGTGCTGAGGATCAAACCCAGGGCCCCACACATGCTAGGCAAGCACTCTGCCACTGAGCCACAGCCCATTTTTTTTTTTAAATGTGTCAATTAAGTATATAAAGTCTACCCACATAAATGGTCTGCTACCTGGCTCCACCTGTCACCACATGCTCCTCCTTAAATGCCAGTTAAATAAAAATTCAGGCTCCCTCATTTGTAAGGTTGTGCCAGACAAAGGAGATTACTTTGAAAATCCACTTGCACGTTACCATTAGTTCTTTTCAGCGGTGAGGACTGTCACGAGCCGTCTGCGGGCTGTGTGTGTGAGCTATTGCACATCCTGGCCACTTGAGGGGCAGGCCTGGCACTGCGGGCTCCCTGTCAGGGAGTGAGCGCAGGTGCGCCTCCCCTCCAGCTGGGCCTGTGATCCCACGCAGCACTGAGACGGTGTGACTCGCCAAGATGTCAATTAACCTGCTGACCACAAGACACCACCAAGCAAGACTCCGCCCTTGGAGCCTTATCGCCTGCCTTATTTGGTGAAGAACATTTTATCAGAACTCCTTTGTGGTCCCCCTATAAAAATAGAGAGATTCCGGGTTCATGCTCTCTTTCCAGCGTGGAAGCTGGACATTAAGGTCGCAGAGCCGTCCCACCCTTACCCTTGGTTTAAGAACTACTCTCTGTATCGTGTGATTTTTCGCCATTTTCTTAGCGGCCAGCTCTTTGAAACCCTTTTTTTTTTTTTTTTTTTTTTTTTTTTNAAGAAAAAAGAAAAGTCACATTCCATTACGTTACTGTAATGTTGTAACTGTGTTGATTACATTTTGGAGGTATACTGGGAATTGAACCCAGGGGTGCTTTTACCACTGAGCCACAACCCCAGACTTTTTTTATGTTTTATTTTGAGGCAGGTTCTTTGTTGCATAGGGTCTCTCTAAATTGCTGAGCCTGGTTTTGAACTTGGGATTCTCCTGCCTCAGCCTCCTGAGTCGCTAGAATTGCAGGTGTGCGCCACAGTGCCTGGCAGCCACTGATATGGTATCAAAAATATGGTAACATATTTTTAAAATATATTCTTAGTTATTGGTGGATCTTTATTTTATTAATTTATTTATATGTGGTTCTGACAATTGAACCCAGTGACTCACATGTGTAAGGGAGGTGCTCTACCACTGAGTCACAACCCCAGCCCTGGTAACACATTTTTATTTATTCTTTTTAGATAAAGGTGACAGTAGAGTGTATTTTGACATATTATACCTTCGGGGAGTATAGCTTCCCATTCTTGGGTGATAATGTGTTGATAATATCATGGAAACCCGGCCTCACTCCAATCAAAAGTTCACAGTTCTTGGGGCTGGGGTCATGACTCAGTGGTTGAACGCTTCCTGCCATGTGTGAGGCACTGGATTCGGTACTCAGCACCACATGAAAATAAATAAGTAAAATAAAGGTATTGTGTCCATCTACAACTAAAAAAAAAATTTTCAAAGTAACAAAGAAAAGTTAACAGTTGTTACCTTCTATGTGCCTAGACCCTGGTACCAACTGCCTAGCACAAGGAAACTATCGATTCATTGATGGAAAACACGGCTTCTAAGTGAATCACATCAGGCAATAACATGTCACTTACTCCAATGAAAAGAGCAGCTGAACACCCTCCACCAACACCTGAGGCTCGCCATCTTATTAGCTACCTTCCCCAGGGTTGGAAGGATGATTTAAAGGAATGTGGGGACATTTCCTTAAATCTGCTCTTTTCTGCATTTTTACTTTTTTTCTAATCTATGTTTCTCTTTCCCTGTTTTGCAACTCTTTCCCATCAGCTGCTAATGGGAATCTTTCCTCCAGCGCCATCAACTGGACCCTTGCCTGTACCAGGGATTGGACACTGGACATGGTGTTCTCCCCGCGTCAACTCAACTTTATTATGTGAGACATTCTAAGAAGCTTCAGATGGAGGAAGGATCAGAGATCCAGCTGCATATTGCTAGCCTGGGGAAAGCTCAAATCCAAAATTCTAAGTATGGTTTCTACAGAGAGCATTTTGCCTTCATGCCATTATAAAGTTGAAAAACCACAAAGAAAAACCACGTCAGGGACCATCTGAATGGGATAAATATGATAATGATTGATATCTTTATTTCCTTCCTGATTTTGAAAACAAAGGGATACTGCTTCTGGGCACTCTGGCACATGCACACCTCTAATCTCAGGGCTTGGGAGGCTGAGGAAGGAGGATTCGAAAGTTGGAGGCCAGCCTGGGCAACTTAGTAAGACCCTGTCTCAAAATAAAAAAGTAAAAGGGCTGAGGATGTAGCTCAGTGGTAGAGTGCCCATGGGTTCAATCTTCAGCACTAAAACATAAAATAAATTTTAAAAATAAAATAAAAAAGGAATACTTCCAATGTTTTTGTTTGATAAATATCCTTTATCACGTTAGGGAGGTCCCCATCTAGCCCTATCTGCTTTTAAAGACATTTTTTGGAGGGCTGGCGACAGAGTTCAATGGTGGAAAGTGTAAGACTCTGGGTTCCATCCCCAGTAACATAAAATAAGCTTTAAAAAAATTTATTTCTATTCATGAGCTACATTTCATTAAATGCTTTCTTGTCATATGATCCTGGATTCTTTCTTCTTTAATCTATAAATGTGGTAAATTCTATTAATAGAATAATATTTGAACCCTTTTGCATTTCTAGGGTAAATATAGCTTGATCCATATAAATTCTAGATTTTCTTCATTGATATATTAAGATTTTTCTGTCTTTTCTACTTCTTTACCCATGAGGCCAGCCTATAAGTTCTTTTTTTGTGCATGTGATACTGGGGATTGAACCTGGGACACATTGCCACTGAGCTCCAAACCTAGCCCTTTTTGAGGCAGGGTCTTGCTAAACTGCTGAGGCTGACCTCAAACTTGGGATCCTCCTACCTTAGCCTCCAGAGTTACTGGGATTACAGGTGTGCATCACCACACCTGGTAGCCTATAAATTCTTATTTGGACACAAAGGCATGCTAATGTCACACACTGAGGATGTGTCTCCTTTCCATTCCCTGGAACAGTGAACCTAAGACTTCAACTTCACTATCCTGGGAGCTTTGGGAGACCCATCTGTAAAACTGCCCTCAGACCTATTTTCTTTTCTATCTATCTCTACCCACCCCTAGAGAACCTCATCCACCCCCCGCCCTTTATTGTGGCAGTAGGGATTGAACCCAGGGCCTTGTGCATGTGACCGAGTGCTCTTCCACTGAACTACCCCCAAGCCTCACCCCATGGTTAAGGGGCCATCTACAAAAAGGAAAACTCAGAAACGTGCTCCTGCAAAACCAATCTCTCTTGAGCTCCAGGCCCTACATCTGATGTACTTAGTGGATATCTAATAGATTTCCAAGATTAATACATCCAGATTCTTCTCTTTTTGATCTGTAATCCACCCCCCCCCCCTCGCCCCTGACCTGCTCCCAGTAGACAGCTGTGCTTCCCCAGGACAAGCTGTTTCACCTCCTGTGAGTCCTGGGAGCTCTGCCTTCCCGGTGCCCTTCCAAGGCGGCTCCTCCCCTCCCCAGCTGCACCCGGTCCAGGTGGCCATTGCCTCTTTGTCAGTTTTATTACAGGGTCCTCAAACTAGTCTGTCTGCCTTCTATTTTGGTCCTCTATTCTGTGGGTAGCACAGGGTTAAATATACCCCACTGCTTGCTTCTGAAAATGAAGTTTTATTAAAACACACCTGAACCAACCCTCTACACTTCAGTCATTTCACCTGCTCTTATTCACTTTACTGACTTTAAAAATTCCTTTTTTTTTTTTTTGGCACTAGGGATTGAACGCAGGGGCACTCAGCCACTGAGCCACACCCACAGGATCTCACTGAGTTGCTTAGGGCCTTTCTAAATTGCTGAAGCTGGCCTTAAACTTGCAATCCTCCTGCCTCAGGCTTCTAAGCCCCTGGGATTACAGGTGTGTACCACCATGCCTGGCAAAAAATTATCCATTTTAAACTGGGCAGGGTGGTGCACATTTATAATCCCAGCTGTAACAGGGAGGCTGAGGCAGGAGGATCCCAAGTTTGAGGCCAGCCTGGGCAACTTATCGAGACCCTGTCTCAAAATAAAAACTAAAAAAGGGGCTGGGGATGTGGCTCAGTGATAGAGTGCTTCCCTTGCACTTGTGAGGTGCTGGGTTCCATCCTCAACATCACATAAAAAAAAAAAAATAAACAAAACATTTAAAAATTAAATAAATTTAAACATTTAAAAATTAAATAAATAAAAATTTCAAAAACATAAAAAGGGCTGGGGATGTGGCTCAGCGGTAAAGCAACCTTGGGTTGAACCCCTAGTACCAAAAAAAAAAAAAAATTAATTTACCAATTTTAGAGTCTAGAAAACTCCTCTCCCATGTGGGCCATGGTGGTGATGGCTGATGAAATTTGATGGCGCATGAGTGAACTGCGGATTGCCTCCTCACCTCTAATTGCCTTTCCCATAGATGTTCTCAAACCTTATCCTCAGGGAGGCAGATTTGAGATTTCCTCTCCAGTCTCCACATGTGGCTAAACATGTGAATAAACTCTTCTGCAAAACTCGGCATCCTGTACGGTATGCCAAGCAGGCCTGGCTTGGTCACACACCCGTGCTCATTGATTTCTGTCATCCTGGGCTCTTTTCCCTCGGCAACAGCAGAGGTGAAGGCTCTCAATGGAGACCACATGATTTGCAGCATATTAGCAGCTGGCCCCTTACGGAAAGTCTCCTGGTTTTGGTCTACAGATGCCAGAAAGGTCCTTTCAGATGCAAAGCCAAGTAGCTTCTCTGCTGGAACACAGATCTGTGGCTTTGCCATCCACTCAGAATAGGATCCCAGGGCCTCCCCAGGGTCCTTTATGCTCCAGGCCTCTGCGACCTCCCCTCCCAAACCCTGTTCAGACCCCAGTGGCTTCCTTGCCTGTACCTGGGAAACGCCCCCCCACTCCTCCTGCGCCTCTGCATTTCCAGTCCCGCGTCAGGAACGCGCATCTCCTTGTACTTCCCAGCGGTTCTCCCTCCCACTGTGAGCTAATCCTGTTCAGGGTCATCTCTTCAGACGTCTTCCCCAATCACAAACACCCCTCTTCCGGGCCCACCCATAATCACTTCTTTCCCTGGGAGACCCGACATGGACATCAGTGTTCCTTCAGGCACCTTCTGAACAACCAGAACACAGGGTCCAAGAGAGCCGGACTTGGCCTGTTTCCTTTGCTCCATTATTGATGAACAGTCTCTCAGTTCTGACACTCCCATTAAGAGCTGTCCTTGGATCTTGGGTGAACTAAGTGACTTCCCAACGAATAGAATTCAGTGCAGCTGCAGGACTCTGGAATCTAGGTCAGAAATGGCCACATCTGCTTGGTTTGCCAGGTAAACAACTGTGGAGCCCTGAGCTCACCGAGGGATGGTTCCCAGGAGCCAGGTGAGGCCGCCCAAGCCTCTCATGGTGAGCCCAAGCCAAACAGCCAGGACCATGGACCACGTGCAGACACTCAAGTCAATGGCCTACCCTTTGAGTTAGTCCAGCCCAGCTACCAAGTGCGACTGCCTGGGACTCTGCAGGCCAATCCACGCACTAGGTGACTACCACAGTCTAACACGACCTCTACAGAATCAGCCATTGGAGAGTCTGCCTGGCCCTTCCTCCTCGAAGCAGGAGACCCTCCAACTGGGCCCTGCTGCAATTCTTAACCCAGGGATATATTTTTTTCTTGTGTGGTGCTGAACCCAGGACCTCACACATCACAGGGAAGCACTCTTATTATCAAGCTACATCCCCAGCACTTTTTTTTTTTTTTGACAAGGTCTAAGTTGCTGAGGCTGACTTCAAACTTGTGATCCTCCTGCCTCAGCCTCCTGAGTAACTGAGATCACAGGACTGCACCACCACACCCAGCCCCCAACCCACAGAATCTTTGGGTGTAACAGAACAACTGTTTAAGCCTTTAAGTTTTGGGGCATTTGTTACAAAGCAATAAAAATTAGAATACTGTATGGGAGAGTCCCTCTGTCTCCCCAGGAATTTCTCAGCATCTTGTGTTATTTCTGATTCAGTCTTTGACCATCTCTTCAAGGATAAATCCAAGGACATAGCTCACAGCCCTGCTCATTCACCATCTTACCCTCCTGCAGGTTCCGGCTGAGCTGAAACCCAACTGTCCTTTTGCTGCTACACAGTCTGAGCTGAATGTTGACTCCTTAGTTTGAGCCAGAGCTGCTTTATAAATGCAGTTTTCTGGACCATTCTGAAAGGGTAAATCCTTTCTTTCTTCAAACAGCAAGGCCTGGAAGCTATGGTAATCCAAGAGCCTGGGTCTCAGTATTGACAAATGCTGTCAGGATAAGTGTGAGCTGAGCTACCTCTGCACTTCTAGCTCAGGAAATCGACTGCCTCTTCTCTTCTGAGCTTGGCTGAGGATGCTGGTTGATTCTCTGTCCTTCTCTGCTTACTGGTTGCTAAGTGAAGAGCAAGAATTCCTGCCTAGCTTAGAAGCCCACCTTTCTCTGGCTCTTGCTGGTGTCACACTCACCTCTACACCCCCTCTCTTCCCTCTAATACCTCAGTAGGTGCTATAGATCAGATTTTTTTTTTTTTTAATATTGGGGATGGAACCCTTGGGTGCTCTACCACTGAGCCATCCCCAGTCCTTTTTATTTTCTTGAAATAGGGTCTTACCAAGTTTTCCAGGTTGGCCTCAAACTTGTGATCCTCCTGCCTCAGTCTCCCAAGTAGCTGGGGTTATAGGTGTGCACCACCATATCCAGATAGCTAGGCTCTTTAAAGCCCCACGGAAGCCTTTGGGTTAAAGGATCTCCCACTGGCAGGGTGTGGTGGTGAGCAGAATTCAGCAGTTCCCTTCCCCCAGGCGCTCCCCTGCTGTGATGTACCTTGCAACAGGCCCAAGGCAACAGGCCTAGCAGCCTTGGACTGGAATCTCTGAATCTCTTACCAAAGCAAACCTTTCCTCCTTATCTCAGGTTGATTGTCTTGGGGATTTTGTCAGTGTAGGAAAGTTAACACTAGGTCACGCCCCCTTTGACTCAGGGCTCTGCTCCTGCTGTCTGCATTCCTCTCCAGTCTCCTCCCAGGTCACTTATGGACTCCTCCAGGGCTCAGCTCAGACATCAAGGTCACTTCCTCTGAGAAGCTAAATGACCACTCCTCCCCAGACCAGGTTGCGCAGCAGAGACCAGCAAACCTTTACCACACTGCTCTTTCTTTAGAGCTCTAAGCATGCCAGGAAAAAAAAAAAAAAACAAAAAAACAAAAAACTGAACAATAAGTTATGGTTCCTCCAGTTATTTATAGAATACTGTCAGTCTCCCATATTGTCAGGGACTGCTTGTTGCAACCCCCCACCCCAGGAACCCCAAAGTGTATGCTGAATTAATTAAATACAAATAAATGCAAAATCAGGGAAAAATCCAATTACAGTTTCACCTTCAATAGGCTAGAAAGGGGGTGCCTCAACTCAGAAATCACTAACTCACCCAGCCCGTACTGGGGGGGTGGGGGGGTGAGGAAGAGAAACTGAGCAAGTTGGGAAATGTTTTGGATTTTAATGAGTCCACCACAGAGAGCTCTTCCCACCTTTCCATCCTGGGGCTCAGATCTTGGAGTATGGCTGGGGGGAAGGGTGTAAATGTGACTGCTGAGGACAAAGGCAGGCCTGAAAGAGGAAGCAGACTGTGCACACAGAGGCTGCTACCCCAGCCCAGGAGCTGGGCCAGAAATCCACAGCCTTTCAGCACCCAGGGACCAACAGAGAGCACACCTGCCAAGTTACCTGCCAAGTGGGACCCTACTGCACCAAAAGCACCACGGTGGGCTGAACTGGGCCCAAGTGCCTGAAGGGTGTCACTTCAGGTCTAGAGAGTTAGGAGGGGGAACCACCTTGGCCTAAAGTTCCTGGGTCTGGAGGAGATGCCACATGCCAGGGGATCTGGTGCAGGAGGATCCCTTTGGGTCAGGAGGGGGCATCATTTTGGGCCTGAAGAAGGAAACTAGTTAGTACATGAACTCCAGGACCAGGTAAGTAATGTAAGCAGGACAGGAAAAACAAGAGGAAACAAAACCTATCCTAAGGGTACGGCTGGACTCTGGAGATGAGATCGGGCTGAAGGGGTGGAGCCAAGCCCGAGGAGGAGGAGGAGCCAGGAGACACGGTGGAAATAGACCACCACAGAGCAGCTATTTACCAGAGGCCAGGGTCAGGGCCATGAGGCGAAACCAGGGCATTATCCAGCCGGGGCAGGTTTAGCCCTAGGGTGACACTAAGATGCGGAAAGGGTACAGGGACACAGCCAAGTCACAAAAGCTGCCAGGCCTACCCCCAAGAGGCAGTCAGGTGGGGAAGTCGAGTCTCAGGCCCGAGGTCCCGGGTCTTGCTCGGGCTCGCTTCCCGGCACACCGCGGATGTCCGGCAGCAGACAGCAGCTAGCCACGATGTCCAAACGCTCAGCTAGGGCGCAGAGGTCCCCGCGCGCCAGGCGCACGCTGTGGGCTGCAGCCAACCCCGTCGCCTGAGCGGCTGCCAGTCTCCCAGCCAAGGCGGCCACGTCCCGGCCCGCACGGCGGTACACGCCGCTCACAGCAGCGGCCACATCGTGGTCCAGCCGCGCTTGGCTCTCGGCCAGCCGCTGCTGCAGCAGCGAGCGCGCGGGGGCGGGGGCCGGGGCTTCCTCGGCGGCCCAGGCCTCCCCTGCCAAGTCCCGCTGCACCACAAGCGGAGGCAGGTCCCTCGGCGCGGCAGTAGGCTCCGGCTCCGGGTCCGAGTCGGTCTCTGCAGCCTCCCCGGCTACCTTCAGCCCCGTGGGTCGGCCGCGCGACGGGCCGGAGGGGCCCAGGTACAACTCCTCCTCCGACGAGGACGCAGAGAGCTCCGAGTCCGTCTCAGCCGCCTCCCCAGGAACCACGGTCCCCGGCCTCCGCGGCGGCCTCCGCCGACGACCCTGGGATGCCATGGCGCGGCGCTAGGAAAGAGAAGCGAAGACACCGCGTGAGAGGCACCCCTGCGTGAAAATGGCATCATAACCTGGAATCCTAGTCCCTCTGCTGGTTCTCTTAGCGATTTAGGGACAATGCTTCCTTTGTCGCGGCCTCAGTTTCCTCTTCCGTAACCTGGAAGGTGACGGGGGCAACGGACCCCAACCTCTTCAGTGTACAGATGGGAAACTGAGGCCGAGCTCGATTAAGGCTCTAGGGCCGGTTCCTAGAGTTCTAAACAGTTCTTCCGGAATTCGCCTCCCAACGGAGGCGGTGAGTCCTTCAGGCCTCAGACCCGAAGGCACGCGGGCTCATGAGTCGCTGAGGAACCAGTGACAGTCAAAAAAGAGGGGTAGTCCAGGGGACTGGGATCGGTACACTAACCCGAGGAAGGGGTGAAGGGTCAGCACAATCGCCCAAAGCCATACCAGGTCACAGGAGCTCCGAGCCCTCTGGATCCCCTATCGGGCGGAAGTGCGGCGTCACAGAGGGCTAAAGTCCCGACCAATAAGAGAGTGGGTTGGGCGGGCATTTGACGGCCAAGTCACGAGGGGTCGCTCTCTACCAACCAGGAAACCAGTTCCCAGCACCATCTTTGAGGGCTTGTGCGCAGCGGAGTCACGTGAACGAAGGCACGGCCAATAGGGAAGCGGTCGGACAGGGTCTTCCGTGTTGTGCTTCGAGGAAAACCTAGAGCGGACCAATAGGGCTTTTTTAAAAAACAAGAATGTCACGTGCAATCCGGCATTCGGCCAATGGAACAAGGGCAGGAGTCCAAATAAAGGCGGAAGATGGTATCACGTGTGGCCAATGAGAGGCAGAGCAACGCCGCCCTCCGTCTCGCCGCTCACGCGCTCATCGCGTGAGCCCGCCGCGGGAAGGCGGGGCCAGCCTAAAACACCTATGGGAATGCGGTGGGCGGGCTCTATCGGAACGAGGGAGGCGAGGCTTGCCCAGTCCGGCCAATAAGAGCTGGAGTTGCTGCGTGGTAGTTGGGCGCGCGAGGCTGACGCATGGCGGATGCAGTGTTGTTTGAATTTCTGCACACCGAGATGGTGGCGGAGCTGTGGACTCCCGACCCCGACCCAGGCTCGGGGGTGAGCGCGGGGTCTTGGGGGGAGGAGACGCCGACCGCGACGGGAAGACGGTGTGCAGGCCTCGGAGCGCACGGTGGGCGCGTGCCCTCGGTGTCTGCCGCCGAGTTCGGACCTCTGGCCCCGCCTCTGCTTCGAGGCAGGCTTTGGGATGTGGGGGTTCGCGACGATGCCTCCCTCGCGGGTTATTGGTAGAAGTGAACCAGATGACTCAGGGTAAAACACTTAGTTCAAGGTCTGGCACAGAGTAAGCGGTTAGCAATTATAATAATTGTTATTGGGCGTGTACCGAGGGTGAGGACTCGCCTCCACCCCTCCCCAGGCATGCAGTCCAGTGACTTAATCTTTTTGTTCCTCAGTTTCTTCCTTTGCACGATGAGCCTCCCAGCAATACCTAAGTCACAGGGTAGGAGGGACATTTATTCACTCCACAAGCACTAAATCAAAATGCCGATCTTCATGAAACTTAGGTTTTAGTAGAGGAGTCAAATAATAAAACGTGCCATTAGCTGTTGAGAAGTACTATAAAGAAAACTTCAGGAGAGTCCAGGAAGGAAGAGGGGTGCGTGGTGGATGATGGGGGCAAACCTGAAGGGAAGGGAGGAGGCACCAAATCTGGGGAACTAGCGGGGTGGGGGTGGGGGGTGGGTGAATTGGTAAGATCAGTCCAGGAAGGAAAGGAGGAGCAAAGCTCCGAAGAGGAAGCACGTTTGACATTTTGGAAGTTTAGTCCTTGTGAAGACTAAATGAGTTAAAACCTTTTTTTTTTTTTTTGGTACTGGGGATTGAACCCAGGGGTGCCTTACCACTGAGCTACACCTCCGGCTTTTTAAATTTTTTTAAATTTTATTTTTGAGATAGGGTCTCATTAAGAGACTGGCTTTGAACTTTTGATCCTCCTGCCTCAGCCTCCTGACCTGCGGGATTACAGGTGTGCACCACTGTGCCTGGCAAAACTTTAAAGCATTCAATATGATATCTAGCACATAGTCTATGAAACACGAGAGCTTTTGCTGTAAATCTGTTAGGGGAGGCTGAGGATATGGCTTGCCTTCCTTGCACTGTACTGAGGTTTTATTTGCAGCCACCAAAAAAAAAACAAAAACAAGAAATCAGTAATTGAGAAAAAATGGAGCTTCACGGAGTGTAGGTGCTTAATAATTGGGGTGGTGGTCACTTTTTTCACTATTGTTTTGTGATCGTGGTCATCACCACATGCAAGAATGTATCTATTGTAGTATTGAGGATGGAACCTAGGGTCTCGGATTCTCCCTAAAATTGCCCAGTTGGCCTCGAACCTGCCACTTGCCTCAGCCTCCTGAGTAGCTGGGACTACAGGTGTGGGCCACCATGCATGGCTATGCAATACATTTTTATTGGCTCAGGTTTCCTTTTGCACATTAGGAGTCCCAGGGAGAGTGTTGCTGGTTATTATCAGGGTAGTTTCTTCTGAGTTCATTCATTTGTCAAACTTTTTACTAAGACCTCCAAGGTACCATGCCTTTCTGTAGGCTCTGGGGATTCCTTAGTGAACCACACAAAAATCCTTGTGCTCCTGGAGTGTCTGTTGAAATGGAAAGAGACGAGTGAAGCCTGTGGTAGGTTGCATAACTGCTGTAAGATAAAGCCTGGCAGTGCCGCAGCAGCTGGTGAGTTGGTCAGGGTGTTAACAGCCTCTCAGCACCCCACACTTCCTGGCTTTCAAACCAGAAACCCAGGGGCCCTGACCTCTGCCATTTCTCCCTGCCTCCAGCCCTCTACCAGGCCCTGGTTGTATGTTTCCCATCTGTCTGTCCACTCCTTTGCCCTGCCCCAGGCTCCCTCCTCTCTGCCCCTTTTGCTTACTTCTCAGTTAACACCTATTAATCTGTCAGATGTTCCTTCAAATGCTCCTCCTCAGGGAAGCCTTCCCTGAGCCCCCAGGCGAGTTTTTGTCTCCTTCACACATTCTGGGCCCCCTCCTCACTCTCTGGTTGGCTTCATCACAGTCAGAAAGGTTGTATCTGAATTGTGCTTCTGTGCCAGACTGTGTGCCCCACATGAGCTGGGACGGGTCTGTGTGGATCACGGAGTGGGTCCTCAGTGTGGATTATCACAGAAGTGAATGCAGACCCAGTGCTGTGGAGGGGGTAGTGGGCCTGGATCCTTTGAGCATTGTAACCGCAGGAGTGTCGCACATGTCACCCTGGGCATCACAGTCCTGGTTGCACTAGCTCCTCATCACCCGCCTCCCGCGCTCCACCTGATCCTCCCTCTGTAGGTGAAGCACCTGAGCTGAGGGGAGGGAGTTTCTTGCTCTCCAGGGTGGAGCTGGGCAAGGAGCCAGGCGCCCTCTCCTCAAGCTTGCACGAAGCCATAACTCTCGCCTGTGCCTCCCGTGTTCCCTCACTCTCTGAACGGGTTTTAATGGGTTCTGTGGTCAGGCAAGTGTGGGAAACGCTGCTGTACTCAGCTTGACTCACCCCCGGTTATCAGGGCACTTGACCTTGCCTGGGACTCCTAGGCCCCTGGGGTTCTGAGTCTGGAGTCTTTCCAGAGCCTCCCATGGAACCGGTGGAGAGTGGCCTGGACAGCAGGCTCAGGAAGCTCTTGGGAACCTTAAGGTGCAGACGGGGAAGAACAGGCAGGACTGGGACTTGCGAGGGGAAGGGCCTTCTGGAGGCCGCACAGGGACAGTCAGGCCAAATGAGAACTTGACAGCTGGCTCCAGAGCTCCTCTCTGGCGGGGACTGTCTCCACAGCGACTCCCCTGCTGCTTGAGGATGCCCTCGTACTACCCCGACTCCACCCGTGTCCCCTGCCTGGCATTACCTGCTTCCCATCAGTGGTTTGAGAGGAGCAGAAAGTGCACCAACTCTGGGCCGGGCTCTGGCCAGTTTGTGTGAACGGGAGAGTCCCTACCTTGTCCCTTCTGTGAGAGGACAGACAGGGAAGGCAGGCTGTGACAGAGGCAGTTAGCTGCTTGTCCCCTCCTCTGCCCTTTCTGCCCCTTGCCCCCACTTCCTGTTCCCCTCCTGCTTGCCCTTCCGCATACCCCTACCTGCCAGTCTTTTCAGGTCAGCAGACATTTAATTGGCCTCTGTCTTGGTCCAGGCACAGTGGGACCAGCAGTGACCACATCTGTGACACCATGTGCAAGTAGACACCTCCATGAGTCCTTTTGTACATGTGGGGAAACTGAGGCATGGGCCAGCAGGTAACCTGCCCCAGTTCACACCTCGTAAGTGGTGGAGCCAGGATTTCCAACCCAGGCAAACTGAAGTTCACGGAAGGAGAATTTGAACCCTCTGGCTCCCCTCCTGGCCTGGCTGGGGACCTCAGAGGCTCTCTGGCCCCATCAGGCCCTTCTTACCTTATGGGGCTGCTGTCCTGGCTGCCACCCACCCCTCCTGCTGTAGACAGTATGGACTGGCCGGGTGTCCTCAGGGGTTCCCCCCTGCCCGGTGGAGGTCACCCAGCACAGTCTTTCTAAGGGTTATTCGTTGCATTCCCAGCTCTTGTGTGCTCCCTGCCAGATGCCAGGCCCGCAGGGCAGGGGCTGAGTCTGCTACCCCTGCATGTGGCAGTCACGCAGCACCTGTGACCTCAACCCTGGACTGGCTGCAGGTGCCCATGGGGAATGGCAGCCCCCTTGGCCTGCCCCTGCCCCTCCTGGTGGAGCGGGCTGTGCACTAGCCAGTCGCAGGAGACGAGCTTCTGGAGGACACCCAAGAATTGGTGGGATCCCCGGGGAGAGCTCAGTTTTCCTCCCATGCTGGGAAGTCCTCGTGAGCAGGGACTGAGATTCGCCCTGTCAGGGTGGAAGCTGGCCCGGCCTCTGAGAATTCTGAATGGGAGACCACAGGGGAGTGACAGCCAGACCTTGCTAGGTGCTGGTATAGGTGACCCCAAGAGAGAGAGCCCTTTCCTTCTTGTGGCTCTTCTCCAGCCAGGGGCTCCCACCTGCATCAGCCAGGGTGCTGTCACCTCACTTGGCAGGCTGTGGACGGGGTGTTGGTGAGGTTGACTTAGCCTCCTTGAAGCACCTGGCATTTACTGATCCCTTTCCTCGTGGGGCTCCCAGGAGGTAACACGATTAGCTTTATCCTCTTCTTACATGGGGAAACCGAGGCTCACGAACTTGGCCATCGCCCCAGCTCCCACGTCTGGTAAGTGTAGGGCAGATCTAAACCTGGGTGCTGAAGCCACGGGCAGTGCAAGAGGGACCCACGTGTCACTGTGCTGATAATCCTTGCTTAGGCCCCATTCCCAGTGCTCCCCACCCGGTGGGCCTCGCCTCACCATCTCCCTGACGCAGCACAGCTGTGGGTGGCGTCCTGCCTGCCCATCTGGGCTTGTTGGAAGCCCATCTGCTTGGTTTGGTAGCCCTGTGGCTGAGTGGGCCTGGGACAGGTTCTTAACCCTTTGGAGCCTGTTTGCAGGTATGAAGTACAACCGGCCTTATGGGCTTATTAAACTCAAATGAGGGGCTGGGCGTGGCATTGCACGCTTGTAATCCCAGCTGCCTGAGGCTGAGGGGGGACTGCCCAGAGGTTCAAGGCCAGCCTGGCCTTGCAGCAAGATTCCATCTCAGGGGGCTGGAGTGCTCGCCTCGAATGCACAAGGTCCTGGGTTCAATCCCCAGCAACACACATATACACACAAAATCCCATCTCAGGAAAAAATAAAAACAAGCCCCAGCCATTCTGTCCACTGTCCTTGTGCAGCGCTCCTGCTGCCCCCCACCCCCCTTCGCTCTCATCTCAGTCCTCACCTGGCCGCCTCTGCCTCCTGGAACCCCACATGTCCTCCCAGGGACCTTGGCTGGCTCCTTCAGGCCTGATAGTCTTAAGTGACTCTCACAGTCTCCCTTCTGATGGCCCAGCCCAGGGATTTGGCCACATGGGCCTTGGGAAAGTCAGTCACCTGGGGGTCCTTCTCACAAGTGTTGTAAGGCTCCCTTGGAGCTCCAGGTGTGTGGAGGGTGCCATCTGCGAGGAGTTGTCGTGCCTGGGGAAGACGTGGACTCCTGGGGGCGGCAGGCTGAGCCTGAGGCCCGTGGGGTTTGTGGAATTGGGGGGGCACAGGCTGCCTTGGGCAGAGGGCAAAGCTGGCCAGCCAGGTGGCCCCCAGGGCCTCCGGTACCCTGGGCAGGCTGGCAGGAAGTACCCCCCCCCGCCTCTTCCTCCTCCTGGGCTGACAGAGGCTCTGCTCTTGGGGTCTGCTTGCAGTGGCCACCCCTGGCTGGCTCCTGCTGGGAGGTGACCAAGGGCCCCCTGAACCTTTTTTCCCTGGCCTGCTAGGGACAGAAGACATGCCCGTCTGTCCTGGAGAGCGTGGGGTTCCGCGTGGGCCAGGCTCTGGGTGAGAGGTGAGAGCCCGCCTTCCTGCCCCCCTACCCTGGCCGGGAGGGTGTGCAGGACCCAGGTTGGGTCCTCTGGCAGCCTCGCCCAGGGCAAGGTCACCTTGCTCCTTGCTTCATCCCTCTTCCTCACCTGCTGCTAGCATCAGCTTGGGCCCCAGCCTGCCCTGCCCTGCCCTGCCCTGCCCTCCCCTCCCCTGCCCTCCAGGCTGCCCCGCGACACTCCGGCCTTCAGGGAGGAGCTGGATGTCCTCAAGTTCCTGTGCAAAGACCTGTGGGTGGCCGTGTTCCAAAAGCAGATGGATGGCCTTCGCACCAATCACCAGGTGGGTGTGCGCCCTGTTCCCTGGCGCCTCCAGCACAGCTGGCCTGGCTGAAGGCAGAGGCTGGAGCCTGGGAGGGGGAGCCCTGGTAGGAAGGCTAGAGGGGCCTGTGGGGGCCGCCCAAGGCCTGGAGGCAGGAGGAACCACTGGCAGCCACCTCTTCTCTGGGTCTGTGTGGTCCTCTGAGGAGGCCTGGGCTGCGGTGGGGCATCAGGGCTATTTCCAGAACTTCACCAGCCCCCCAGGATGCAGCCCTGCTGGTTGGCAGCAGGTGGCCTGGCACCTTGCTGCTCTTCTCACGCTGGTCCCTTCCCACTGAACACCCATGTGGGCCCAGCCCCAGCAGCTGCCGTGGGCAGGGTCTCCAGCTCCCCCAGCCACCTGGGAGGCAGGAGCTCCTTTCCCAGGAAGCCATGCAGCAGGAGGCCGTGGGCAGACCTTGGCCCCCACAGCTCTGCAGGAGGGGTTCCCAGCCACAGAGCTGTGAGGTGGGGTCCGGGGCCCTGCCTCCCTCTCCACACAATGCCAGTGGACAGGCTCAGCCCCATGAGCTTCTCTTTTGCTCCCAGGGGATCTATGTCTTGCAAGACAACAGCTTCCCCCTCCTCGTCCCGATGGCCTCAGGCCTGCAGTATCTGGAGGAAGCCCCCAAGGTATGGGGGGCTGGGACGTCACCTTCATTTACCTGTCTACCCGCCCTTGCTCCTAGCAGCCCTTTCCCAGGCCTAGGGGGTATCCCGGGCCCAGGACCTGGGTGCTGGCCTCCCCTCCTCCCACAATGGTCTGTGTCCCCTGCCCCAGTTCCTGGCCTTCACCTGCGGCCTTCTGTGTGGCGCCCTCCATACCCTGGGCTTCCAGAGCCTGGTCACCGCCTCCGTGGCAGCCCTGCCCGCCTGTGAGTCTTGTTGGGGGGGGGGTTCTCCTCATCCTTTGTTTGGTGGGTACTGGGGAGGCCAGGACAGGCCCCGGCCCCAGCTGACAGATGTGGGATTTGGGGCTCAGCCTAAGTCACCTGTTCAGGCCCCTCCATGCCCTGGCGCTGGGAGGGCCCAGGCCTCTGCCTCCTCGGGAAGTCCTAGCCCCAGGGAGAAGCCCTTGGTAATCTTGAACATTTCTTCCCAAACACGGAACCCAGGGACATGACAGGTGTCCTCCTTGTTGGTCTGCTCACAGGGGCAGGAGGGTGGCAGCCCACACAACAGGTGTCTCCTGACGCCCGGGTACTGCTGGGATGGAGCCCCTCAGCAGGAGCTGAAGCCTTCTCCCTGCCCGAGCGCAGCCTGCCCTGAAGCTGCTGCCAGGCTGCCTGGCCATCCCGCCCCCCAGTTATTCCCCATCTTCTAGTTTCGGAGGTCACTCATGGGGAAATGGGGCCCAGGTGGGCAGGGCTGAAGCTGGACATGCCATAGAGGCCTGTGCCAGGCCTTGCTGGGCCTCCTTCAAGCTTGGCCTCCCTGCCCTGTCACCCACACAGCCCTGGGATGTGGGCCAGGAGGACGGGAGCACCATGCCCTGGGACCTGCTCTCTGGTGAACTGAGGCCCCACCCGGGCCACCCAGGCTGCCTCACAGGGCACGGGAGTGTCAGGGCTGTTGGCTGCCCTCTGCCTCCCCCAGATCACAGCTAAGGTGACCTTTGCCTTCCAGGTAAGTTCCAGGTGGTGATCCAGAAACCTTGAGGACCCGGTCACCCCTGCCCAGCCGCAGAGCCCCCTGGCCTTCACCCACTCTGGAGACAGTGGGCGCCTCTGCCTAGGACCTTGGGTGGCTGCCCTGGGGGCGGTCTTGGGGTCAGTGCCGGGACCCCAGTTCTGAGTGTCCCATGCTCAACGGGAGGTCAGGGCGCTGGAGGCAAGGTGTCCTACTGGTCAGGACTGGTCGCGGGACATGCGCGACATCACTCAGGTGTTAATAAAGTTCTGTATGTGGCATTCAGTTCAGTGGAAGTTGTGGGGGCTGCAGTGTCACAGGTCCCACTGGGCCACAGACGGCTCCTCCACCTCTGGGACCCTCCCCTCTGCCCCCATCAGCCTGTGCTGAGGGCTGAGCCCCTGGACTTGCTGCCCTCCCTGCACGCCCCCGGGCCTGCTGCCTCCCTAGCAATGCGGGCTGTCCTCTGCCCAAAGGGGCACACTACACCGTCTCTCCGGGAACAGGGCTAGGGGCGTCCAGAGCACCGGCGAGGGGAAGCTGGGCACTCTCACCGGTCCCTACCCAGTGCCTGGGTGCACTTCACTGGCCTGGCTGACGTGGATCCTCCCTGAGATGGTAGCCCAGCTGCTCTGCACTGTCGAGGGAGTGTGCCCATTTGCACTTGTCACATCTGGGGTGTCATACACCTGGACCTGGGCTCCACCACCAGCCGCCTCCTGTGAGCACCTGGGCCTCAGGGATGCAGGCTGGGGCTGGATGGCACTGTGACCGGGAAGAGTCCTTTGCTAAAAACTCGCCTCCATCTCTAGAGTGGTCAGAGGCCCCTTTGGCCCCGCCCTGCCTGGCTCACCCCCAACCCTGCCAACCTGCCCTTGCCGAGGCCTGAGGTTAACCTGTAAAGATGCCCATCACATGCCATCCAGGGGCTTCAGGGGAGGGCAGAGCCCTGGGAAGTTGGAGGACAGGGCAGGAAGCCTTCCCCAAATGGGCCGAAGGGCCAGAGAAGAGAACAGCAGGCGGCAGGAGGGAGGCCTACCCCTGGTCACCCAGTCAGAACCCCAGAGGGAGCGCCCTGCAGGGCCCGGTGGGCTCCCTCCCACCAGACCACCCCAGCCACTTCTGAGGGAAGTGACTGATCACCCTGGGCACCAGCCACCTCAGGGAGATGTCCCTGGAGGACCTAGGGCCCCACAGTCTCATGTCACTCTTGCCCAGCAAAGCCTTGGGAGCCTGGGTGCACAGGCCACCTGCCATTCTGCTGTATGGCCTGGGGCAAGGGGCTGCCCATCTTGGGCCTCAGTTTTCTCATCTGTGAAGTGGGCATCACAGCAGGCCCCGGGTGCTGCTGAGGAGAAACAAGCGGAGTGTGACCAGCCCCAGGATGCCCTGCATGTGGGGCTGTCAAGGCAGGTGTGTACGGAGCAGCACCTGGGAAGTGGGTCAGCCAGTGCCCCACACGTGGCGCTAGGGCCTTTGCTAAGGGCCCAGCCCTGAACTAGGTGGACTCCTACCTGATTCTTCTCGAGACAGGCACCAGCTGGGCCCACTCAGTAATGAGGAAGACAAGGCTCAGAGGAGTGAAGTCACTTGCCCAAGGTCACACAGCTGGGCCCAGGAGGAGTTGGCAACTGAATTGGGTTGTGCCTTCTCCCAGGACAACCCGGTCCCAGCTTCTGCCCCAGCAGGCGCGCCCCATGGCTGGGGAGACCCTGTGGCTTGTCCGTGTGAGGGCTGTGGTGTCCATCTCCATCCTCCTGGGGGACAGTGTGGGAGTGATGGGGCTCCCAGTCCTAGAGAGTACCAGGACAGGTGGCTGTCAGGAGGGGCGGGGACAGGCAGGCAAACCGGTCTGGCAGGCGGGCAGCTCAGGGCTCCAGTTGGGCCTGCGCAACAGTCGTGGGGCTGGCCTGGCAGCTCAGGCCACGGGCTGGGAGCTGGGGCCACAAGGCCACCTCCAGGTATGTTTGGGGACCCCAGACCAAAGGAGGTGGTGGGCAGGGCCACACACCTGGCTGCCGACCCTCACCACCCCCGCTCCCTGGGTCCCTGGCCTCCCCTGCCACGGCCCCCCATGCGGCATCCTTCCTGCTCTGCCCGGGCGCTTCATGCCTTAAAGCCACACATCCCTCCTGGCCAGCTCTGCCCAGTCTCCCCAAACTGGATCAGCGCAATTTAGCCCCCCATATTGCCCATCCCCTCATTCAACCCCCAACTGTACCCAGCTGTGGAATCTGCTGCCCTTAGAGCCTTGGCCGCCCCCCAACTCAAGCCGCATCAGCCTCCCCAGCCCCAGGCTTTGTTCCCTTTGTGGGCAACCCTGCTGCCCCAGCCCGCCTCTGCTCGGCACCCCGTCAACCCAGGCGGCCTCCATCCTGCCTGGTGGCCGTGCCCATCCCTCATGCCCCGAGGAGTGCTGCCCCTGCCCGCGGCCCAGGGACCAGGAACAGGACCAGCCTCTCACCTGGCCATCACACGCAGCCGTCCCGGGGCAGGGCTGGGATGGCAACCTCAGCTCTCCGCCACTCAGGTCCCAGGGTGCTGGGCACTGAGCCTGTGGTGTCCCTTCTGCCCAGGAGCAGGCCCCCAATGTCACGGCCTGCCATGAGCAAACACTACAAGGTCCACTCCACCAAGAGTGGCCAGAGCCCCACTGAGCGCTACTTCTTGGATCCAGAGGTGGGTCACCAAAAAGGTAAGGATTCAGTTGGGGGCGTGGGGGGACTGGCCCTGAGTGGAAGGTCAAGCGGAAGGAGAACTCAGGCCCCAGGGGGAGCGCCGCTGGCACCCCGGAGAGGCTCTTTGCTGTGTGTTGGAGACGACAGGGTGCGCTGTGGGGCCCAGGCTGCTCTCCAGCTCCTGGGCTCAAGCGATCCTCCTGCCTCAGCCTCCCCAGGAGCTGGGACTACAGGCTTGACCTTGAGCCTGGGTCTGTAGAGGCTTCAGTTTCGTGGGGCCTGGGGGGTAAGGCAGGGGTGAGGGGGCCAAGGGTGGGAACCTACGCTAGGAGCAGGGGAGACCCTCCTTATATCTCCAGGCTCCAAGGGACGGAGCCAATCTGGGGGCTAGCTGTGGGGAGACGTCGGGAGGGGGAACCCCAATCTATTGTTCTGCATGGTGGGGACTCAGCATCCAGTGGTGACTGCAGGTGCTCCTGCCAGGGTGGGAGGGGACTGTTACCTCCCATCAGAGCTGCTTCAGCCTCTCAGGGCCAGGCAGGCCCCCAGCCTCCCTGGCCAGCACTGCCGGAGCCTGGAACACGGCCCAGCCCCCCTTCCTGGCCCTGGTCTAGCCCCTCTCAGTGGCCACCACCAGACACTCTGGCCTCTCCTGGACCTGCCAGGCCACCCCCAATGGGGTCCCCCCAGCACTCCCAGTGAGCCCTGCCTGGAGGACTCCTTAAGGCCCAGGATTTATGGCAGCAGGAATCCGGGTGCCAGGATGCACAAGCATCCTGTCGTCACCCCGCCAGCCCTGACCCCCACGCCCCAGCCTCCTAGCTGTCCCCCCACACCCCCTCCTCGAGGTCTCTGGTCTGGGGCCCCTGGCGCTCCCCCCAGGGCTTCCCCTCAAGACCGACCCCGTCCGAGCTGGCACCTGGGTCAGGGAGTCACCCCGGGTCAGGGAGTCGGGCGCACCACCCCACTTCCTTCCTTCTAGGATGCTGTCAGCAGTGGTGCCAGGACCCAGCGGCCCCTCGAGCCCATGGGCCCGGTTGGCCGTGCCCCCGGTCACACTGGCAGCAGGCCTACCACATCCACCGAGGGGGTGGCAGTGGCCGGCGCCAGGGCCCCCAGCCCCGCCTCCTGCAGCAGCGGCAGCCCCAGCCCCCGCCTCCCGGCCCCCTGCGCCAGCGCCTTTGCCCCGTTCACGGGGCGCAGAAGGGGCTGCCTCCAACTGCCGCTGCCCCCTTGAGACCAGCCGGCGCCCCGCAGCCGCCCCCTGCGCCCTCCGCAGCACCCGCCACAGCCCGCGCCTCGGCCAGCAGCGGCCCAGCCCTGCCCTCCGCAGCCCGCGCCCTCCTGGAGCCCAGCGAGCCCACCGAGACCCGGCCCCTGCCGGCGCCCGCCGCCTGTGGCTCCTTNGGTGCCCAGGGTGATCAGTCACTTCCCTCAGAAGTGGCTGGGGTGGTCTGGTGGGAGGGAGCCCACCGGGCCCTGCAGGGCGCTCCCTCTGGGGTTCTGACTGGGTGACCAGGGGTAGGCCTCCCTCCTGCCGCCTGCTGTTCTCTTCTCTGGCCCTGGCAGAAGGGGCGTCATCTCTGCCCCCGGCCGCAGGTGGCTGCCTCTGCCTGGCCTGTCCGGTGCGCGGTGTCGGTCCTGGTGGGCAGCAAGGCCTCTCTCCCTCTCTCTCTGCTGACCCCTGGCTCTGCTTTCTCTGCCTGGCGCCCTCTCTGCTGGCCCAGGAGGCCACGGGGGACATGGGGCAGGGGGTAACAGTGACATGGGCAGCTTGTTGGCCAGCTCTGGAGGGGGTCGTGTGGAGCTGCAGCAAGAGGTAGGGAGTGAGGGGGGCGGAGCGAGCAGGGAGAGGTGGGCGGGACCCAGCTGGTCCCCGCCAGGTATGGAGCGGCTGCAGGCAGCGCAGGGAACGGGCGGGCGAGAGGTGTCTTCATGGAGCCGGTTCTACTGGGGGAGGAGGGAGGCACAGGAAACAAACGAGAAAGCCCAAAAGCCTGTCACTGGTGACACCAAATGAAAGAGAAACAAAGCAGGGAGAGGAGGGGCAATGGGTCTGCAGAGGACACAGGCCACCGAGGCTGGGCCTCATTAAGGAGGCATCTGAGCAGAACTGGTGCAGCAGGGTCCACCAAGGCCAAGGCCCTGGGGTACCTGTTCCAGGGACAGAAGGAGACCAGTGCTTCACTCTGCTTTCCCCAGTGAGGCAGGAGCCACAGGCAGCTTTGGAGGGACAGGAACTGACTCAGGACCCATCAGGACAATGGGCTGCATGGGAGGGTGGCAGGTGCCTCGGGGGTGCAAGAGTGGGCAGGAGGTGCTGGTGGCCTGGCAGCAGAGGTGGGGACACAGTCACTCTGGTTCAATAGAAGATGAACAAGAACTCAAGTCTAGTTTGGGCCCAACCTTGTCACTGGAGCCTTGGGGCCAGGATGCCCATTTCACACACAGGAAAATAGAGGCTGAGTGAGGTGAGGTCACCCATTGATTAGGGAGAACTGGATCAGGTGTGCCCTGGCCACCGCCACCTCAGCCAACCTTGTTCTGAGGCTTCCTCCTGCCCTCCTGGCTCTGCCACTAGGCAAGGCCCATCTCCTGCAGCCCACCAGGTGGCTCAGGAAGTGGGTGGGACACTGCCCACCCGAGCCCCATGTTGGTGCTCCAATTCCAGGTCCAAGAAGTAAGGCTTGAGGGGTTGGGCAGGGTTGTTGTGGTGCTTGGTGGCCAGGATTCTGTGTCCTAAATGACCATTCCAGACAGTGGCATTGGCCTAAAACCTGGCAGGGACCAAGGACCTGGCCAGACCCTTTGGCTTCCACACTCCCTGGCAATTCTCTGAGGAGCGGGGGCTAAGCCTCTCAGGGGCCCCACTTCCACGGTCCTGCTGAGAACAAGGAGCCAGGACCAGAACCCTGCTCGGGCACCTCTTTCCCAAGCCTGATCAGGCGGGATTAGGTGACTTGGACTTGTGGGCATAGGGTCCTGGAGAGAGGAGAGATCAGGGTAAAGGGTAGGCAGGAAGCAGAGAGGAACCTGTAGTCCCCTGGACCCACCCACCCTGGTGCCAGGCTAACAGTGGGCAGAAGCCAACCTGCATCAGGGACTTTGGAGGCTGGAAAGCCTTGTCTTAGCCTCCAAGGACCTCATGTCCTGTGAAAGATCCATGGAATCCTCCAAAGGCAGCCATGAGCTGGGTCCAGCAAGCCTGATAACAGAAGCTTAGGACAGCCAGACTCCCACAAGCCTCTGGTCTGGGGCTGAGAGAGTCCAGCTTCTCAGCCTCAACCTGATGGGTCCAGGGTCAGATCCTCCAAACAGCACATCTGTCACTGGAGGTGGAGGCTGCCAGTGACCCCAGAGACCTCCATTGTAGCAGCTGACTTGGATCACCTGGGGATCAGGGAGGGGCTGCTCATGCAGGGAGGGGCCAAGGGTGAGGCTTCAAAGGACAGGTGGGAGGTGGGAGGGTGGTGCCAGTTCAGCCTCATTGACTCAGTTTCCCCACCTGACCCCCCAGACATCCTGACAGAGGATGACGTCTACTGCAGCTGCCTGGCCAAGACTCTCTGCCACGTGCCCGTCCCCGTGACTGTGGGTTTCTACGCCCCCTTTGGCTGCCGGCTGCACATGATGCTGGACAAGATCACCAGTAAGGACCTGGGCCGGGGGTGGGGCGGGAGTTAAGAAGCAGAGCCTCTGGCCTCTGCCTAGTTCGAGGCTGCCCCAATGTCCAGTCACCTGTGAGATCAGCCTGCCCCGGGTGGCCACCCATAACTCAGCAGTGATCGCTCCCATGCCTACAGCCTCTGCCCTGGTCCCTGCCTACTGTCCTTCCTGGCTTCCCCTCCTGCCCAACAAATCCACTCCTAAAATACACACTGGTCCCCCCTGCCCTGGAGCCTCCCTTGCTCCCCAGCACCCTAGAGAGAAAACCTGGCTCCTCACTGAAGTGGCAGCTTCCCGCCAGGTCTGCTGGTCCCTGTGCCCTGGTGCTCACTCCCAGGCACCCAGCATTGAGGCACAGTGGAAAGCTGGCCAGCTGCTAGAGCCTGCTGGAGCTGACCCCAGTCAGTGTGGCCAGAGGCCTCGGGCAGCTCCACCGTGTGCCCAGTGGCAGTTCTAGTGCTGATTATCCAGCCCTGCCCCTGCGAGGTCACAGGAGCACAGCAGGGGCCTGGAGTTCCCACCCTGGGCCAGGTGAGGTGGGAGGTGCTCACTCCCTGCCTGGGACAGAACCTGCCCTGGACTCATCTGCTCTTCAGGTTTCCCAGCACCATCTTGTGCCCAGGGGACACAGTGGTGACCAAGATAACCAGGGCCTTGCCCTCACAGTCCAGCAGGGGACAGAGATGACACTGACTCAGCCTGGGGTCAGGAGCTCCCTGGAGGAGCCAGGGCTGAGGCCCCTTGGAGGAGGAACAGGACAGTGAAAGGAGACTCACACCGTCCCTACTGCTTCCCATTCTCTTCCCCAGGGCGTCAGTCAGTCGTTCCTTCCGTCCCTGGACAGCCCTTTTAGAGCCTTTTCAGGACCCCCAGAATGGCCACCCACCTCTTGCCGGGTCCTGGCCCTCCTCACTTCCTCCCATCCACTCTCCTGAAGGCTTTGCTTCTGCCCTTGGCCGCCTTTAGTGCAAGCCCGGTCCAGGCCTCTCCATGACTCTCAGTTCTTCAGTCCAAGTCCGGCCCCCGGGTCCCCGGTGCAGCCCCCTCCCCAGCCTGCCCCGCCCCCGTCGCCGCTCTGCCACTTACTGGCGTCCCGCTCCGCAGTGCTGATGCAGCAGGAGGCGGCGCAGCGCGAGGCCGAGGAGCTGCAGCGCGTGCAGTGGCGGCCGCGGCCGGTGCGCGGCTGGGGCTTCCCGCGGCTGCTGTGGTACCTGGTGTTCCTGCAGCCCATCATCACCGAGCTGCACCTGCGGCGCAAGAACGTGCAGTTCCTCTTCATCCGCTTCAGCGCCTGGCAGTACGCCGGCACGGACAAGCTGTGGGCCGGCCTGGTGACCACGCTGTGCGAGGGCATCCGCCACCACTATGGCGCGCTGCCCTTCAGCGTGTACTCGGTGCTGGGCAACAAGCCGGCCACGACGTCGGGATGCTGCCACCGCGAGTGGCACTGCCGGCGCCGCGTGTTCCTGGCGCTGCTGGCGCTGCTGGCGGCGCTCTGCCTGGGCGTGGGCCTGCTCTACCTGTCCCTGGGCGGCCACGCGCTGGGCCACGGCAGCGCGAGCGGCAGCGTGCTCAAAGTGTTCGGCGGCGCGGCCACCACGCTGTCGGGCTCGGGGCTGCTCATGGCCGTGTACTCGGTGGGCAAGCACATGTTTGTGAGCCAACGCAAGAAGATCGAGCGGCTGGTGTCGCGGGAGAAGTTCGGCAGCCAGCTGGGCTTCATGTGCGAGGTGAAGAAGGAGGTGGAGCTGCTCACCGACTTCCTGTGCTTCCTGGAGATCTACCAGCGGCGCCGGCTGCGCGTCGTGCTCGAGGTCACCGGGCTGGACACGTGCTACCCAGAGCGCGTGGTGGGCGTGCTCAACGCCATCAACACGCTGCTGTCTGACAGCCACGCGCCCTTCATCTTTATCCTGGTCGTGGACCCCAGCATCCTGGCCGCGTGCCTCGAGAGCGCGGGCAACATGAAGGGCACGGCCGACAACGGCTACCTCTTCCTCAACCGCACAGTCACGCTGCCCTTCTCGGTGCCCATCATGGGCCGCCGCACCAAGCTGCAGTTCCTGCACGATGCGGTGCAGAGCCGCGACGACCTGCTCTACCGCGAGATCACGCGCAAGCTGCGGCCGCCCGCCGGCGAGGGCAGCGAGGGCNCGAGGCAGCGAGGGCGTGCAGCTTCTGGCCGTGGCAGCGCAGGTGGCGCCGAGCGCGAGCAGGGCCGCATCGACGCCGAGGCGGCGCGCCGCATCCAGGAGGCGCTCTTCTGCCTGCACGACGAGCGCGACTGCCTGTACGAATACGTGCCCGACAACGTGGTGTCCATGCGGCGCATCGTCAACACTGTGCCCATCACCGTGCGGCTGCTGCAGCAGCAGCAGCAGCAGGCGGAGTGCGGGGGGCCCCACGCCGCGCCAGGCCGTGGCGTGGGTGGTGCTCGCCAACCAGTGGCCCTGCCGCCTCAGCTGGGTGCTGCAGTGCCTGGAGGACCGGCAGCAGGTCGGGGGAGCGCCCGAGGGTCGCGCGCGCCTCTGGGACGTGTTTTGCGACAACAGCCGTGAGCTGCACACCATGACCAAGGCGTTGCAGAACGTGCTCGACCTGGACGGCGACCCCGAGCTCTTTCAGCGCTTCCTGGGCGCCGACTTCCCCTTCACGGTGGCCGAGGCGCAGTGCCTGCTGCGCTGCACCGTCAACCTGGACCACTCCATCCGCCGCCGCATGGGCCTCATCCGGGCCGTCAGCGCACTCAAGCCACCCACCCCGCCCAAGTCCCCTGCTGGGGATGCCCCCCACGCCATCAGCGCCTCGGGGTCGTCTCCAGCAGGCCGGAATTCAGGGAACGCCAGTGAAGCCCACCAACCCCGGGAAAGAGCCCACGGGGGCAAGCCAAGGCCGGTGGCCTGACTGCCCTCCACTCCGGGGGGATCTAGTCCCCGTGGACCATGAATGATTCACTCCAGGGGCCGCAGAAGGCAGCAGCTCCTCCCTCAGCCCTGATGAGGGCCTGTGGGGAAGGTCGGGGCCCAAGAGGCCTCAGTGGCCACATCCCCCAAGAGTCTCTGGGAGCCAGAGTGGGTAGTGGGCAGTAGCCTCCAGGAGGGGCGGTATGCCAGTGTGCGTCTGAGGGCGCACAGAGGACCAGTGAAAAACGCAGGGTTCAAGTGCAATAAATGAAGATATAGAGAGCCTGGGTTGAGCTTCACATCCTGGACTTCTTTGCTCAGCAAGCACTGGGGGCCAGGCCTGCCCTGCCCTGCCCTGCCCAGCCCATTTCCTCCTCTGAGCTATCCTGGCAACAGAAGGTGGCATCCCAAGTGGCAGGAGGGCTTGCGGGGGCGGTGGGTGAGGCGGCAGAGGTGGGGGAAATGAAGGACAGACATGCCGGTTGACTCAAGCAATGCAGGGCACCCAGGCCTCGGGGGATCCCAGGTCCCTGTCCCCATGCCCTAGCCTGCCCTCTGTGGGCAGGGCAGGAGCTGGCATTTCCGAGGGTGGTGCCCCTAATGACCTCAGCAGGCTGCTCCACCCCCAGCATAATGGGCTAATTGGACTCAGGCAGCTGAGTGGGCTACAGAGCTGCCCCAGCTGAGTATCTGTTCAGGAGGTGCCTGTTGTATGGGTCACTCCAGGACCACCACCAGCTGGTCATTGACACAGAAGCCATCTTGTCAGCCCCTTGGATGAGAACAAGGAAACCAGGATCAGTGACATTTGGTGTATCTGGAGTGTGAGCTAGACTGCCATTGCCACCAACCGCCCCTTCCAGCAGTGGGACAGAGACCTAGACAGTGGTGTCCTTCTCTGGGCAGTTCCCAATTCCTCATGCATCAAATATTCAGCCACACACGAAGGCCAGTGGGGGGCCTGGCCCAGTTGGGGAGAGGGGCAAAGGGGACTGGCACTGAATAAGCTAGGGATCTGAGGCTGAGGGCGTGGCTTTATGCCAAAGCCCTGCCTGAGGGCTGAGGATAGTTCCCCAGGAAGGGCTCGGTGAAGGTGCCTATCCTCTGGCCACCAGGCCTGGGTTGCGGGGAGGGTGCTGGTCTCACACGCCTTGGCTCCCTCTCCTAACCACAGCCACTGCCCCAGGGGTGGGCGCGGGTCAGAGCCCCATGACCCCCAGAGATGTCGTCTCAGCCCAGGTGTGGCTAAACTGGAGTGAGGACAGTAGGGGAGAGCCTGTCGAAGGACAAAGTCACCTGGGAAGACAGGACCTCATGACCCCCTCCGGTTGTCCCTCCCATCTCGTTTCCCACGGCTGAGCATGAGGCTGTAGGAGGTGGGTCCCAGGCTGGGGGGCTGTGAGAACCAGGACCCAGCCCGTCAGAAGCTGTAGTCAGGATTATGGGCACCCAGCAGTTGCCAGACTGTTCATTTATCTTAAGACCTTGGCCAGGAGTGCCACAACAGGATGTCAGAGTGGCGTGTGGTGGTGATGGCTCTGCCACCAAGATTCACACTGCCCTCTAGTGTGTGGAACTTTCGTGGGCACTGGCACCAGGCAAGGCCAAGGGGCTGTCACCACAGTAAGGGTGCACAAGCGACGCAAGTGCCTGTCCTGCCGCAGCAGAGTGAAGTGGGTAAGCCATCTGCCCCAAGGCAGGGATGCCTGAAGCCCCAGGGGACAACAGAGCTCACAAGTGCATGGGAGGGCCACATACACGAGTCACTTGGTGAACAGTGGCCTGTCCTAAGATTTGGTCTTAAAAGATAGGGCTGGGGTTGTGGCTCAGTGGTGGAGTCCCTGCCTGGCATGTGTGAGGCACCAAGTTCGACTCTCAGCACCGCATACAAATAAATAAAATAAAGGTCCATTGACTACTAAAAAACAAAACTTTGGTGTAGGGTTAGAAAAGACTCCCTCGACAGGCCCAGTGGGGCATCCTGTAGGTGGCTGAGGGCAAGGGGGAGAAAGCACTTGGCCAAGGGAATCCCCTCTGCCTCCAGTCCACGATTCGGGATTCCTGAAAATCCAAGAGCCCTATAAAATTGGGGACATTCACTTCCTGGGGCTGCTATAACAAAGTCCCATGGACATTATCGTCTCACAGGTACAAAGGCTAAGATCAAGAAGGAATCCTCCCGCGCCTCCTCCATGGCTCGTAGGAACCTGTCCACATGCTGTCCTCCCTGTTGGCTGTGTTTGTGTCCAAATTCTTTTATTACTTTTCTGGTTCAGAGGACTGAACCCAGGTCACTCTACCTGTGACTACATTCCCAGCCATTCTTATTTTTTGAGGGAGGGTCTTGCTAAATCGCCCAGCCTGGCCTCAAATCTGCAACCCTCCTGGCTTGGCCTCCCCCTCCCCAGGATCACAGGCCAGCACCTCCAGGCTTTTGTTTTTAAGCAGCCTTGGGGGTGGAGCCCAGGGCTTGGAGCAGCACTCACATAACACACAGACAGGTGCTCTACTACTGAGCCACATCCAGCCCCGATTCCCCCTTTAAAAGGACGGCAGTCACACTGGTTTAGGGCTGCCCTAGTGAGCTAATCTGAAACATGATTACAAGGGTAAGGTTTATTTCCAGATAAGGTCACATCCTCCTCACCTCAAGCAAAGTTATTGCAAGGAAGGGCAGGGACAAGGCTAGGAAGAGGATCCTAGCCCCCCACAGGTGGCACAGGGGCAGATGAGCTGCACCCGTCTGGCCTAGAGATGGAGGCAGAGGCCTAAGGGGAGGGCCATGGCCCTGAGAGGTGGGGATTCTCGGGCACTAGGTGGACTGGGGGACACTGGACCAGCCAGGCAAGACCTGCTTCTCAGCATCTGGGGACAAACCCCTCAATCTCTGGGCTCACCCAGAAGGTGCTGAAGCCAGGGCGTCCTGGAGGGGCCCCTCTTTCTCTCCCCACCCGCCAAACGGCCACAGCAGAAAGGATGACAAGGTCCAGAACTCAGGAGTGGAGACAGGCTGGCTGTGCCAGTGTCCCCCAGCTGTTGAGGCACAGATGAGAGACACAAACTGGTGGCAGCTGTTGTGTATGGTTTCCCTGAGCCCAAATGGGAGCCCCGCAATTGTCCTAGGGAGCAGGGAGGACACTCAAGCAACAAGTACAAACCCACAGTGGTTTAAAGGAGAAAAATGCTGTTCTCAGACACCCAGGAGCCAGAGTGCAGAGGACTCCCAGGCTATGCAGGAGCGGGACCCCACACTCTGCAGGGGAGGGGACAGGGTGGGTGGCCAAGGCCCTTCCCACTGCAGGAGACAGGAGCAGGCTCTCTGAGCCACAGGTGACCAGGCAGAGGCTTCTGCACTCAAGCCCCTTAGGCAGCACCCTGACTAGATCTAGAGCTGGTGGCTACTCGGGGCTTGTTCCCCCAAAGGAAAGGTGCACACCACCTAGCTGGACAGGGCGGGCTGCGCTGCGCCCCCCGTGGAACACACAGGAAGGGGTGGGTGGAGTGGGAAGGCATGCTGTGTCAGCCCCCTGGTTTTCCTCGGTGGGGACCCCTGGCACCTGACCCGGCAGCTGCTCCGTAACCAGAAGCCCTGCTCACCCCAGCAGGGGGCGCACAGTCAAGCCAGACGGAGGGGCGAACGGTGAACCCAGCCCCAGTTTATTAGAAAAGGTGTGAACAGAGCTGCACCGACAGGAGGGGCCTTCCCAGCCCCACCCGCCTTGCCCGCACCCGCCACCGGTCCACGCTTGTAGTGCCTCCCAGGGCGCAGCCTCAAGTGGCTTGGGCAGCAGGTCCCCAGAACCCGTGCTGCCGCTGCCCCAGCTCCCTGATAGATTTATTGCACTTAAGAAAAAGAAAGCTCTGACCCTCTGCACCCAGCCCCACCCGCACCCCACCTGGGGCTTCTAGGAATTTCCACCACCATCACCTCGGCTCACCGCCCCTCCCGAGCCAGCGCTTGGTCCTGTTCTGGACCAACAGGGGCCATCCCACCACCACCCTGAACTCCTGCTCTTAAGAGGGCAGGCCTGGCCAAGTGGACACTCCTGAGTGGCCTTGTAGCCTGATGTCCCTGGAGACCTCCTCCTCCTCTTCCCATCCACCCCAGCCCCGAGTCTCTGAGTGGCAGACATATAAACAGAAGTGCTGAAGTCAGGTGGGAGCCACCTCCACAGCTCCTGCACCACTTGGTAGTGTTGCCGGGGTGGGGCCTCGGGTGCCCACCCAGCGTCCTGGTCTCGGGAAGGCCGGGTGGGGTGGGCAGGCTCTCACGGCTCTGGTCTCGGCTCATCGAAGACCCAACGGGAAAAAGGAACTGGGGGAGCAGAGACGGGGCAGTCAGGGCAGGGCTCCGTCGCCCTCCCCAGCTCCCGGAGGTCCTCGCCCACCTACAGTGTCACAGTGTCTCCTGTGTGGCCTCCTGACTGGCCTCCAGAAGCATCTCCTCCAGCTTCTTCTCGTCCTGGGGGCGGCGCAGCTCTGTGGGCAGCAGCGTGTCAGGTGGGCGTGGGGGGCGCGCTCTCCTGGCCCGGCCTTGCCCAGCCAGACCCAGGGCCGGCAGGTGAACCGAAGGCCACAGACCTCACATGCTCCCACCCTGGGAAGAGCTCCCAGGACCCCAGGGACACAGGACAAGAGCCACGGACCAAACAAAACCCACTCGTCCTGCCCTGGCTGGGCCATTTTAAAGAAGGGGACATAGGCCCACCCAGGAAGGTGCTGGCCTGGGGTCACGCTCGGTACCCTGGGGCCCCTGGTCACCCTGCCCCTGAGCCCCTCTCACCATGTTCCAGGCTGCAGCTGCCCCCCTTGGCCTCGGGCCCCGGGGGTGGCTCTGGGGGCAGTGCGAGGGCAAACTCAGGCTTCAGGCCGTTGGGCAGTGGTGGCCCTGACTGAGGCAGCTCCAGCTGGGGCTGAGGATCAGATGACCCTGGGTCCTGGGTGCCAGTGGCCTCAGCTGGTGGTAGGGTCGGTGAGGCAGGTGGGGAAGGTGGAGGTGAGGAGGGCAGGGAGACCAAGGTTGGGGGAGCAGGAGGCTCTGCCCTTTCCGGTGGACTCTCCACCCGGGTCACCACAAACACCTTGTGACCCCGGCCTGGGCTGGTCACAGAAATACGTTGCTCAGTGGGGGAGGAGGGGCTGTTTGGGGGGCTCCTGTCCCCAGGGCCCAAGGAGTCCGTGGGGGGCACCAGAGCAGGGCAGGGGGCCGAGGGCCTCTGGCCACCGCTGGCCTCCTCCCTCTGCCTGTCCTCCTCCCTCTGCCTGTCCTCCTCCTCCCCGTCAGAGGCAGAGTCTGAGTCCGAGTCTGGGCTGGGTCTGGTGCTCGGGGACCCATTCTGTGCCCCGGCAGCAGGCGTGTCTCCGGGCTCCTCAAGGGGCTGGGGCCCGGTGACGGTGACCTCGGGCATGGAGGCCGACGGCTGCAGCTGCTGCTCCTTCTCCTGCTCTCGCGCCAGCTCGAAGTTGCGCCCGCAGCCGCTCTGGATCTCGGCCAGCAGCGCCTTCTGCGTCTCCATGAAGCTCTTCACCTGTGGCGTGGGGCCTGGCTAGGGCTCGGCTCTAGGCTGCCTGCTGCCCACGCCCACAGTGGCCTCCCCGTCCCCACGGGCGGCAGGTGGAGCCCCACTCACCGCTTCCTTCTTGGGCTCTCGGTCAAGGTCCAGGCGCAGCAGTGAGTGGTTCACCTTGAGGGCCAACGACAGTGCCATGAGCCCGCCCGTCTTGATCTCGTTCTCCCGCAGGTCCAGTCTCAGGAGGCGGGGGCTCTCGGCGATGAACTCTGCTACCGCCACCGCGCCTGGGGGGGCACCGCAGGGCTGGCCGTGGGCCCCACGCCCGCTGGCCGCCCTGCCGAGCCCACTGGCCCCGCCCCGCACCCTACCCTCGCAGGTGAGCTTGGTGGAGGCCAGGCCGAGGCGCAGCACGCTGCGGTTGCCGATGAGCCCGTTTTTGAGGTTGCGCACACCCTCGTTGCCGATGGGGTTGTGGCCCAGGTTCAGCGTCTCCAGGCTCTGTGTGTGTGGCTGCAGGAGGGCAGGGGTGGTGAGCCGAGGCCCAGAGGACGGGTCATTAAAGACGCCAGAGAAAGACCGGAGCCCAGGAGCACGGGGCCGAGCATTGGTGCCCTGACCTGCTCACTCCTGGAGCAGTTGCGCCCCTGTGCACGCGAAATCTCCCTCAGCGCTATGGCCGTCCATTCTAACACTCCCAGCATCCCACTGGTCCCCACACCCCTCAACAGCCTGGCCCGCTCCATGGTGAGGCTGGACTGGCCCTCGAGTGTCCTTAGGTCTGAGGACAGCCTTCTGGGGGGGAGGAGCTGACTCCGGCACTGGGCAGCCAGTGCTTGCCCTCAGAGCCCTAGTGCCCACTCGGCTGGCCATGCATGGTACATAACTCAAGACGGAAACCTCGCTGAAGGCTTCCAAAAATACAACGCTTAAGCAAAACGTCTGCAGCGTGTGCAAAGCACACCCCCCAGCCCGTCACACCAGGTGAAGAGGGCAACTGAGGAGAGTGGCACGGGGCCCGCAGGCTGCTGGCAAAACCGGGCCCACGCCTGCAGGAAGGGCAAGTCCACAGCAGCCCGGCTGGGAGACGATGGTGGCAGCGACCAAGATACCCCTCCAGTTTCCCGGGCCCACTCACCAGCGTCATGCCCAAGAAGGCCATGCCGGTGTGCGTGAGCTGGTTGTTCCACAGCACCAGGGTCACCAGGCCCTTCCTCTGCTCCTTGAGGCCCTCGCAGATGTAGGCCAGACCTGGGGGAGGCTTGAGTCAGAACCCTGTCTGTGGCCCCTGCACATTCCAGGGACACGTGTGTGGGACCCTCTGCTTGGATCCTGCCTGCCTGGCCCCACAGGCTCTGGCCTTGTGGCCTCCCTTGGCCTGGCAGTCAGCTCCTCGATCCATGTCCCCCACCAGCTGCTTCTGGTCTTTGCTCAAATGAGAACATCCCCAGCTCAGGAGCCAGTCACGAACTGCAGCCTGGGCACTTGGCTCACGTGCCTCCTCTCTGCCTCGTCTCCAGCTCTGAGCTGAAAGCCAGAACAGCAGGAGCACTGCTGGGGTGTGGCCTGCCATGCAGTGCGGACGCTGGCCTCTGGTCCCCCACTGCCCACCATCCCTCTTGACAGGCGCCTGGGGACACTGCTCCATCGTGCCATGTGGCAGCCCCTCCTCCTCCAGGGCCCCTCTGCTCACGGTACCTCTTCCTCTCCTCCCAGCTGTTGGCAGAGGGGAGCCAAGGTCACCAATACCACACGCCTGCACCCCAGGGAGCGCACCGTGGTCCCCAAACCCCTCAGCTCCTTCCACTGCAGACCACTGCACTGGCAAGTCCCTCTGCCCCTTTTCCAAGGTTGTAGAAGAGGCCAGCTCGGCTCGGTGTACAGCGTCCCGATCACTGCCCAGAAGCCCCCTCTGTGGTGGGTCCTCCTCGTGCCATCTCCCAGCCTCCAGCTGACCTGGGTGGCTCGCCTCCCTCATGCCCTCTGCAGATCACTGCTTCAGCGGCTCACTCCACGCCTCACCATGCCCCCAGGTGCACGCTGAGCTGTCCTGCCCTCCAGATGCCCTCTGCACTCCACGCTGGGTCAGACACCCCTCTGGGCTCCCTCAGCCACATCCATGCCCCCAGCACCATCGAGCCCAGGGTGGGGTACAGAACAGGTGCTGGGTGACCCCCACACACCTGAGTCCAGCACGTGGTTGTTGCGGAGGTCCAAGATCTGCAGGGAGCAGTTGAACTTGAGCAGGTTGCCCAGCTGTGCCGAGTCCTGCAGGCCATTGAGCTTGTTGTCCGCCAGGTACAGCTCCCGCAGGTTCACATTCATCTTCAGGGCTGTGGCTGGGGGAGCGGGTGTGGGGTAGGTGACCGGCCAGGCCACCTCCTGGCGGGGGGGACCCTGCCCAAGAGACCCCACTAACAGTTCCCGCTCAGCAGCAGGCTGAGGTCCCCACTTGTCTTCCTGGGGCCTAGGCTCACCGAGCAGCATGAGGGGCCGCCCCGAAAGGCTGGCGTTCTCCAGGTGCAGCACTGTGAGGCTGCTGCGGATGCGCAGGGCACGGGCCACGAAGGGCGCCGAGTGGTCCAGCAGGGGTGTGCTGCGGGCGTCCAGGTACTGCAGGCAGCTCGTCTGGGGGGTGGGGCAGGGTCAGGCCTCCCCCACCTCAGTGAGCGGCAAGGCACAGCTGCCATCTGGTTGTTGCACAGCTGGCGGGGGAAAGCTCAGCCTGGGGTCCCACGGGCACACTCCCAGATCCCCGTGGTGGAGCCTCCTGGACAGCCCCGTGCCCTCCCTCTCTGGGCCCAGCTTCCCACACATGACTGAACTGGGGTTGGTGACCAGTCACAGCTCAGGGATTAGATCAGGAAGGAGTGAAGACGGTGGGAGAGGGGGAGGAGGGTGGACCTGGCTGTAGGGTGCCTCTGGGCACTGTTTCCTACTGGCCTAGGCCCTAAGGGCTCACAGACTCAGGGCCAGAGGGACTGCCCTCTGTGTCTGCATGTCCTCCACTCTGGAAGTGGCTGGGCAGGAGGCACCCACCTTACGCATCATGTGGGCCGCAGCCTGCCAGCCCCGGGTGCCGATGTGCTTATTGAAGGAGATGTTGAGGTGGGTCGCCGACTCGTAGTACTCGATCATGTCGAAGAGGGCAGAGGCACCCTGCAGGCAGAGACGGGGCCTTGGCTTCAGGGAGAGGTGGCCCCAGGGAGGCAAGTGAGCCTTACCACAGGATCTGTCAGCGACAGGAGAGGTTCTAGGCAGGGATGAGCCTCCGGTGAGAAGGACAGACATGGTGTCCACCCAGGGCACCCACTTCTGAGCCGGCCGTGTGCAGAGCAGGCTGCCCCTCTGGCTCGAGAGCCGCCCCTTCTCTTTTCTGCTGGAGTCAGCCTGTTTTCTGTCACTGAGAATCCTGACTCATGTGCTGTGTTACCAGAACAGGCCTTGGCCTTGGTCCTGCAGCTTGCCTCCCCACAGCATCCCTCCGCAGGGTCACCATGTCCCTCAGCTCCTCGGTCTGGGGACTTCCTAGTCTGGCCCTTGTGGGAAGAAGTTTTCCAAATGATCCCAGCCCTGCACACTGGGACCTCCAGGACAAACTTCTCAAAAGGTACCAGAGGTCATGGAGCTGCTCTCGCCAGCTCTGCAAGTTTCCCATCATGCCCCTGCCCACTGAGTCACACTGATGTCTCCTTCTTGCAGCCCTGGCCTTGGTCTCGTGTGCCGTCTCATGCTGGGTCGGCACAGAGATCTCAAAGGGGCCTGGGAACCGAGGGGCTGTGGGGGGGGGCCGGGGGGACTGCTCACGTCTTCATCCAGGTTGGTCTGCTCCAGGTCCACGACCTTGAACTGCAGCCTCTTGAAGACTTCTTCCAGGGCCTCACAGGTCTTGTAGTCAAGCTTCTCTCCTGGAAGAGGGCGGCGGCCCTGAGTAGGAGACCACGCGCCACCTCGTACAGCCCCCCACCGGTGGCTCCCAGCCTCCACACACACCTTTCAGGTCCAGGCAGTCGATGCGGTGCTCGAGGTCCTTGAACTCCTAAGAGAGCAGAGTGGGCTCTGGTCAGAGCGGGAAGGCCCCCAAGACCCCCAAGAAGACAGACTGGGCCAACAGTGGGGCGGCTGGAGTTTCATCAGCTCTGCTGTCCTGGGGTGAGGCAGTGTGCCAGGGCAGGGCTGGGGGAGGGTGGCTGAACAAAGTCCCCCAGAATGCCCCAGGGCTGGAACTGGGGTATGCGCCCCTGAGAGTAGGAGGAGCTCTGTGGGGTGGGGGGGTCGCTGAGGACTGGCCTGGCCCCAGCCCCTCTCCACCAGTTGGGGGAGTGGCCCCGGGCATCTCATGTGGGGTCCAGGCTGAGGGAAGACCACACACAGGGTGAGGCAGGAGCCCAGGAGGGCGGCAGACAGGGCGTCCTTCCAGCCCCCGCCAGCTGAGCTCTCCCATGTCCCCACAAGCACAGGTTCTGTTTTCTGGCTTCCCGCCTGTCACTCAAGGAACAGGCACTGTGAGGACGTCCAGGAGTGAGAGGCTAAGGCCTACCTTGCCAACATCACCAGGCTGCCCCTATGCCCTGCAGCCACGTGGCGTGGCCCTCTTCCCCTGCGCTGAGCAGCACCCATTTCTGGAATTCCTACAGAACCTCCCCACCCACACACAGAGGCTGCGCTCAGCAGAGCTGGCTGTGGGAGCAGCAGCCTAGAAACAGGTGACCTTGGAACCCCCTGGAGGGACTCATCCAGGGAGAGGGCAGAAGGCAGGGCTTTAGCAATGTGGCCAGGCTGGGTGAGCCAGGAAGGTGCCCAGGAGACCCCATCTGCATAGACACAGACCAGTCCCCTGAGCCTGGGTCCTTCTGAACCAATAACCCAGTCTCTTACATACGTGCAGAACGGGCCAGAGGACTGTGACAGAGGGGCCTCCTGGGGAGACTCGGCAAGAAATGAGAAGTGGACTTGGCCTTTTATATCTATATTTTAATTTTTTAAAAAAATCAGAGGATATACGAGGATTGCATACATGGCCTTTCCCTGGGGACCACAATTTCTCTGGGGGCTGACAAATGCTGGAATTTCTCCCCTGATGATCTGTCCCAGGCTGCTCGGGCACCCAGGAGAGCCTGGTCAACTTTACAACTGAAGAGGATTTCCAAAGTTCCGCTCACAGGCCCTGGGTGGGGGGCCAGCTGGGAGAGCCAGGGACCCCAGGGAGCAACCCCTCCGTACCTGCAGCTGCCTGAGGAGCTTGGGGACCTGCCTGCAGTTCAGCTTCTGGCAGGCCTGCCTGTAGGCGCCGATCACCTCGTCCACTGTCACGTTCTGGGCTGCAGGCAGAGGGGCGACCTGTGACTTCCCTGCCCTGCCCCACCCACAGCACCCAAGCCCAGCCTTCCCTCCAGGCCCTTCAGGACCACTGCAGGACACCCCTAAAACAAGGCCCTTCAGGGACACTGCAGGACACCTCCAAAACAAGTCAGTGCTGCCTGCACTGGGCTTAGTGCTGGGCTTCTGGGCACCTAACTCCTCTCTGACTGGCTGTCTCCCCGCTCCACTGAGAGCCCCAGAGGACAGGGCTGTGCCATCTAGGTCACCACCATGTCCCCAACACTGCTCAACATAGGGCCAGGTTCAGAGCAGATATTCAGCGCTGCTTTCTGACAGAGGGAGGAAGGTTCATTTCCACCCTATGAGGAGGGAAACCAAGCTCAGAGACAAGAGCCTCCCACAAAACTACACAGCAGAGCTGGACTTGAACTCAGCTCCAAAACGCAACACCTGGTGCCTCACGGACTCCCTTTCCCACAACACCTGGCACAGCCACAGCTCGCAGGGCGAAGGCCACGTGGCCCTGGCAGCACGTTACGGGCTGAGCCAAACCCCACGCTGCACGTTCCCGCTCCGGGAAGCCCACCACGTCCTTTCCGTAGGCCCAGACTGGCCTTTTCTGGACGTTTCATAAAAATGAAATCAAACACTGCGTGGCCTTTCTCAGCCGGCTTCCCGCTGAGCCCGTTCCTGGCTCCTGCTCAAGGGGCATCACGGCTGCCCTCCCGCAGCCACATCCATCAGCTGGTATTTGTCCTCAGTGTCTGGCCGCTGGGGTGTGTTATTGGGTGACCAAGGAGAGTGGGAAGGAAAGGCTATGAGCAGGGGAGGGAGACGGCCAGGCCTCGCTGGAGATCTCAGGTGGCGGAGCAGAATGGGCACACAGGTGACAGGCAGGTGGGGAACAGGCCAGAAGAGGGCTCTCAGCAGGCTTCCTTGCGCCACACCCGCCCTGCTGCCCTCTGCTCTGGCTCCTGGACCTGAGGGAGCTCCCAGTTGCCATCTCCATGAGGTCTCCCCTTCTGGCCACCCTATAGACCAGGGCCAGCACTCCTGGTCTCACGCAGCACTACTCCATATTCTGGGGGAGGAAACCACAGTGCAAGGTGAGAAGTCACCTCCCTGGGGCCAGGCAGCTGGACAAGGCGAGTCTAGCGCTTGGCCCAGAACCCTTGCCATAGTCTAGGGTGGCGCTGGGGTGCTGAGCTGCCAGTGTGGGGTGGGCGAGACGCGGCGACAGATGGGCTGGAGCCGGGAGCAACTGCAGGTGACCAGCAGCTTCCTAGGTGCTGGCTGCCCCGCCTGCAGACTGTGGGGCAGCTCTCTGACAAAGGCCCACGTGCTTGTGGCCCAGAAACCGGCCCTGCTGGGAAGGCAGCACTCTGGACTCAGCAGCCACTCCAGCCTTGGTCTTGACCAACTGGTGGCCTTGAACTTGAGGTGGGAAAATGACCCCCCTTTTTTGTAGTTGTAGAATTTTTACGTGGTGCTGAGGAACGAACCCAGTGCCTCGCGCATGCTAGGCAAGCGCTCTGCCACTAAGCTACAGCCCCAGCCCGAGAAATGACCTCTTTATTTTCACTAAACCGAAATCGAGCATTTTCTTCTACCTTCTTACTAACACAGGTCAATACAGGAAAGAAAATGAGTAGTGCTTGACAGATACTGCCATCTTGTCATTAAAAGAAATGACAGATGTTTGTACATAGTCACTGCAGATTCTGAATGCACATAACTGCTCTGAAAACAGAAGTCATCAGAGCTGCTGCTACCAACCATCATTTTGTGTGTCCATGAGGAAAAGCGAACAACTTCTCTCTCTGGTGTTGGAGATTGAACCTAGGGGATCTTTACCACTGAGCTACATCCCAACCCTTTTTATTTTTTTAAATTCTAAGACAGGGTCTTGCTAACTTCCTAAGGCTGGCCTGGCACTTGCGATTCTCCTGCCTCAGCTTCCCGAGTTGCTGGGATTACAGGAGTGTGCTGCCATTCCAGGCCTAGATGCAATTTTAAGAGGTGAACTGAGCTAACTTGCATCCTTTGTAATCACATTTGATATTTTATCTTTTAAAGATTGAAGCAGGGGCCACAGGATTTAGTGGACACCAGGGTGAGAATCAAGACCGTACACAGACTTGCTTTAAAGGGCCTCCAAGTCTCCAGGGTTCAGTGGCACACACCTGTAAATCCAGCTACTTGGGGGGCTGAGACAGAATTCCAAGTTTGAGGCCAGAGTTGGAAAAATAAAAGTGAAAAATAAAAATAAATTAAGAAGGACATGCATGGGCTGGGGCTGAGCAGTAGCGCACCTGTCTGGCATGTGTGAGGCACTAGGTTTGATACTCACCACCACATATAAATAAATAAACAAACAAATAAATAAAGACCTATCAACATCTTAAAAAAAAAAAAAGATGCAGCTCAGTAGCAGAATGCTTGCTTTGCATGTATGAGGCCCCAGGTTCAATCCCTGACACCACTTAAAAAAAAAAAAAAATGCCCCCTGGCCCAGGGCTGGTTTGGTAAAATCAGATGTGCTATCTGGATGGACTAATATGGCCTCACTAGCATGTCTCCACTCCTGCAGGGTCTACAGGAATAAGACTCATAAACAAACTCTGGAACTGCTACAGGTCCTCTAGGTGTGTAGGTCCAATGGCCCCTCCTCCAGGAAGGCCCACCTATAGCTTAGGCTGCCTCAGCTCCCCATCTGGCTCCTTCAGTCCCCTGAGATCCAGGATCCCAGGTCTGTCCACTGGGGTGTCACTCTTTGGGGAGGGGAGGCCCAGGCTGTCTTGGTCACCACTATCTCCCTGGCACTGGGTCTTAGGGTAGATATCAAAACACTCGTTGCCAGGTATGCCGGCACATGCCTGAAACGGCAACTATTCAGGAGGCTGAGGCAGGAGGATCGCATGTTTGAGGCAATGCTGGGCAACTCGGTGTGTCCCTATTTCAAAAAACCAGATTCAACCGCACAAGAATCACTGTTACTGCCAGAGCCTGGGCCCAGGGAGAGCACATGTGCCTCCTCACTTTCAGGAAGGGAAACTGAGCTGAGGGGTGGAAAGGACTATGAATCCTCAGAGGAGGTGGAAAGGAGGCCCCAGAGCAACTTGGTAACTCTCGGACACAAGAATGACCACTGCTCAAAAAAAGAACGTCAACTGCTTCTTGTCAATTTTCTCTAAGATGGAGACACACCTTCAAGTCAGGGACAGACCCCATGAAAAACAGGTCAGGGCTCAGAGCTGGCCCACTGCAGCCCACGCTCTGGCAGCCAGCACCCCCCACCCTTGACAGTATCCTCAGCATGACTCAAGGCGTGACACATCACCAGTGGACAGATGGGGCAGTGTTTTCGGTGGCTTGGGAATGACGAGATTAATATTTATTTATGAGCATTTATGCCTAGATTAAGAACGAACTGCAGCTGGGTAGGCGCTGTGGGGTGCACCTGCGATCCCAGTGACTTGGGAGACTTAAGAAGGCAGGATGGCATGCAGCGAGACCCTGTCTCAAAATAAAAGGGGTAGGATGCGGTTCAGAGGTCGAGCTCCCCTGGGTCAACCCCAGAACCAAAAAAGCAGAGACTGGCACATCAAAACAAAACTCCACACTTGCTGTCACTTACGAATGAGGCTGAATATATTCAAACTAAGAAGCAAAATAATGAGAGAAAAACTGAAGATAGAGACAGCAGCACAGGCACAGCAGAGATGTAGAGGTGGCATTTATTTGCATGGCACCTGTGCCATGCCAGGCGCCACCCGAGCAAACACGCATGTCAATTTTGGGAACACTTCCGTGCAGTGAGTACTCCTCATTTCCACTTCAGAGCAGAGGCTCAATGGCTTGCCCAAGGTCACGGGGAAAGCAGCCTGCAGCTAGGAGCTGGCCTGGGGTGCGCTGGCCCTCGTGTGTGCACGAGCAGCTCGAGGGCCTGCCGGAGCCACTCTGCAGACCCGCAGGTGCTCACACAGCCCCGCAGCCTCCCACTAGTTTCCGCCCCCCAGGAGGCAGCTCCTGCTCTCCACTAACCCGGGGACAGGCCCCCAAAGCATATGCTGAACAACCAAACACACGGGAGGCTGGCACTCGCTGGCACAGTAAAGGCAAGTTGTGCAAGTGCGTGCACTCAAGGGGCAGGCCTTGGGTGTGTGCCCTGAGTCCAATGTTCTGCTCCAACTGGAGCCGGGGCTGGAGTTGAAGCGGTTACCAGGAGGGGAGGGCGGGGTGTGTGCGTGTTCAAAAGCATGTGCTGGGGATGGAATCACAGAGGGAACGGCTTACAGTGAGACCCAGGTTCGGAGCCTTGCGTGCCAAAGGTGTGACAAGTGATCACAGTGACCTCTTCCTCTCTGAAAGGGATGTCTGTGGAGTCTCAGAAGACAAGGGGCATGAGGGCACTGAGAAGTAGCTGGCACCACAACACAGCGCTGGCTTGGCCAGCAGGAGACACAGCTGGAGAACAAGATGATGGGGCGGCCGCGTCGAGTCCTGGGAACTGGCCCTGGTGAGGCCGATGCCAAGCACTGTCTGCACACAGGCTTGGCCAGCCGGTTCCGTTGCCCCATGGGATGGCCTAATTATATCTCCATTTGTCGTCGGGGAGAGCACCAGAGGGCGAGATGTCCACCCAGGTCACAGAGCCAGGAGTGGCAGGACTGGAACACACTCCCAGGCCTGTCTTGCTCTGAAACTGAAGCTGAGCTGCACCACCCCGAGGAGCAGGCAGGCTGCTGGGAGCCCCGGACTCTGGGGGCCGAGATCTAGGCGAGATAGCGTTTGCTGCAGCTGGGTCTCTGCAGCCCACCGGAAGCTACCGCAGCCTTCCAGGGGCAGGCTAGGGGCAAACAGGGCTGCTTCCCTCTACCGGGGTTGTCACAAAGGGAGAGAGAGATGCCTGATGCTGGGTGTCAGGTGTTAGGTGGCTCTTACATGTGCTCACGCAGGTGAGGTGGCACCCTTGAGATGCGAGGACAGGGGCTACTGTGGCTCAAGCCATCCTTGCCAGCCCGAAGCTGGTGGAGTCACACCACCAGGAAGCAGCGCGGGTGGAGGAGCGGAAGGGCACCCGCACAGGCCCAGAGTAGAACGCTCAGACCTGCCCTCCACCAGGCATGCTGTCCCCGGCCAGAACAGCTTTCCCACACCAGGGGCCCCCGTGTGAAGGGTGCCTCTGGCAGCTAGGTTCAAGAGAGTACAGAGTCAGGAGGTCCCAGATAGGGCCAGGCCAAGTGATCTGAGAGCAAACATACCCAGGACACCGCAGCTCTGCAGAGCAGGCGCTGCTTCACTATTCTGGAAAAAGAAGGAAGGAGCAGGAGGAGCCGGTGAAGGAGAAGGGGCGTCCCAGAGGCCCAGCCCTGGGCGCAGCTTTGCACTCTTACTCAGAAGGCGCTCCAGGACCTGGACAGGCCCCGAGGGTGTCCCTGCGAGGCTTCAGGGATACGGAGGCAGACTGTAGGGAACAATTCCTGGGGTGGGAGTGATTGTGGCAGCAAGGGGGCAGATCCAGGAACCAGGAGGCTGCTGGACAGGACAGGGAGCAGTGGAGGCTGAGGGGTGATGACTGTGGGCCTCTCCCTCCTGCTCAGGAGTCAGGAGTCACTGGGGCTGGGAGCAGTGCAAAGACTCCTCAAGGAGCGGGGATCTCCTGCAGGCCTTGGGAGAGGCCCTGGTTGTGACCCAACAGGTAGGCTGCAGGGACTGGCACACCAGGTGGCACTCCTGAGGGGCCCTTCCATTTCAGGCAGTGCACCCCAGCCCTGACCTTCCATTTGGTGGCAAACAGGCAGCATGAGGCAGGGAGGCAGGAAGGCAGGGCCAGGACTGTGGGCGCGGAGGAGCTCACGTCACAGGCAGGCTGGGCAGTCCCGGCCACCAGAGAGACCGCCTTTTAGTGTCCTCTTTTCAGAGCAGACTCAGAGATGGAAAGCGGAAGGGGGTTGAGACTGGAAGACAGAGGTCTGGCCTGACTTTAAAACGCACAGAGTCACAATGCAGGTCACATTTTTGGCACTTAGTTTAGGTTTTGCAGGACACAGGCTCTACCAAAAGCAAACAATCATAAGCAGGGCACGGTGACGTGTGACTATAATTCCAACTACTTGGGAGGCCAAAGCACAAGAATTTTAAGTTTGAGGCCAGCCTCAGCAACTTAGCCAGGCCTTGCCTCAAAATAAAAAGTGACAAGGGCTGGGATGTGGCTCAGTGGTAGAGCACTCCTGGTTCAATCCCTAGTCGTCTCCCCTAAAAGGAAAGCAGCCACAGGTGGCGTGCAAGAAGTGGGCACAGGTGTGCTCGAATGCAGCTTTTATTCACAAACTCTGGCCATAACTTAGGCTCGGTCAGCTTGGATTATGTCTCCGTGCTGTCACACTCATAAGAAACTAGGCGGCTTTTTGCAAGGTGAGCCAGGGACGCTGATGGGGCCGGAGAGGAGCTTACCTTTCTTTGCATCTTTTATAACTTTTAAGTGCCAAGACGTATACAGATACTACCATGCGAAACGCTCCCACATCAACGAAGAGAACCCAACTGGGCCTGGCTGGGGCTCAGTGGGGGAGCGCTTGCCTAGCACACGGAGGCACTGGGTTCTATCCTCAGCACCACATAAAAGCAAATTAATTGTAAAAACAAAGTTATAAAAAAAATACTTCTTTAAAAAGAAAGGAAGAAAACATAACGGCCCCCCGCCCTGCACAGCCCCCATGTCTGCCTGTCCTAGGAGGCCAGGCTTCCACAACTGCCGACCAGAAGGCTCTGCTTCCAGAGGACTGAGGCAGGCGGTCAACAGGACTTGGACCCCTGAGGACCGGGGTGGGGCAGGGTGGGGCGGGGTGGGGAAGGAGGGCGGGCTGCTGTGCCAGGGGAGGCCGAGACAGATGGGGTAGCACGGAGGCCACTTGGACACATGTCACTCTGTGCAGAGGGAATGGAGACAAGTATTAATTATATAATCTTGAAAAGGGAAGTTGACAGTAATTGTGGTATTTTTCAGAATCCTCCAGTCAGACAGGTGCTGCAGGCCCCCAGGAGAGGTCTAAGCTCTTGCCCACGATAACAACTGCCACCAAAAGTGGAGCTGGGCCTGGGTTCCACCTGCAGCCACACCACCTTGCAGCCCCCCAGCCTTGGCTTCCCGGCTTCTCGCTGCATGAGCAGCACATCTCTGGAGCTCAGCCCTGGGCCTGGGACACAGGGAGCCCCCGCACTGCCCACTTCAGCTGCTGAGGCCAGGCTACGCCCACCACAGCCACTCCACCCGACAAGGGGACATGATCGCCACTCTTGGCTCAGGTGTCCCCTCCTCTGGGGAGTGCCCCCTGACCCCACAAGGCAAGGCAGGCCCCACCCTCTGGCCTCCCCATCTCTGTCATGGAGAACAGCGTGTCTCTCGCTGTGATTCCAACACTGCCCAGTGTGGGACCAGGCAGAGAAGGAGCCAAGACAGGCCGAGTGAATGGACAGGAAAAGCGGCTGCTGCCTGGCCACCGGACCAGGCCCTGTGTTTAGGGAGGCATTGCTCCAAGGTCCAGCGAACCAGGAACCGACAGGAGGCGAGGGAGGCGGGCCAGGAAAGTACTCGATTTGTGAAGCTGCTCTACAGCTACCAGCACAGAGCCGCACGGATGGCTCTCTACTCAGCCCCAGTCCCCACCGGGCTTGCTGATGAATGCTCCATTACTGCATCTCTAGTTCACATCGTCATCCTGCGGAGCAGCCGTGTCCAGCCCACCACCCCTGCACAAAGAGGGACTGCCTGGGCGACACCTATGGTCTTCTATGGCCAAGCACACTGCAGATGGCAGAGAGACGATCATACTAAGGGCTGTCCCTGTCCTCTCCTGGCGTCCCAAGGTTCTGGGGACCTTGGCCTCAGGCTGGACAGATGGGTTGTGGAGGCCTGGAAATGCAGCCTTCCCCAACATGCGACGGTGGGCGCGGGGGCGGCTGTCAGGGCCGCACCTTTCTCCACTGAGCCCCGGGATCGCCGGCCAGCCGTGGCCCCAGCAGAGCAGCCCTCCGAGGTTTCCAGCCTGGGGTGGAAACGCCCCTTCCTCAAAGTCACCCCCATAAGCAACTACCTATCCCCCCACATGTCAGGCCTCTCCCAGAGCCCCCTGCATGGTCAGGGGAACAAACGTGAAAACGGTCGCAGAACAGCACCAAGGCCATGAGGGACAGGGGCCACTGGTGAGAGGCCTCGGGGAAGCCTCCCTGTGGTCTGCAAGGGTGAGAGGCCCTGCAAAGAAAGCTGTCCCAGGCAGAGGGAGGGTGTGACCCAGTACAGGGACAGGAGACCGCATGGCACTTCTGGTGTGTGAGAGGAAAGAGGGCCAGCAAGGAGACTGGAAGGAGGTGGCACCCAGAGGCAGGCAAAGCTTGTGGGAAGCAGAGGTGCCACTCGTCCAGGGCGGGCAGGGGTTCTACCCCATGTAGTCGTCAAGGTGTCCGGACCTTTGTCAGTGACAAAGCCATCTCAGCACTGCCTTGGGGCCTTTGCACCAGCAGCGTGTTTGGTCTTACACCCCCCCATGCCAGCCCCCTCCCTCCCTGCAAGTCTCTGCTCCAAAGTCACCTCAACAGTCTTCCCTGATCAGCTTCTACTGAAATTGCTCCTCTGTCACCATCCACTCCACATCTTATTCTGTGTGGCACTTTTCATGACCTGACATGAAGCTCTATAGTCTGCGTGTTCACGCTACGAGCTCAAGAAATACCTGCTGGCAGAACCAGTGAGCACCAGGGGACTGGGGGACGGGGCTGTGCAGCGGGAAGGGCTGAGCAGCCAGAGCCAACGCCTCCAAGGACCTCCTGAGAGCTGTGAGCCGGATGAGAGGTTCTGTCCCATGTTCCTGCATCACCAAAGTGGGGAGCACAGGGCCTCCTGCAGCCTAAGATAGGAAGAAGTCAGGGCCTGCGCACAGTGGCCTCGCCACTGCAGGGGTGCCATGCTGCTCTGGGCCCAGAATCGGAGCCTGGGACCACAGACACTAGGCTCAACTCGGCTGGCCCTAGCCAGGCCCTCCCACAGCAGTACCTTTCCAGAAGGGCATCGGGCACACTCAAACCCAGGCCCTGAGATGCCAGGCAGAGCCCACCGAAGCCCCCAGCAGCTGACTGTGAGTATCTAGGGGGTCCCTTCAGCCCAGGAAGCACAGCAGTTGTCACCTCTACCTATCACACAGCACACATGGCTACCTGTGAAAGCCCTGCTTCCGTCAGGAGACCCCTGGGAGGTGGCGTTGGTGACTGGTACTAGTCAGTTTTCTCAGGGTGAGGAAGGTACCTCCAGACTCCAGCCGCCTTCCTTATTTGGAAGACTCCCCACCCTTGGACTCTAGCACCTGGCTCGTGCCCTCCCTAGGGCCCACTGCCCACCTGCCTGCGGGCTCCTCCCCGCACAGTCCTCTGCTACAGATTGGCAGGAATCTGCCTACACCAGGGTACCACGGCCGACACCTGCCCTGTCTCACGTAGGAAATCAGAGGCCCGAAGAGAAGGTCTCATTCCACAGTAGGGTCTACATCCAGGGCTGTTCTGGTGACTACATCCCTCTAGCCACTGCATCTCCAACACTGACCACCCTCAGCCCCGCCGAAGCCTCAGAAGCACTCAGCACAGAAGGCGAGTTGGGGCCGCCTCCCGGACACCGGGTGATTTCCTGGCCTCAACTCATGGCTCCTAGCAGCACTGAGCAGGCATCATCTCCACTCTCCCAAGCAGGCTGGGAGGTGAGAAGCGACCTCCCAGGACACGTTTCCAGAGGAAAGCAGATGCAGGGCTGGGCCCTCGCCTGCCACCCTCCAAATCTGGGATTCTGAGTGGCTAGGAAGGCTCCATTCACCCCGTGGGTGCTCGTGGAATTCTCCACTTCAACTTTCTAAGAGGGTTTTTTGAGTACATTCCCCAAAGTAGGAAGCTGAGGTTTAGAATTCTTCAGCACTCTGATTCTCATACCGAGAAATGCAAGTTAAGTGAAGATACACGGAGCTGGGCGCAATGGCGCATGCCCACAACCCCTGCCATCAGGGAGGCTGGCGCAGGAGGACTGCAAGCGCAAGGCCAGGCTCAGCGAGGCCCTAAACAACTTGGTGAGACACTGTCTCAGACAAGGAAAAAAGCAGGGGGCTGGGGATGTGGCTCAGTGGTAAAGGGCCCCAGCATTTAATCCCTAGTCCAAAAAAAAAAAAGGTACACTGCAATATCATTTTTACCAATCAAACAGATTAACGACCAAAATCTGGGCAGCACACGATGCTATCTGTGGGACTGGGGGAAGCCAGCTCACCAGCAGGTGCTGGATGTGAACACGGGTAAGACCCCTTTAAACGACAATTTAGCAGAACCTGTCTGAAGTACAAATGCATACACGCTTTGATCCCTCGGTGCCATTCCTAAAAATTCATCCTACAGAGCCACTTGCCAGTGCCAAATTCCATATTAAAAGGTTATTCACTGCACTGCCTGCTGATGCAGAACTGGAACCACCCAGTACCCACCAACAGGGGACCAGGGGACCCAGTTCCCCCATACAATGGAACCCTGTGGAGCCTACGCTCTCTAAGCCCCCACAGAGCAACAGCTGAGGTACTCAAAAGAAAACTGAAAGGTGCAGGGCGGTATGCATGGGAATGTGACCTGTTTTTTTTTTTGTTGTTGTTTGGTTTTGTTTTAACCAGGGATTGGACCCAGGTACTTAACCACTGAGCCATGTCCCCAGCCCTTTTTATATTTTATTTTGAGACATGGTCTCAACAAATTCCCAAGACTGGCTTTGAACTTGCGTTTTTTTGCCTCAGCCACCCAAGCTGCTGGGGTTATAGGTGTGTGGCTGGCATCCAGCTGAATGCCACCTGTTGTGAAACAAAGGCGGGGTGGGGGGGAATAAAAATCTGTTCTCATCATTAAGAAGCAAAGTAACACAGAGCTGGGGCAGCAGGTGAAGCAGCCCATGAAGCCACTTGAGGGGTAAAGCCTTCAAGCAGGGAGGCCACTCAGGGTTGCGGGCAGCATGGAGTTGGGCTCTTCTCTGAGCACCACAGCCCCAGCCTCCCCAGTGGTCTTGTCCTGGGCCTGGGCAGGTGACAGCAGAGGACTGAAGAGAGCTGCCTTGGAGCTGAGTGTCGCCAGCATTTCAGAAGCAACTCAGAAAAATTTATAAGAAAAACAGTCTTTTTTTTTTTTTAAGAGAGAGAGAGAGAATTTTATTATTATTATTTTATTTTTTTTTACTTTTTGGCGGACACAACATCTTTGTTTGTATGTGGTGCTGAGGATCGAACCCGGGCCGCACGCATGCCAGGCGAGCGCGCTACCGCTTGAGCCACATCCCCAGCCCTAGAAAAACAGTCTTGAGGTGGACAGCTGATTCACTGGCAAAATAATGGGGGTGGAGACAGCAGGGTACAGTTACCAGCCACACCATGGTCATTAGTGAAACTGGAAAGTGGTCACTTTGGGCTCATTGTACTTCTTTCATAAACTGGAAAATGTCCATTAAAAAAAAAAAAAAAGTAAATGAGGGGAAAGCAAGTGGTCAGAGCTGGGGCCCCAGCAGCCAGAGGTGGCCTAAGGCTGGGAGGGAAAACTGGCTCTCACTTGAGCAGCAAGCAGCAGCAGGACTGGGCCAAGGCCACCTTTGGCCACCCCCTCCATTATAAAGGCTGGTATGGCCTCAGTGGCAGCCACCCTGAGGGCTCCTTAGGGCTGCGGGAAGGCAGGACTTCAGAGCCCACACTCAGGCACAGGGACAACTGGAAGGAGGGCTCTCCAAGGAGAACTAGGAACTGGGGCTCCAGCCCACGCCCGTGACTGCAGAGGGGAGCCCACGGCAGCTGTGCTCTAGCCGCCCCTCAGGCAGCCCCCTCATGTACTTGAGGCTCACTGAAGCCCCCCCCCATGCCCCAGGAACTGGGGGAGGCCCAGGACCCCTGCCCAAGACAAAAAAGAGGAAGTACAGAGAGGTGACAGCTTGAGTCACCACATTCCCCAGGGACCTTCCTCTTTCACTGCTAAGCCTTGGGGTGGCCTTCTAGGTGAAACTCCAACGTCAGCTCGCAGCCACTCACCGTCCGGGAGGTGTCCTCACTCCCCAGGCCCCGGGTTTCCCCACCCACTCGCCCCTGAGAATCCTCTCCCCACGACTGGGCATTCTGCAGGGTATTCTGGGGGACAGTGATTCAGGGCCACAGGTGTGGGCACAGAAGGAGGTGACGTGCCCTCCCAGGGACAGCATGCTCTCTAAGGCAACAGGGACAATAGCCAAGATTTATCAGAAGGAAACTGAAAGGCGCAGGGGAGCAAGTGTCCGCCGGGTGGCGGGAGGAGGCCCGGGTGGGGGTCTGTTCCGGGTTGGCTGTTCTGAAGACCCTCACCTGGGACTGCTCCGAAAGTGAAGGGATGTTGGTGGCACTACCCTTCCCAATGAGTGTCCCTCAGATTCCTTGCACCCCATCAGGAGCTCAGTGACTGAGGGACACTCAGGGCTGGAAACCACAGGGCTTGGGAGCTGGCGCTGTCCCCCAGACTTTGTCCAGTCCACGTGGCAGGATGTCCAGGGCGAGGAAGAGCAGCAGCTTCCCCCAGCCACACCTGCCAGGTTCCCAGGACCAACTCCATCGCCTCGCTCTTGCAACCCAGCCTATGAGCTGCACTGGCTTTTGCCCTGGTGGCACACGGCCAGTCCCTGCCACAGCAGGGAGGCTGAGATGGTCCCTGGGCTGCGCTCTCCCCTGCAGCTGGAGCTGCAGAGCTGCGCCCGGCGGGCCGGGAGAGCAGGGGTGTGCGGGACAGCGAGCGCCCCCCACCCGCTGTTCCTGCCCCTGAGCCAAGCAGCAGGCCCGTTCAGCCTATGGTGGCCCTGCCATGAAGCACGCCAGGCTCTGCCACACCTGCTTTGCACTGTCTGTTCTCTGCACTGAGGATGATGACCAGGACCAGGCCTCCCAGGTGGCCCTTGCTGAGGAGGCCCCACATCCCCTCCACCTGCACACCAGCCCTCTCTCTGACCCGTGTGCTCCTGACCTGGGTCTACAACTGCTCCCCACGGCTAGTATGTCACTGGGGCCTCAGTTCAAATGCTACCTCGTCCCAGAAGCCTTCTGACCCTTTCTACAGCAGCACTCCCTGGGGACCCTTGCCTGCCCGTCCCCTCACAGAGCACACCCCGACCCGTGGGAATCTGCCTATTTTTCACTCCATCCTAGAGCCGGGGCTCCCTGAGCCAGGATGTCGCTGGGCTGTCTCAAGCAGATGTCTGAGAAGGAATGAAGGTGCCACTCTGCTCTGGGAAATGGGGACAGTACCCACCCGCCCTTTTCTCCAGAGTCACAGCTTACAAGGAAGGGAAGCCACATTGTGCTCTGGCAGGGAGGCCTGACAGGGTGAGGTTGTGATATCCAAGGGGCTGTGACACCTCAGCTCTCTGGGTGACAAGAGGTAGTCTCCTCTGCCTCTCCTGGGGGGAAGCAGCACAACCAGGGACCCCTACCTTAGGAGGTGGCTGGCTTCTGGCCAACAGCTAGAGCCAGCCCTGCAGGCCAGGGGATGGCAGGGAGGTGGGAGGCCACAGATGGCAGGTGTCTCTGCTGCCACCCACCTCACCCCGACCTTATAAGCCACTTGGCTGACAGAGACGCGAATGGTCAGAAGACACCCACAGCTTCCAAGACACAGAAATGAGGCAGAGCAGGCCAGTTCCCTGCCGCCTGGTACAGAGCTGCCACCAGGAGGTGACGCCAAGGCCAGAGGAGCTTCCTGAGGAAAGCGAAGTCCAGGTTCTCATTCTGGTCTCGGGTCTGCAGCCAGCACCAAGCGCCTGAGTCCCAGCTGTGTGACAGACACTTTTTCAGTATAAATTATGAACATGAACAACAGCAGACACTCGTCACTCTACTTACTCTCCCCAACAACCCTAGGATGTGGGGCTCACCCCCATTTTTCAACTGGGAAACTGGGGCTCAGGGAGATACTGAGCCAATAAAAGGGAGGGCGGGCACTCCAGCCAGAGCAGCCTGTGCCCTCACAGTCCTCACTGGCCACTGCTCTGGTGACCACCTGCCCTGCCTCCCCAGAGGGACTATCTGAGGTTTGGGCAGATGGCAGGGCACATGCTGAGGACATGCCATGTGCAGGCAGGCCTGACTGTGCAGCTGCTCCACCAGGCCTGGGGTGCAGGTGGCCGCGCCCTGGGGGACAGCACAAGGTGGTGTCTCCAAGTTGCTGAGGCTGGCCTCAGACTTTTTTTTTTTTTAGAGAGAGAGACAGAGAGAGAGAGATAGAGAGAGAATTTTAATATTTATTTTTTAGTTTTCGGCGGACACAACATCTTTGTTTGTATGTGGTGCTGAGGATCGAACCTGGGCCGCACGCACGCCAGGCGAGCGCGCTACCACTTGAGCCACATCCCCAGCCCCCCCGCCTTTTTTTTTAAATATTTTTTAGTTGTCTGCCCTAGGCCCTGGCACCTCAGGCTCTGTCCCAGCCATTGGTCTGTTTCCTCAAACCTTTTCCTCAGGCTGCAGCTGTGCTGCATGTGGCCCGCCTCTCATGTCGCCCCTTCTGGACAGTGAGCCTGAGATGCAGGGCCAGGTCTGTCTTGGCCACTGCTGTGTCTCCAGCATGGGGCTGGGCACAAACTCAAGCCTGGCTGAATGAGCACCTGAACCCCACAAAACAGACGACACTGTGCTGAATGAAGACAGACGTCACCACGTAACACAAATGCCCAAGACTAGACCTAGCCCAGGGTTTTCTGCCGGAAGGCATGAGGGGTTGGGGGGACTCTGTTGTGGCCTCCATGACCCCCAACTGGAAAGGGATATGTGCGGCTGAACAAGCTGGTGACTTCAAGCCTCGTGATCTGAACGCACCTCTGAGACAGGAAACGAGTGACCTAGTGAGGGCGTGGCCTCCAGAGCCAGCCTGCGTATCTGGTGGTGCCTACCTGGCCGTCTACAGAGCCCAGGCCTCCTCCTCTGAAAACTGTCCCGCCACAAGGCAGAGCTGCCCTCGGTGGTCCCGTATGACAGGGAGGCGGCAGAATCTTAGCGAGTCTACACAACCACTACGTTGGGCACCTGGACTAAGTGGCCTTGTCCAGCTGGTGGGATGGCCAGGGTTTGTGCTTGTGGAAAGTCCAGTGGGAGGAGAGGTTCTAAAGACAGAAAGAGGAACAAGGAATGCGCGTGGTCAGAGCCCAGGTGCAAACCCAGTTCCTGCCAGCGCCTGAGAGCCCTAGGGAGCTGCAGAGGCCCGTGTCCTTCTGATGAACACCTCATGACTTCACACAGCCCCACGTGGATCTGGCCCTGATGACAAGTGTCACAGACACTGGCTCCAGTCTCCTCATGGTTGAGCCTCCTCAACTGGAAAATGGAACCAATGACATACAAGCCCATACGCCAAGCACGCAGTGACTTCCAGAAGCAGTCAGCAAGGCCACCCGGCTAGAGTGTCAGCACAGGCCGGTGCTCCATGAACAACAGCCACTGTCCTGGCAGCCCAGGGCCTGGCGGATCGGCCAGAGGGACTGGAGGAGTGAAGATAAACAAAACCATTGGCGACAGCCAGATGTTCGCCAAGCAGCTGCCCCCAAACCAGCTGCCTCTGCCAGTCCCCTGCACCCCACCTCGGAAACACTGGCCACACACCTTCTCACCTGCCCTGAAGACAAATATTTACTCAGGGCTGGGCACCGGAGGGTGCAGAGGTGCAGGCCTGAGGGTGTCCCAGCATCGGCAGAGGGAGGAGCAGTAGGAAAAATGGACACCCCGAGGGGGCGGGCGGGCTTGGGCAGAGGCAGAGCCACGCCAGGCACCCCCCCCACACACTCAGACCGGCACCAGGGCCACTGACTGCTCCTCCTGCTCACCTGCAAAGAGGACACACGGCCCTGTCTCGGGGCCCAGCTGGGGTGAACCGAGCAGGCAGGGTGGACAGCTGTACTGTGCCTCATGCGGGCCCTGCGGCCACCACACAGGGCAGAGGCTGGGTTTGGTGTCTGGCTAGCCAGGTCTGGTGAGCTAGGTGGGCAGGACACCTCACCCTCTGGGGCTCAGGGTCCTCCCTCTGCACCCACCCTGTGGCACAGGGACCCAGCAGAACCAGCAGAACCAGCAGAAATGCAGGGGGCCCAGCGCCAAAGCCGGTGGCCAGGGTTTGCTGCTGACCTGTGGGCCCAGTGCCCCCCGCGGCCCTTACTGCTCCTCAGGACTCCATGCAATGACTCTGGCGTTGCCGGCCTTTGGCAGGGGTCTGCACAACCACCTGTCTTCGGTTCTGCAGAAGAACACTCATGTGGGCAAAGAGCTCCCCGCAGGCCGTGGCCTCACGCCTCTGCAAGGCAGTGCGGCTGGCCCCGCTCCCCCGAGCCTGCACACAGCTGGCAACAGCCCTTCCCTGAGCTGCCAAGGCAAAGGCATTGCCCACTCACTCTGCCAGCGCCCACACAGGCAAGGTACCAGAATCTACTTCTTCCTCCCAGTGCCACATCCTGAAGGGGGGCATCAACAGCAAACACAACAGACACTTCAGTGAGCACCTGCTCTGTGCCACACAGGATGATGCTGGGGCCACAGTACCCAAGACTACCCCAGTCCCTGTCCACATGGGGCTCCCAGTCCAGTCGGGGTGACAGACCGTGAGCTCACTGTGCAGACGGGAGTAAATATTTGTCTTCAGGGCAGATGGGAAGGTATGTGGCCAGCAGCAGACCAGAGTAAGCAGAGGAGCCTGGGAGAGCGCTTTACCCATCCTGGGCTACAGGGAAGGCTTCCTGGAGGAGGGGCCATCTGACATCACCAGTAGCGGGAGGGCAGGAACTGATAATCTCACTCCTGTCATTCCTGTGGCATAACTGCACCTAGCACATGGCAGTGCTCCTAAGTCCCTGCTGAAGAAAAGAAAAGCAGGAAGGAGACCCTTGGAGAATGATCAGGTGCTCACCAGGTAAAAAGAGGAAGAGCGCTCACTGGTGAATGTCTGCATTACCTTGTGAAGCTGAACCTAAGCACTGACTGCAACCAGCACTTCCTCTCAGCTCCAGACCCTGCAGAAATTCTTGCTCCCACTTGGAGAATGTGTCTTAGAAGTTCACAGCTACACAAGTTTGCAATATTGAAAAATGAGTCTGCCCAACTGTCCACCAGTAGCAGCGCAGCCGACCTCAAACTACAGAGCAAGCCTGGTGCAGTGGACACGCCCGGAATCCCAGGGATCTGAGACTGAGATAGGAGGATTCCACGTTCAAGGCCAGCCTCAACAACTCAGTGAGGCCCTGTCTCAAAATAAAAAAAATAAGAATGACAGGGGGATGTGGCTCAGGGATTAAGTGGCCCTGGGTTCAATCCTTGGTACTAATGGAAAGAAAAAAAGAGCCTGGAGCCACCTCTCAGGGAAACTGGGAGACAGGAGGATGGCGAGAGGGACAGCGAGAGCCAGGAGTCCACTCCCAGCAGCCTGTTCGAAACACTTGAAAACCAGGCAAACCAAACACCACGCTTTTCATCACACACAGGTAACAGAACTCTAAAAAGAAATGGAAATGAAGTGTGACCATCACGACAGTCAGGACAGTGTTCTGAGCCCATGTGTGCCAGCTGCCCGCCGCGACGCACACGGTGAGCGGACGGCCTTCTCCTTCTCAAACTGGAAACAAGCCCGGGTGTCCGTGAGGCGCCGCGTGTCAGCATCTATTCCACACGCCGAGGAGAGGAGCGACTTAAAAAGCAGAGGGAGGTGGCCACCGTCACTGCCAAGGGACTGACATGTGCCAGGCTCAATGCCAAGTACAGATGATACTTTTGGGGAACTGAAGGTCACCATCAAGGTCAAATGAGACACAGAGCAAGGACTCGGCAGAGTTGGGGGTACCGAGGTGCTCAAAAAAGGTTTGCTGAGTCACTGGAGCTAGAGCACCCTGGATCCAATCCCTAGGACTGCAAACCAAACCAAACCAGGTAGCAGGTCACCAACCCTCATGCAGTCTGCCTGGAGCTAAAGAATGTTAGGTCTTCCTCCCAGTGCCACATCCTGAAGGGGGGCATC
>NW_026000205.1:5081646-5110856 GCF_001458135.2 Marmota marmota marmota
CCTCTTCCCCTTGCCCCCCCCCCCCGCCTTTCTTTTTTTGCTGATACGTCGGGGGGGGGGGGGGGGTTGAACCAAACCTATGGCCCTGCAAGTGCTAGGCAGGCATTCTACCACTGAGCTATGTCCACAGACCTTTTAAGTTTTATTTTGAGACAGGGTCATGCTAAATTGCTCAGTCTATCCTTGAACTTGAGATCCTCCCTCCTGTCTCAGCCTCTGGAGTCCCAGGCATTACACGCATGTGACGCCATGCAGACTTACTCATTTACTTTTTGGGGGGAGGTGCGGGGGGAGGTACTGGGGATTGAACTCAGGGGCACTGAACCAGTGAGCCATATCCCCAGCCCTTTTTTATTTAGAGACAGGGTTTCACTGAATCCCTTAGCGCCTCGCTGTTGCTGAAGCTGGCTTTGAACTTGCAATCCTCCTGCCTCAGCCTCCGGAGCTGCTAGGATCATAGGTGTGTGCCACCGTGCCCAGTTTCATTTACTCTTTACCAAAGAATAAATGGGCTGGAGAGACAGAATGATGACCAGAACAGGTCTAGTCCCTTCCCTTGGGTACTAAAGGAAGGCAAACAGATCATAAAATATATCACCTAAGTTAACTTGGAAATGATTGTTTTTAGATATCTATTGTTTTGAGAAAAGTAACAGGAGAATGATCAGAGCATTTGAAAAAAATGTATATTTCGCACATATGTACGAAAATACATATAAGCAAGGTGCAGTGGCGCATGCTTGCAATCCCAGCAACACAGGAGGCTAAGGCAAGAGGATCACTAGTTCAAAGACAGTCTCAATGAAAGCCTAAACAACTTAGTGAGACCTTGTCTCAAAATAAAAAAAAAGATCTGGGGATATGACTTAGTGATTAGGCACCCCGGGGTTGTTCAATCTCTATTGCCAGGAAAAGAAAATACATATAAAGGTTATCTAAGCTCTGGGTTATGATTTCCAACTTATTTTAATGCATCTGTATCAATTTCATTAAAATATTTGTAGAGGGGCTGTGGCTGTGGCTCAGTAGTAGAGCGCTTGCCTAGCATGTGTGAGGCACTGGGTTTGCTCCTCAGCACCACATAAAAATAAATAAAGATATTATGCTCTTCTACACCTAAAAAAATACTTTAAAAATATCTACAAAACTGAAACTTGGGACTTAAGGTGAAGACACCAGGCACAGCAGCACAAGCCTGTAATACCAGTGACCCAGGGGACCAAGACAGGAGGAATCTCAAATTCAAGACCAGCTTCAGCCACTAAGTGAGATCTTGTCTCAGAATAAAAAGGATTAGAGATGCAGTGATAGACGGCTCTCGGCTCAATCTTCAGAACTGCCAAAAAAAAAAGTTGGAGGAGGCCCTGAGAACGCAGCTTAGTGGCAGAGCATCTGCTCGGTCCATGCGAGGCCCTGGCTTCTATCCCCAGCAGGGGGCAAAAAAAAAGTAGGAAAAAAAATAAGGAATATTTAAGCCGGGACCTAAAAGATAAAAATTCCTTCATTTCTTCAAATATTCGCCTAGCCCATTCTGTGCCATCGGCACTGTCCGCGGTGCCAAGACAAGGCGGTAAGCACGACTGTCAGCCCCACTCAAGGCTGGCACAGGAGCAGACATGGGAGAACACCGGGTCCCCCAGGGCCCGTAAAGGTCATAGTTACTGGACACAGCACGTGGTAAACAGGACCCCCACACACAAGGGTGTGGCACCTGTGACTGCGGGAGGTTTGGCAGCCTGCGCTCCTGCTCAAACACAGGTGCAGGGCCTCACTGAGCCGGCACAGCTATGGTGAGCTGGCGATGCTCAGGGCTAGGGCTAGGGCTAAGGCTTCCCGGCTCATGCCACCTTCTGCGAAGGAGTACACTCTTGTCAAGTGACTAAATGATTCCAACGAGCTGTTTCCCTGTCTACAAAGCTTGGGGCATTGCCAGCTTCACTGGGCCTGCGCTCAGCAAACAGTGCTGCAGGTGTGTTTGCAGGGTACCCTCGGTCCCTGCCCAGACTAGGACACCACTAACGCGTACTGTACTCCGGCCTGCACTACGGGGCCTCCTCTGACCTCTGCCAGCCCTAACCTAGGGCTCCTCTACTGTAAGTTACTTGGGCTAAGATACTATAAAGACGCAGTGAAACAGTCCCTAATCTCCACTTTCCCAGCAAGACAAATGATAAATGAGGGAAACAGACCTGAACACCAAAATTCCACATATCTCAACCAAGAAAGAGCCCTTACAAAAGTCTCAAAATAAAAATGGGCACAGGGCTGGGAGTGGTGGCGCATACCAGTAATCCCAGTGGAGAGGCAAAAGGATCATAAGTTCAAGGCCAAACTCAGCAAGATGGCAAGACTCTTTCTCAACATAAAAAATAAAAAGGGTTGGGATGTAGCTCAGTGATAAAAGCACCACCCCTGGGTGCAATCCCCAGTACTGCAAAGGAAAAAAGCGGGGGGAGGGGGAGACTTAAGATATGAGAAAACAACTCCCTAAAGTATATAAGGTACTAACAATACACAGTTAACTAGTACTCAAAGAAATGCTACCTAACACAAAACACCATCCTGATATCAAGAAGATCCAAGCCAGGTGTGGTGGTGCACACTTGTAATCCCAGCAGCTCAGGAGGCTGAGGCAAGAGGACCACAAGTTCAAAGCCAGCTTAAGCAAGGCCCTAAGAGACTCAATGAGAGCCTGTCTCAATAAAAAATACGAAAGGGCTGGGAATGTGACTCAGTGGTTAAGTGCCCCTGGGGTCAATCTCATGTACCAAAAAAAAAAAAAAAAAAAAATTCAAAAGGATCCAAATGCAAACAGTATTCATTCTGTTTTTTTTTTTTTTTAAATATTTATTTATTTATTTTTTTAGTTTTCAGCGGATACAACATCTTTGTTTGTATGGGGTGCTGAGGATCGAACCTGGGCCGCACGCATGCCAGGCGAGTGCGCTACCGCTTGAGCCACCTCCCCAGCCCTTTTTTTTTTTTTTTTGATGAGGAAAGATGTTTCTCTTGCTAATTTAGTGGGAGGAGATGGAAGGTTAAATCATGTAAATTTTTCGAACAATTTGCTAGTATTCTCAAATATACTGCAGGCAAATATTATTTGATACAAAATGTTATACTCAAACTGAATAGTATACCATACTCATCCTTCTTTTCTTTAATGCAGGTTTTCTGAGTGATTCCCTGAACAGCACTCAAGTTAGTATTAGTCAACATGTATAATACAAGAAAAATTTGTATTTTTTAAGTGCCGTAAAATCAAAGTTTTGCTATTAGTTCCATAAACTCTTTGTAGTCACAGCATCCACTTGAGGTCGAAGTTCATCATGGTAGCAGAGCTGAGCAAGACTGAGGACAGTGCATGGACTTCGTATTCATTCATTTATTAAAAATAAAAAAACCCAACTAATCACAAATGATAAAACTTAGAAATAAAAATAAAACCATTAAGTAGTTGCTATGTATTAAATTGATAAAGTATCAGCTCAACCATAAAGGTGCAAATTAGTACATTTATAATTGAATACAAAATAGTTAAAATAAATCGTAGTTGAAACAAATTAAAATAAACATAAATAAATAAAAACCCTCCAATGGTGACCATGACCACAGAACCTTTCAAGGCTTGCCATCCAGGGAAGGCAAACTGAATCTGGGGCTTCAAAAGCTCCTACCTGCCTTGAGCTGGTAAAATCACCTTCTAAGAATGTCTTCTGCGAAAGCTAGTCATGAAGAAACGAAAGATTTATACATAAAGATAAACATCACTATGGTATTTATGTGGCTGGAAACTAGAAAGGACCTGAATGCTCAGCAGTGTGGAAATAGCCAGGGCAGATTTTAAGAGCTCACTGATTATTTTAATTTTAAATCACCCTCTTTAAAAAATAAGAGGGCTGGGATGTGGCTGTGGTTAAGTGCCCCTGCGTTCAATACCTGGTACCAAAAAAAAAAAAAGAGAGAGAGAGAGAGAGAATATGAAGTGAGGACACACAATATTCAACTCTATCTACAGAATCCTCTCAGTTTTATTTGTATACACCAGGGGCTGTATACCTAGTCAGAGAAAAGACAGGAAGGAGACGCACCAGCGTGCCAAATTGAAAACATCCCTCCCTGGTGCTACAAACCATTGATCGAGTAAGTCGTGCATCTAGGATATATATAGAACTCTTGCAACTCAATAATAAAAAGATAGCACAATTTAAAAATAGGCAAAAGAGATGAAGACATTTCTCCAAAGATACTCAAGTGTCCAATAAGCACATGAAAAGAGGCTCAACATCATTAGCCATCAGGGAAATGCAAATCAAAACCACAACTGACAGATGCCTACAATCAGGAGGCTGAGGCAAGAGGATGGCAAGTTTTGGGCCAGCCGGGGCAACGTGGTGAGATCCTAGCTCAAAGTAAAAAGGACTGGGTGTGTAGCTCAGGGGAAGAACACCCCTGGGGGTTCAACCCTTCTTCCAACGCCATCCACAGTGAGATTCCATTTCACTGAGAATCACATTCAAAAGGCTTGGCCCATTGGCACATGCCTGTAATCCCAGCCAACAAAGAGGCCAAGACCCTAAGCAACTTAGCAAGACCCTGTCACAAAAAATAAACAGGACTGGGGATGTGGCTCAGTGTTAAGCACTGAGGGTTCAATCCTCAGCACAAAAAAAAAAAAAAAAAAAAAAAAAGCAGTAACAAGTAACAAGGGTTGGTGTGGCTGTGAGAATGGGAACCCTCACAAACTGCCAGAGGCAATGTCAAGTGGGACAGTCACTTGTGGAAGGCAGTCTGGTAGTTCCTCAATTAAAAGTCACCTGTTTGCTCCCCAGTTCTACCCCTAGAGAGAAGAAAACGTCCACCCAGAAACCATGCTCACTCATGTTCACAAAGCATTCTTTCTAATAGCCCCCAAATGGGACTGACCAAAGGTGCCTCAGTGGGTGAACAGATCAGTCAGCTGAGGCCTATCCACACCGCGGAGAATCCCGGCAATAAAAAGGGATGATCACTGCCGTAACCTGGGGGGACTTTGGAAACATCCCACCGAGAGCAGGTGCTTGCAAAGGGGTGTGTAGTTGCAGGACTCCGTATATAGGAAATGTCCAGAACCCCCAGAAACAAGAGACATGAGTAAACTGTGTCGGGGTGCAAGGGGGTGGGGGACGGGGTGAGGTAAGGGGCACAGAGCTTCTTTTGAGGCTAATTTTGGGATTACAGGCTCGTGCCAGTGTGCCAAGCCTTGAGTGTGATTCTAACCTGAGTCATGACAGCGGGATTTTTTAACTCTATGAAACTCTGAAAAGCCAGTGCCTTGAAGCGGGTGAACTGTGTGCTGTGTGAATTTCACCTCAATCCATTTATTTTTTAAATCCCAGATGGCAAGATTAACAATTGGCTTTATTTTCTTCTTTAGACTTTGTTTTTATAAGGAGCATACCTTTCTTTCTTTTTTGGGTGGTACTCAGGGGCTCTTCACCCCAGAGCTAAATCCCTAGAACTTTTTTTTTTATTTGAAACAGGGTGTTTCCATGTTGCGTGGGAATCCGTGAAGGTGCTAAATGAGGCAGGCCTGGACCCTCAGCGCTTGGAGGCAGTGGATTGCGGGTGGCACCACAGAGCCCAGGGGGCACATTTTCCTCTCAGGGTCAGAAAAGAATAGACAGGCACTGCCAAGGGACCAGCTTCCCTTAGCAACAACCCCCCTCCAGCTCCAGGGAGCCCACCCACCCTCCTCCCCAGCTCCAGGGGGGCGCCCAGTCTCTGAGCGACAGGGTGTGGCCAGAGCTGGAACCCTGGCTTCCCTGAGCCCACACCTTTCTGCTGGTTGCACCTCACCGGGTGAGGGGGGCCAGGGGTGTGGCTGAACAACAGGTCATCTCTTCCCTTTCTCTCCCCCAGTATAGCCCCTCAGTGCTGGGGTGGCTGAGAAGCACAGGCCATCCTAGGGTAAGCAGCCCGGGGCCTCATGTGTGACACGGGGTAAGCCCTTCCCCGAGAGGAGGAAATGGCCTGTGCCGCCTCGATCCTCCTGGCTGGGGGCGAGGGGCAGTGGGCACAGGTGCTGGTGGCCTGCAAAGTTAGGTGATGCCTGCTGGCCTGGCCCACACGGGCTCAGGCTTCAGAGTTCTACGTGGGGCTGGCAGGCTTCAGAGTTGGGCTCCAAGAGGGCACAGTCTGTGGGCTCTGTCCACCCTTACCCACCTCCATCTTAAGGGAACAACAGTTGCTAAGCACTGTGCTGTGTCTTGAGCTATGCTGGGGACACAGCAGGGACCAATGGAGCTCCACCCCTGCCCTTCAGACAGGGATGGCCCATAGAGGGCAGGACTCCAGAAGAGGCTCAGCATGCAGATCCCATGGGCTGACCCCAAGCCTGGCAGGAAAGGTGGCTCCCAGGGAATGTGGCATTGTGTGGTCACTGGGGGCAGAACTGGGCCAGGAAATCAGGGTCCCAAAAGAGGGGGTTACAGAACAGGGAACAAGGGGGAGGAAAAAGAGAGTCGCCGAGGCTTGGGCTGGGCAGCTGGTTGCCCTGACCCTTGTGATAGGCCTTATCATTGGAAGAGAAGAGGAATCTGGTCACCTGCCACAGCACTGGAAAGACAGGACTATTACTGAAACCTAGGGTCCTGCACCATGATGGGGAGGAGCCTCAGGACCTGCTCACTGCCCCCAGTGATGAGACAGTACAGAGGGATGTGGGACAGGACTCCGTGAAAGGACCTGGCAATGTCCTGATGCATGGAGCGAGCAGTGTCCTGGCTTATGGGCCACTTTTAGCAGACCACCTCTGGCCCGGGGGCCTCAGGTTCCAGGAGTTTAGGGTGCCATCTCTTGGGAGGTTCTGGTCCAGGGGAGGGAGCTGGACTCAAGGAATAATAACAGTGTGAGGCAATGGCATGGGAACCCGCGAGTGCAGGACAGAACTCCCTGGGGGTGAAGGGAAGGACCCACTTGGAAGGACTGAGCAGGAGTGAGTCAGACAGGCAGGGGTCTGGCGAGGGGTGGCTGCAGGCCGAGTGGAGCAGGCCGCTGGGCATCGCCAAGAGACAAGTCTCCTACACCAGGCTGGCTGTGGGCTTCGTCCTGTGGCCCCAGAGGAGCCTGGGAGACTTGCTGCAGAGTCAGAGCCTTCCTTCTGGGGATCCTGCTCTTCCCTGTGATGTGCTGTGCCAGGCCCAAGGGGGCAGCTACCCGCAACAGGAGCCCTGAGCACTCGGCTGGCAGCAACAGGCACTGCCTCCTAGACCGAGAGGAAGGGGCAGGCACCGGAGGCACACCCACCTGCCCCTGGTGGCCCCACACACACCAGAAAGGACCGCCCAGCTGGATCGTGCCTGGCTTGCAGGGCTGCGCCCCAGGCTTCTGTGGAAGAGAGAGGGAGTCGGCAAGGTCCATGGGGGGGCTGCACTGCCAAGCCCCCACGCCACCCGGAGGTGATGGCTCTGCGCAGCCGCCTCGAAGGGGAAGGGGAAGCACTGAGTGCCTACTATGTACCTCCATGACTAACCCATCGCCTGAGAGGCTGTGGGGAGCCAGTCAGAGACCGCGAGGCCCTGGGGACAGAGAGCAGGGCTGAGGCAACCCTGCCCTCCAGGAGCCGCCTTTCCAAGGCTGGGAACACCAGCGCCTGCCCAGGGCCTTCGGGAACCAAGCTTCTGAACCCCCATCCTGCAACTGGGACCTCCACCCCCACTAAACTGAAACGGACCCCAGCTTCCCATGGAGGAGACGGTCCCAACTCCACTCTGGCAGCCTCTGCCACTTCTGAAGGTGTCCGGGGCAGACCCAGCAGGAGCAGGCAGGTGAGCTCCCCTGCCCTGCGGGCCCCAGGCGGGCTCTCTGCTCCTCCCGGAGCAAAACAGCTCAGGGACAGAGCTGTAAGCCAAGATGCTCCAGGGAGGTGGGGGCATCTGCCCAAGGTCACACAGCCTGGGTGTGGAGAAACTGAAGTCTCCAACAGACTGCTCCCAACCACTAGTCTCCTGGTTTTATTTGTCTGTCCCTCAAGGAAAGACAGGAGAAACTGTCACTTTACTTTTTGAAAGGAAGGAGTCAGGGCAGGCTGACAGGAGGTGATATGTCCTTACTGAATGCCTACACAGCTAGTTGTATGTACCAGTACACACTAATTTAATCCTTAAACCCTGTACAAAGGGGGCTATTGAGGCAAAGAAGCTAGGTGACTGCCCAAGGCCACGGCTGGGATGACCCCTGCCAGTGCCCCTGCGCTGCCTCTCCCACCATGGAATCCCACTCTCCCACTGGAAACCTTGGGCCAGCCCTGTTTTGGAATTTGGAATTTTCTGGATTTTGTGAGTGCTAGGATACCTATATCATACTAGGCTCCTAGAGGGATCTGGGTGACCTAAAGGGACTGTGGAGGTGAAGTCACTTGAAGAATTAACAGGGGAGGGCAGAAGCACCCAAGTTCACAGGCCACACACTTCCCGCATCCACTCCCCAAACAGGGGCAGGATGTCCTAGGCAGGCCAGGGACACCCAACAGGGAAAAGGAAGGAGGGCTCAGAGATCCAAGATGGGGGACACTATCACGAGGTGGTACCAATAACAGCGGCAACGACAAGCCCCCGACAAGGAGGTGCAAGTAACCTTGATGAAGGTATCAGTGTGGCCCAGTGTCAGCCATTAGCCAAGGGCAGGGCAGGCTGAGGAAGCCAGCATCTACAGGTTCCAGTCCGGCTGCACCTCCGACACCCTCTCCCTAGGGTTGTGATAAAGCACCATCTCAGCCTCCTAAACCCTCCGGGCTGCCCGTACCCAGGGCTGCCCCTACCCAGCGGCTCTCCAGCCTTCTCCGCCTCTCCTGAGGCTCCCCTGCCTCCACTCCCGTGAGCTGGGCTTGCTTTCTGTCCCCTGGACCTGCCACTCACACTGTTTGCCTGACATCTGCACAGACTTCCAGCTGCTGAGCTGGCTGACTAGTCATTTCTTTATCCGATGTCCCTTCCCAGGCTTTGCCATGCCGTGGGATCACTCTGTTACCACAGGCCCAACCCTTGGTTTGATGAGATTTACTGTGTGGCTCTCTCACGCCACTGTGACCTCCACAGAGGCAGGGACTGGGGATGTGTTCTACCCTGACCCCTAACACCTGGCATGGCCAGACTGAATGAGTGACTGGTCTCAGGGTCACCAGGTCACTCATGCAGCAAGGATACAGACCAGACGCCGTGTAGCCTGTCCCGAGAGCCAACGTCAGAACAAGCAGCCAGGACGTAGGAGCAACGTGGCCCTCCCAGGACTCTGAAATTGCCCCGGAACCAGTGATCCCTCCTGAGGGCCTGTGAGGTCAAGCTCTTCACTGCTGCTGCTTCTTTTTTTTTTTAATATACTTTTAAAATTGTCTACGGACACAATATCTTTTTATTTTTATTTGTTTATTTTTATGTGGTGTTGGGGACCGAACCCAGGGCCTCACGCATGCGAGGCGAGCGCTCTACCGCTGGGCCCCAGCCCCACTTTACTGCTTCTCATCCCTGCTCCAACTTAGTGTGACCAGAATTGTCATCTCCACTTTACAAAGGACTGGGCGAGAGATGAAGAAACAACACAACATGCTGAATTGAATGCATGGTGCCTGAGCTCCATGTGGTCACAGGTACAGGCTCCAGGGCCAGATGATTGGGTCTGAACCCCAACTCGGTCACTCACTGCCAGCTCTGTGACTTCAGATAAATTACTTCACTTCTCTGTGGCTTATCTATAAATTGGGGTGAACAGCACCTACCTCCCGGGATGGTTGTAGGATTTTAGTGAAATAATATATCAAAGGCACTTAAATCAATGCCTGGTCCATGGAAGACAAAAACTGGTGACCACTTCGGTCACCCTGAGACAGGGATTCCAACTCCGGCTCTGCTGCAGCAGGCTGCCTCCCCAGCTGGACTCCTGTGCTTCCTTAAATCTTGACATTTCAGTGCTCACCTGTTGACCTGCTCCAAAATGAATCTGAGGTCAATCCCAGCCACCCCTGCGGCTGGGCGACAGTCAGGATGCAGTGTGCGGAATGGATAAGCTTAATCTAGGGCCCAGAGCACAAGGACAGCGCAGCCAGCTGTCAGAACAGCCTGGAGCCTTTGGGAAAAAAAAATAGATCCCAGCCTGCTCCCCCATGCTTCAGCTCAGCTGCCCAGCCCAGGGACTATGGCGCCACTGCGCTTAATCCCCTCAGCGCCAGGGGAGGCGGAGAGGGAGCTCATCCCGCGCTCCCACAGACAAAAATGCACGTGCTTCTGCTCCCTCTCCGAGATGGCTATCTGCAGAGGGCCAGCTTTGCATGCTCTTTCTGGGGTCTCGGGATAAATGCCAAAGCCTGTCTGTAGACCTCTGAAGAACAGCCCTTGTCCTGGCACAAACTGGATTAGCTACCTTCAAAATTTTCCCCAAATACCACCATGTGGCATTAGATCTGAGGAAAAACAACTTGATTTTTCTGACACTCATCCTGGAAACCAATCTGGGGTCACCAAGGTGACCCACACAAGGTGTCTTCCCTTGAAGTGGGGATTCCATGCAAACTCAAATCAAGAGCCAGCAGTGGAAGAATAGGCAGGTGCCTGGGCATGCGGGCACCAAGATCGGCAAGGTCTGAAATGCCAGGGGGTCAGTGCCAATCCAACTGCCCAGCAAACGTGCTTCCCAACAGGGCAGAGGAGTGGCAGCGAGGCCACACTGCAGGGGACAAGAAGGCTCAGGGAGCAGCAGAAACTTGCCCAAAGCCATCAGCAGGCTCCAAGTCCAGGCTGGAATTGTAGGCCATGATGACCTCTCAGGCTAAGTACCAACACCTGCCCATTTACTTTGAACTCAGAAGAGGCTGGGCAACTGGCCATTGGTCACCCAGTTTGTAACAGGTGGCACACTATCTAGGTGGGCCTGAGGGAAAGAGGGATGCTGGCAGGGTGACAGTGTCGGGGAGAGATGAGCCCAAGTGCACAGAGGAGGAAGCAGATCCCAGCGGCAGCCATGGTGGGGTTGGAGGAGGAAGGCGGCCTCTGCTGGTCCTGCAAGGCCCAGGCCCTGCTCCTCGCCTCAGCCCACCACTCTGGGGGCCCCTGCACCAGCTGCTCCTCACAGACAGAAGAATCAAGGCCCAGAAAGAACTGCCACTCAGAGTCACGCTGCTCAGTGGCAGAGTCTACTTCCCACTCCTACAGCAGGAGGCAGTGATGGGTCCAGATGGCACTGAAGCCACCCCCTCGGCCCCACTCCCCAGCTATGCCCCCCCTTGCACCAGCCAGCCTGGGCTTTTAACCTAGGTCCTTTCCTCTGCAGACAGACACATTTCTACCTGTCAAACCAGTTTCAAGGACTAAATGTTCCGCACAGGTTTCAACGAGAACAATGTGGCCTTTCCACTCCCTTGGATATACTTTTAAGGACACTGCCCCCACCACCCTCTCCTCCCCTAAAACTCAGAGGACTGGAGACGGTGGCATGTTTGGGCCTCCTTCCCATTCAGACACCACTACTTCACACCAGATGCTCCTGGTGGGCAACCCTGCCATGCACGCCTGGACTGCTGGCCAGGGAACCAGGAGTGAGTTGTTGGCAGGGCTGGGGTGGGGGCAAGACGCCGGGACTGTGCTGGTGTCACATGCTCCGCTCACAGCTCTCCTCACACGCCTGTCTTGCAAGCCCCACGCTGCGCTCAGCTGCAACCAGGGACACCAGCCAAGCCTCGGGTCACTCCTGCAGTTAGGTCTGGAAGGGTTCCTGGCACAAGGTCAGCTTTGGTCCTCAGAAAAACTGGGACCACAGGGCCTGCCCCTTGTGGTGGGTGCAGCTGGTTGTCCCCTCCCTGACAGCCACGTGCCCAGCCAGCAGTGCGGAAGCTGCCTCTTCCACTCCCAATCTCTACCCACCTCCTCACCAAGCTTCCCCACCCAGCCATACACACCTCTCCTGGCTCGCAGCCCCGTGCGGTTGGGGCTGTCCCAGCCTCTCAGACGTCTGAGTGGTCTGCAGGACACAGATCACTGGCCCCGTTTTACAGGTAAGGAAACACAATGCCCAGCAAGACGTCAGAGAGCCAGGCCCACCTGGAACTCCACCGCCCGCGGTACAATCTGCCCCGTGGCTCGGCCCGGCACCTGCTCTCTTTTCCTTGTGGCGGTGGGGCATCAGACGGCCACTGATGGAAAATACAGGCAGGTCCTCAGCAGGGGGAACCCTGGGACAGAGGCCTGGGAGGGCCCTCTGAGGCTTTGGGTTGGGCCTCCATAGGCAGAGGCTCTCCCTCATGGCAAGTCCCTGGGTCATCTCACTTTCAGAAAGCCCCCATCCCAGACCCTTGCAAGACACCCTCAGAGAGACACCCAGAGGTTCCCACCCAGTTCCTGGCCCTCTGCCACCACAGCTGGAGGTTTCTCCCCACCCTGGGACCCCCTGTACCCCCCAGCCTAGGCAACTGCTCCAAGTCCAGGGAGAAGCAGAACAGTCTCTGGATGGCCTAGTCTCCCTCCGTTCGGACCTGCCAGCTCCACTGTCACTCTCTGGCCTTGGGTGGAGTCATGCCACCCAGCAGGTCCCACATGGACTCATCCATCACTCTTCCCTTCAGACCCAGAGCTCAAATGACACCCCTGCCACACAGAGTGCAGATACCAAATCCAAGGAACCTCCCACTCCTGTTCCCAGAGGGATCCCTCCTCCCTGCAGCCCCCACCCCCACCAGAGTCCCCTGGCCTCTCAGCTGGGCCCTGGACCAACTGTCTGTGCCACAATTCCTCTACCCCGGGGGAAGCACCCCACATCCCACAGCCCCAAGCCAGTCAACACCCCACTGTCCTCCCAGGCAGAGGTTATCACCTGCTCCTTGGTGTTGACAGGTCTTCTGACTTTTGTGTCCTGCAAATTCCACTGTCCAAACTCACCAGCTTCCCAAGATCCCTCTCCTGCCAGTGTCCAAGTTCACACAACTCCTTCACTGCCAGGCCAGCTCCTGCAGCCCTCTCTCCAGCCAGCTTGGGCCCATCCTTCCACCCCATCATGTCATCGCCTCTCCACCACCCACCCACCCAACTCCCCTGGAGGGTGAGACCCTTTCTAAAGCTCTGGGAATGATACTCCCTCCTGCAGGGCATCACCACCTCCGCCTTACCCAGAGCAGGCCAATCAGCACTCCCATCCAGCCCTCCCAGCCAGGCTCCAACTGACCCCCTTCAGATTCCCATTCATCCCTCCCCACAAACTTCTGCCTTTCCCAAACTGTTCACGATGCCAGGCATGGGGGGTACACGTTTAATCCCAGCAACTCAGGCAGCTGAGGCTGGAGTTTCACAAGTTCCAGGTCAGTCACACCAATTCTCTTAAAAGATGAAGCTGGACACCGTGGCGCATGCTTGTGATCCCAGCAGCTAGGCAGGCTGAGGTAAGGCGATGGTGAGTTCAAAGCCAGCCTCAGCAACTTAGCGAGTTCCTAGGGAACTCAGTGAGACCCTGTCTCTAAATATTTAAACAAAGGCTGGGGACATGGCTCAGTGGTTGAGTGCCCCTGGGTTCAATCCCCAGTACCAAAAAGTTAAAAAAAAAAAAGAAAGAAAAGAAAAAAGAACTGGGATGTAGCTCAGTGGTAAAGCATCTCTGGGTTCAATTCCCAGCACCAAAAATCAAAAGGAAACAACTAACAAAACAAAACAAAACAAAACCACCCTGCCATTGAGAAAACAAACACCAAACACCAAGCTGCCTGGATAACAGCTGCTACTTATGTGACAGGAATTCCCAAGGACTGTCTAGTTGATCTTCACAGCTAGCACCTCCATTTGCAGAGAAAGAAAAAGGAGGCTGAGAGAGGAAAAGCTGCTTCCTCAAAGCTGAACCTTTTCTGAGAACCTACAGACCAGAGGCATAATCCCCACCCGTGTCCAACTCCCAGGAGCCCTCACCGACCCTCCAGCCCACAAATCTGCCGCCATCTTTACACATGTCCTGGAAGTTTCTGAAGCCTCAACTAGGCCCCTCCCTAGCCAACTCCACTCTATTGGCACCTACGCAGGCAAAAGTTGCATTAATAACAACTATATGCTTGCCTAGCATGTGTGAGGCTCTGGGTTTTACCACACCCCCCCCAACACTGCCCCCGGTGCCACAAGGAACAAACCAGTAACACCAAAAAACAAGACAACCACCACAATAACTGCAATTTCAGGAAGACTTAGCCTGGACAATCATTTTGCATATGTGATCTCGTCTTGTCTTCTCCCAAACCCTGCGCCACAGGTGTTGCTGCCCACATTCCAAATGGAAAAAGTGAGGCTCATGAGAGTTGGGTAATCACCCCGAAGTCATGAAGCTGGCACACAGAAAGGTCAGGATTTGCCCCACAGCCTCTGCTTTAACCATCCTGCTCTCCTCTCCAGGCCGTTCCCTTCCCACTCTGAACTCCCTGGACTGGCTATCATGCAACAGCCAGGGCTCATTCTCACTCCTCCTTCCCCCAGTCCCAGGCTCCCAAGCCCTCCAACCCCACACTGCTCCACTAGCCCTGGTGTCTGGAGCCTAAAATTTGGCTGGGTCTCAACACCAAGAGTCTTAAATTAACCATCATCTCTGACAATAACTAGACAAACTGGCATTTATGGCAGACTCCCTGTGTGTTCAGTTTCCAGTGACCAAGTGTCCCACCCCTACATCAAAGCCACCAATTCCTCCAATGCCCACAGACTGACTACAGTGCCTCTCCTTTCCTCAGGCCAGCAGACCAATGTCTACAGAAGCAAGGCCAGTCAGGTCCCTCTCTTCACAGGCCACACCCCAGTAAAACTGACTTCTCCAGTGAAGAAGCAGGCTGAAAGGGGCTGTCCAAGTCCCCATCCCTGTGGGTCCAATGTATGTGTCCAGCTGCCCTTTCAGCCCAACCTTCTCCTAGCATCCAGGGACCTGGCCCTCTCCTAACCCCCACAGGCCACCAGACTTCAATGCTCTCGAAGCCTACTCACGAGTGATTCCAACTCCTAACTTCATAACATCCCCAACTCGTTCCCAAAAGGAAAACCAGATCCTTCTAGACCAGGCCCCAGCTTCCTCTGTTCCTGAACGACAAACAATCCTCTGCTTCCCTTTTTGGGGGGAGGAGAAGGTGACATGCAGTGGCTTTTCTTCTGAATTCCTAACATTGCCTCTGACTATTCATCCCACCAGGAAATTTACCTCCACCTCTGCTCTTTGCCCGGGATTCCGCGCCCCCATCCCCGCCCCCCAGTGCCTGGAACTTGTTGGGCAAGTGCCCTGGAGTTCACCCTATTCACTTTCCCCAACTGAAGGATTTACCAGCTCCTCTGCAGCCAAAATCCGGGTTTATTCCTTTCTCCTTTCAACCAGGAAAGTGATCAGCATGAGGACCCCTTGTCTCGAGGCTTATCGACCAACGACTTAATCTCTCGCCATCCCCACGGGCCTATCAAATTCCTCCAACTGCCCTTCCAGGCCGATGCTGACCCACTCTGCTTCCCCCGAAAGCCCTATCCTTCTCTGGGGGGAATTATGAGCTCAACGGTTACCACCCTCCCAGTCTCCTAAATCAACAAACCAAACTTTCTTTAATTTCTTCGTGGTCAATCCTAAAACATTCACCCTCGGCGTCCCGAGGTGGGAGGGGGCAGAAACCCAATTCTTGCCACTTTCCAACCCAACAGCCAGCCCCTAACAGCCTTCATCTCGAAATCTAGTTCGGTCTCTTTAAGTCAACCTTCGGTACAATTTACGGAGCGCCACCTCCGTGCCCGGCCTTCTCCCGCCTGCCGGTCCCCATCCAGCCCGCCCCCGCGCCCTCGCCCTCGCCGTGGCTACCGTGTCTCCAGGGGTCTTTGGGCTCCACCGCTCCGGACACGATATCCTCGTCCGACGGGAACGTAACGCGCTTGGCCGCAGTCTTGAGGCGCCCATCGGCCGGGGGTGATGCGGGACTCGGAGACCCGGCCTCGGCTGGGGCCCCCTCGGCGTCGGCGTCGGTGTCCGCGCCGGGCCCGGGCTGCTCCTCCAGCGGCGGGATCTCCAACGCCGCCGCCTCCTCACGGGGGACCCCCGGGGGACATGCCCCGGGCCCCGGGCTCGTCTCTCCGGGTCCGCCCGCCGTCCCGGGGCATGGGCTCCGCAGCTGCTTCAGGCGCCTCCTCCGCCCGCTCTCCTTGTCGTCGTAGTCGTCGTCGCCGCCGGGAGCCCAAGCGCGCCTCCGCCGAGCCCCGAGTGCTTTTGCTATTCGCAGTCGCACTTTCGCTAAAGGCCGAGGACCCCCGCCGAGCACTCGGAAAGTCAGGAAATCTATTTAGGCCATTTGCAGGAAGAATTGTTTTTGCAGGCAACGTGAAAAAGGGAACAAAGGGCAGAAAAAGCCACGGGGAAAAGAAACGTGAGCAGCGAATCTGCAGAGCCGGAACTGCAGAATACGGGGGGCGGGGCGAGGTGGACGACGTCTCCAAGAGCAGCGCGCACGCGCGAAACTGAGCCACCCCCGCCCCCCGCCCCGCCTCGGTACAGGTAACTGTGTCCAGGTTCCCGTACATTCGTCACGAGCCCAGGTTATGTGGAAAGGAGGGGAACTGATAGTTATCAAAACAACTGTTTGGCAGGACTCCGCCAACTGATGAGGAGGGAATAAAGGGATGACGCTGAAAATAAAGACACTGAAAGGAAAGGCAGTGGGAGCTGCGCCGAGTATGCGTACGTACAGGCGACGGGCGCTGACAGGAGGGATCCTCTGGAAACGAAGATGCTCCCTTGATAGTCTCTAGCTTTCCATTTGCAGATTGCAGTTTCATCAAAAGCTGTATCTTGGCAGCGTTACATAAAATGTAAGTTACGATATTCAAATAAATATGATTCCGTGAGAAGTATTCACAGACCTGACTTAAAACCGGGAGAATAAAATTCCAAAGGCGAGAGATGAATCTGCCGACCCAAACACCTGGAGAGGAAGGTAGATGCCCCGCCCGGCAGAACCTGCGCGAGCTCTAGCCGCGCCCCCAGGCGTCGACTCGGCCCTCGGGATTCGCCTCCGCACTTTCGACAGGCTCTCCCAGCCCACCCAGCGACCCGGGAAGGCGGGGCTGAGACTATAAAAGGGCCTCGGGGCGGAGCGAGCCAGGTTGTTGCCTAGGCAACTAGAGAGCTAGGAGTCGCCAGCGGTGGCGATGTGAACGGAAGGTGGCAGAGAGGTTATCTGTTTGTCCCGTACATTGGCAGCAGCCCTTCTTGAGACTGAAAAGGAAACAAAAAGTCCTCTATACTTACTGGAAGGCTTCACTTACTTTCTGAACTTGAAGGGACTAAAAGGACAGGAACTTTTTAAAAAATTCCATCTGCTGAAAGATTTCTAGTGAGAGGGGACTGAATGAAGATGGTGACATGGATGGCCATACCAAATGGAGGAAAGTCAAAGGCCAAATAGAGGAAAGTCAAAGCTTCAGGCTATCTTTTAATCTCCAGCCTCTTCTTAGTGACACCACCACACAAGATCACAGCATCCCCCCCAGTATGGAACAGAAAAGCAAAATCTGAAGCTTGCCATGAGCACCTGTGCAGGACCAAGTGACTCAATAAGAGCCATGCCCGTCGCCTTATAAAGGTCCATCGGGCCCACCCCAAAATTAGGTCCTGAGCCCCCATTCAGGGGTCTCCAGCCATCCCTGGGACCCGGGGTGACACAATCCCTGCACCTTTATCCAAGCTCCTCACCATCTGTATCCAGCCCCACAGGATTCCGCCCTTGGATAACCATTCTAACAACTCCTAAATTTGACTCCATCCCCCATGGAGTACATAGAAAATGAAAAACAGGAGTCAAATTTTCCTGGGATAATTGGTTATTTGGTAGGAGGGGAGCTTTGGGGCGTTATCTTCAGGGTGGTTGAATTCTGCAACCTCTCCAATGCAGTTCATCTTTCTCCAGCCCCCACCTCCACCCGGGTCTTCAGGAACTGGCACTGGCCCATATTTCTGTAGAGTCCAGAGTTCTGCAAGGTAGAGCATTCCTTTCAACGAGATCTGGAATTCCTAGGTTGCAGACTTTTACAACTAGACCCTGGAGGCCTCAAAAATCCAGAGGTGCTTGGTTCAAAATTCCCAGGGAGCTCAGAACTCTGTGGGGTCCACAGTGCCTGGCTCAGGAACATTTGGAGGCCTGCGATACTGTGGCTAAGCCCACAGCAGAAGGGTGACCACAATATTGTCTTCACAGCTTGAAGGTGTATGAAATAATGTCACTACATCGAAGCAGTGCCTCAGCCTGCACACCTATGGGAGTCTGCAGCTGCGACACGTAGAAGTTGGCCACATCCAGGTCAGTGGCTCCAAAGTGGGCAGTCACATGCACACCCTCGTGCAGTGTGAAGCTCACCTGGCGACCCACCATGGCCAGCAGGCTGCGGAGGTAGCGCTCCCGAAGGGCAGCTCGGGCCCGCTGTTCCTGGGATTCTGGAGATTCTTGAAGGATGGGAGACTCTTGGATTTCAGTAGCTACGCACTTCAGAGGGGCCCTGCGTCCATCAGGGGCAAAGCCACGACTCAAGCCGTCGGGGCCCCGGGGGAGCCGGAGCACAGGCACAGGAATGACCAATGGAGTCTGCATTATGCTGGCTGTTGAGTGAAGAACAGGGAAGCCATTAAGTGGGGGTGCAGGGCTTGAAGAGGGGGGCAGACACTGTTCTTCCAGGCATCTCAACCTGTCTAAAACATTGACTCTCCTAAAACCTGGGCCAGTATCCCCTAGCTCTCCGCCTCCTGGGAAATGGCACCACCATTCCCCCAGTGACTTGGGCCAGAATCAAAGTGTCACAGCACAGAAACATAAGCCCCACGAAGGAAGGGACTTTGATCTGCTTTTATCAAAACTTTATCCCAGTTCTAGGCAATAAATATTTGCCAGAATAATGACCCTCAGCCTTCTCTTTCATACACACAAACCACCCAGTCCATCAGGAAATCCTGCTTCCAAAAAGATTCCTGCCTGTGCAGGAGCCAGCTGGAAAGGGTCCCTGCTGGCCAAATCTGGAAGGACTTGAACTTGAACATAATGATAGTTACAGACCACAACTACTGGAAGAAACAGAAACCAGAGTCCATAATAATTATAAATGAACGAATAAAGGGGGAGACAGGAAAGGTCTTCCTTACTACAGAACGTCAAGTAATGAATGTAAGAGGAACAATGTGTTGGAAAAATCATCAATGGATGTGAAGATTTATGGATTAAAGTTTGATGAGGAATAGAATATCTGCGTTGTCTTAAAGTACCTCCTCCTAAGATCTTTATTCTCTGTAAAGGGAAAGCAGTAACTTCATAGTGGAGATACCTGACAGACACCCCCTTTACCTGGCGACTGAAGCCAACAGCTCCAGTAACGACACCAAGGACAGAACCACATCTCTGGTATTCATTCCAAAAATGGATTACCAAACTCAAATTGAGAAACATTTTATAACAAACCAACAAAACTAGTCTGGACTAAAAACAAACAAAGTCAAGGTCATAAAAGACAAAGGCTTATAAAACTATATTATGTTCATCACACCCTCCCCCTTCTCAACCCCTCCTCTGCCTCTATCCCGATGCCACCCCAGTCACTTCTCGCCTAGACTACCGCAGTTGGCTCCTCCCTGATTCATCTTCATCCCCCACAGCTGCGCCCCCCCACTTGGCCAAAGCACCCTGTTAACACGCCAGGCAGCTCACATCCTCTCCGCTCCCGCCCTCCACCAGCTTCTTTCTCAAAGCCAAAGCCACAGCCCACAAGGCCCTGCCAGCTCAGTGGGTGCCACTCTTGTTGTCCCCACTGCCACTGGCCTCCTCACTGGTCCTTGGGCACAAAGCCTGGCTGCCCACAGGGTCTCCTCCTGTCTCTGCTTGGATGTTCTTTCCCTCAGGTGGCTTCAAAGCAGCCACCTTGCTGTTCCCACCGTGGCCCAAAGACCAGGCTCAGCAAGTCCTGCTCCCCCTCTAGTGAGGGTGGAAACACCTTCCCACCAGGCTTGGCGCATGACCTCAGTCCAGAGACAGTCCCGGCTGGGGATACAGCTCAGTGGTAAAGCCTTGCCTGGCTTATGCGAGGCCCTGGGCTCCATCCCTTGCACAGCAAATAAATAATAAGAATGATCATGGAGACAGGACTGATGCCTCCTGCACCCTTATCAGGATTTAACAGGCTCCTGCAGATGGGGCCGGGAAACTGCTTCATGGTTCTAGGCCTTGGTCTCCCCGTCTGTAAGCAGGGACTTCCCTTAGAGTTAGCATGGGGACCAAATGACCGAACCCAAGTACGGTGTTCTGCTCAGGCCGGGGACACGTTAAGTGCTGCTGCCATGATGGTAAATGCATGTAGAACAACACTGGCTTTGTGAGCAGGAGACTGAGAGGAGGACAGAGGCTCATCTGTAGTTTAGTCCCTTGCCCTCAAAAACCTAGTGACTGACGGAGGAGACTGACAAGGACTGGGCACCCAGTACCCCAGGGGGAGGTGATTCCAATGATGCTAAGTTTATATAATTTTCATGCATCAAAAATGTTATATTGGGTTGGGTTTGTGGCTCAGTGGTAGAGTGCTTGCCTAGCATGTGTGAGGCACTGGGTTCGATTCTCAGCACCACAATTAAATAAATAAAATAAAGACCCATTGACAACTAAATTAAAATAAATAGCAATAAAGGTATTGTGTCCATCTTCAACTAAAAAAAAAAAAAAGTCTACTAAAAAATTGTTTTGCTGCCAGGTGTGGTGGCACAAAGCTATAATCTCAGTGGCTCAGGAGGCTGAGGCAGGAGGATCACAAATTCAAAATCAGCCTCAGCAACTTAGTGAGGCCCTGAGCAACTCAGTGAGACCCTTTCTCTCACTGTTATACAAAGCGCCTGAGTGTACCTATCTACCCACAAGTTGCCTGTCCCACCAACATAAAGCTCAGAGGCAGTGACAGGTCTGAATACTTCACAACTGCATCCCACTAGTTAATGGGGACTGGCTGACCAGGTGTAAGGTAGGAGGGATTATTCAGTAAATATTTTTTGAAGACTTGCAAAGATTCATACACCCAAATATTTTTAAAAGGGCTGGGAATGTGGCTCAGTAGTTAAGCATCCTTAGGTTCAATCCCTGGTACAAAAAAAAAGCTTTTCTAGACTAGGGATGTGGCTCAGGGGTAGAGCACTTTCCTGGAATGCGCAAGGCTCCGGGTTCAAGCCCCAGTGCCACAAAACTAAATGAGGAAAGAAAAAAATGCTCAGTATGAAGGTGCACACCTGTAACCTCAGCTACTGGAGGCCAAGGCAGGAGGATCACAAATTCAAGGCCAGCCTGGACAATTTAGTGAGACCCTGTCTCACAGTAAAACAAAAGGGCTGGGGATGTAGCTCAGTGGTAAAAAGTCCCCGGGTTCAATCCCCAGTACCCCCAAAAAAGATGAAGACCTTGAGCTGGGATTGGCTCAGTGGCAAAGCCCTTGTCTAGCATGTGTAAGGCCCTGGGTTCCACCCTAGCACCTAAAAAAGAAAAGAAAAAAAAAAAAAGACTAGGGTAGTGGGGAGAAGTGTGAGTGGGAGGGTGGTGACTGTCCAGAGAGCCAGGGAGACCATCCCCAGATGCCTCACTTTCTCGAAGCCACTTTGATTCTATTAGCAAAGCTTGGGTTTCAAGTTGAAAGCCATCCAGAATCCACAGCTTCTCCCCACCACTACTCTGCCCTTTTCCTGGGTCCAGCCACCATCACCTCCCATCAGGCAATCACAGAGACCTCCCCACTGGGCTCCTGGGTCTCTACTGTCACCCCAGTACATGCCCCACCTTGGCTGTCAGAGGGATGCTGTTACAAGTAAGTCCGGGAGCCACCTTAACCAGGGCAAGAGCCCACACCATTACAGAAGCTATAAGGCCTGTCGCCTCTCTGACCTCATCTCCCACCCCACTACCCTCTGTTCCAGGTGTATGCCAACCTCAATCCAACCAAAGCCCAAGGGACTTTGCACCTGCCATTATTATTGCCTGGAACCCTCTTTCAGATAGGAGATCATATATTTCCAGAAGCATAGCTCACTTTTTGCTGCTCAAATATCATTTCTACAAGCAGGAAAAAATAGTATACCCTTCACTCTGGTTTTTTTTTTTTTTTTTTTAACCTTTTTCTGTGTGTGTGGCATTAGGGATTGAACCCAGGGGCACTTTACTACTGTGCTACATCTCTAGCCCTTTTCTAAATTTTGAGATTGCTAAATTACTGAAGCTGGCCTAGAACTTGTGATCCTCCTGCCTCAGTCTGGGACACCAGGATTCCAGGTGTACCTCACTGTACTCAGCCCCAGGCTGGTTTTGAACTCCTGGGCTCAGGAAATCCCCCTGCTTCAGCATCCCCAGTAGTGGGGACTATAGGCACATGACACTGGCACTACCACCTCCCGACAATATGTATTTACTGTCCCATATGTACACTTAACAACAGGAGTACCTCCTGAGAAGCATGGGATTCCACCACTGTGTGAAAATCATAGTGTACCTGCACAAACTTAGGTGGCATACATCGCTCACTATAGTGGCCTCCTGATGCAATAGAGATTCAGAGCACATGAACAGAGGCTGCTTTAAAAAAATAAATAAATAAGAGCGCACTCTAGTGATAAAACACATGGCATCACAAATACACACAACAGTAACATGGTTATTTATTGTCAATATCAAATATTACATACTGTCCATAATTGTATGTGCTATTCTTTCTTTTTTAAAAATTTTTGTTATTGATGACCTTTATTTATTTATTTGTTTATACCGGTGCTGAGAGTCAACCCAGTGCTTCACACATGCTCAGCAAGCGCTTTACCACTGCGCTCAACCCCAGCCCCATGTACTATTCTTTTATGCCACTGACTTACGGTAGTGTTCACACCAGCCCCATCACGAATGTGAGTCACATTTGCACTGCAATGTCATGCCAGTGACGGCCTCATTAGGAATTTCTCAGCTTAGTTCTTGGGGACTCCTATCCTGATGGACATGCTGTTACAAAGTGCCTGAGTGTATCTATCTGCCCACAAGCTGCCTGTCCCACCAACATAAGGCTCAGAGAGGGTGACAGGTCTGATTACTTCACAACTGCATCCCACTGGTTAATGGGGATTGGCTGAACAGGTGTAGGGCAGGGGGGGATTCAGTATATATTTTTTGAAGACTTGTAAAGACTCATACACCCAGGGAACACTTACTTGATTTTATGGAATGAAGAGTGCCTGATTCTAGAATCACAGAATAAAGCAAATCAAGATGCTTAAAAGAAAATGATTCACCCATCCACTTTATCCAATATGATCAATACCATCATCAGTGTGCCTGCTCTTGTGCCAAGCCCATGCTAGGGGGTCTTGAGAACAAATCTAGGGACTCAAACAGCCCAATCCATTCCTGCCCCATGGGCTTAACATCCAGTAGGGTACACAATCTCATCCCCAGGCAAGAGGGCAGACCAAAGGGGGGGCAACACCCAGTCAAATGGAGGGGGTGGAAAGTGGTGTCCAGGAAGGGCGGACATATCTGAGCAAGGTCCTGAATGAGGAGGGGATAGATGCAGGGAGCAGGGTTATGGAAGGACTGCAGCTAGAGGCAACAGCAAACACAAAGGCACATCACTATAGTGGCCTCCTGATGGTGCACTTGAGGCACAGTCAGGAGGTCAGTGTGGAGCAGACAGGGTGATGAGAGTTGGATGGAGAGCCTTGTGGGTTGTGACAAGAATTTGGGCCTCAGGGGCTGGGGTTGTGGCTCAGTGGTAGAGTGCTTGCCTTGCACATGTGAGGCACGGAGTTAGATCCTCTGCACCACATAAAAACAAACCAACAAAATAAAGATATGAAAAAAAAAATTGGGGCCTTAGGGATGGAGATGTAGCTAGCATGTGTGAGGCACTGGGTTTGATCCTCAGCACCCTGTAAAAATATATAAAGACATTATGTCCATATACAACAAAAAAATTTTTTAAATAAAATAAAAATAATTTGGGCCTCAATTCTGAGAGACATGGGAGCACAAAAGTGGTTCTGAATCTTTGTAGGAAAAACAGGGATCTGGCCTACGTTTTCACTGCTGCCCAAAGAACAGACTGGGGACACAGGGAGAAGTAGGTGAGGTCACTGTATGGCCCAGGTAAATGTCAGTGTTTAGGAGAGGGTGGGGACAGTGATGGTGGGGAAAGGAGGTCAGATATGGATATGTTTTTAAGGTTGCGAGCTCTCCTTGAAGGATGCAAAGTGTAAACTAAAGAAAGGGTGATCTAGGGAGACACCAATTTTTTTTTTTTCCTGATGCAGGAGACTGAGGGGAATGGGATTAAGGGCTATTTACATTTAAAAAACTTATCTGACCACTGTCACCAGTCCCCAGGGCCTTTCTCCAAACTAAGTTAACATTTAAGTATTTTAAGATAAACACTCAGGACTGGGGTTGTGGTTCAGTGGTAGAGTACTTGCCTAGCATGCATGAGGCACTGGGTTTGATCCTCAGCACCACATAAAAATAAAAAATAAAGATATTTTGTCCACCTAAAACTAAAAAATAAATATTAAAAAAAAAGATAAACACTGAGGTCTACCAGATGGGAATTAAGCAAGTGGCCAAACACATTGTTTTAGGGGGTTTTTACTTTGTTGGATGCAGGTATTTGTGATTGAACCCAGGGGCACTCTATCACTGAGCTACATCCCAGCCCCCTGGACGGGTTTTGAGCTGAGGAGGATTGTAATCATGTACATCTACTTTTTTCCTAGGCCACTAAAATCAAATAGCCCAGCAGGTGTGGTCNCCATTTTTTTTTTTTTTTTTAAGACAGGCTCTTCCTAAACTGCCCAGGCTAGCCTTGAACTTTCAATCCTCCTGCTTCAGCCTCCAGAGTAGATGGGATATCGGGCCCACACCACCAGCTAAAAAATTATGTTAAAGCCTATTAAGGGGCTGGGGATGTGGCTCAAGCGGTAGCGCGCTCACCTGGCATGCGTGCGGCCCGGGTTCGATCCTCAGCACCACATACAAACAAAGATGTTGTGTCCGCCAATAACTAAAAGAAATAAATATTAAAAAAAAATAATAAAATAAAGCCTATTAAAAAAATAAATAAATAAGGGCTGGGGTTGTGACTCAGAGGTGGAGCCTTTGCCTAGTATGCGTGAGGCACTGGGTTCAATCCTCAGCACCACATAAAAAATAAAATTTAAAAAATAAAGGTATCATGTCCATCTACAACTAAAAAATAAATGTTAAAAAAAAAAACCGAAATGAAGGAAGGGCCAGTGGAGGGACTTGTCACTTTCCTAAAGTACAAATGAAGTTGGAAGATGTTGAATCATTACCTGATACAGGTTGCAGAGTGGCAGGCAAGGGAGCCAACAGGGCCTACAGCCAATGGAGCAGGGGCCCTCACCCTACCCTATGACAAGGACAAACGTTTTCCACAGTCCAGGGGAAGCCCTTGAGGGTTTTGGAGCCAAGGTGTGACCTGATAAGAAACAGGTTTGAGAAACCTTACACAGCATGTCCAAGAAAGGCCAGGGCGGGCTAATCCATTCTCCCTGGTACCAGGCCCTAGAGGCCTTTATCATCTCAATCCAATTGGGGGGGAGGGCAGGGATTTCCTGCCCAAAGGTTTCAGGAAAAATGTCCAAAGTCATTTGCCACCGCTTGAAAAACCAACCCTTTAGACTAGATCTCATCATTTAGGTCCAGGCAGAGGAAGGGGATTCATTGATCTCCCTGCTTGGGGCCTCAGGGCACGCTTTAAGAAAATGAGAAAGGAGGAGCTCAGTGGACAAGCAACATTGGGCCAACCCTTTGCAGCTGCCAGGGTAGGGAACCAGCTGAGTTAACAGGTTAACAGCCAAGGGCAGGACCCAACTGAGCAGAGAACAGACGTGACCAGGCACATACCTTGGGATGCCCTGTCTTGAGGCAAATTTGTTAAATGGGGCCACCTGAGCAGGTACGAACCCTAAACACGCCTCTCCTCCGCCCCTGGGGGCAGGTCAGTTTTCTTTCAATTCCTCCGGGCCACTAATGGCTCTCCTTTTCTTATACTAAGTAGGTCCTCCCGGCCCCCAGGCGTCCACTTCCCACCACGCCCTGGGCGTTGGGCTGGACGTTCCTCCCACCTCCAGGCTCCCAAGAAACCCGTGATTCCACCCAGGGGAAGACTGGGGTCTCCCGACTGCCATCGTTGCTACTGTTATCATCCAGGTCCTCCTTACTTCCCCGCGGGACAGCACTCCGCCTGCCCCTCCGCCACCTGCGGCCGGCGCGATCCGCCTCTTCCCGCCACTCCGGGCCTTCCCGGGGCCGGGAACCTGCCCTTGATTCCCCACCGCCACCCCGTACTCACCCAGGTCCACAGCTTCTGGCGCCCACACTTCCGCCGGGGCCCCCGCTGCAGAGGCCCGGGCGGACCGCAAGCCTCCGAGCCTGGGTTCCGCCCGCGCCGCTGCCGCCGCCGCCGCCGCCGCCCCACGTGGTCGCGGCCGCAGGGAGGCTTGGCTCCGGGCACCGCCCTGGTCACCGCCCCGCCAGCACCTTGACCGGCCAGCCTGTTAGTTGGGGGCGTCTGGGATGCCCATTTTACGGAGCACGAAACTGAGGCTCGTAGAGGGAAAGTCTTCCCCGCGGCTGGGTCAAGGGCAGAGCTTAGCGTTTGGCCCCCGCCCGCGGCACCGACACGTTCCTACCCCGCACTTCCCGGGGCAACGCCACCTCCCCCGTGGCAACCTTGAAATCGTGCTGTCTGCAGCCGCGGACGGGGAAATAGGCTTAAAGGACAGCAGCTGGGATGGACGAGAGAGGGTCATTTTGTCCTCCAGCTCTCCCTGCTGGCCAGGTTTACAAAACTGAGACCCTGAATGAGGAAATGGAACCTCTCAGCTCTAGGCCCGGGCCGAACTCGCTTCCTCCCCTCGTTAATGTCCACTTGGGCAGGGATCCTGAGTACCTCGGCTTTCCCAGGGCCTGGCACACGCGTGCTCTGCAAATATCTGTGGAAAGACGCCAGACACATAAAAGGAGGTCAATTAGTACTTGCTGACTGAATCATGAGGCAGAGTTGCTCGGAACCAGACCGGGGCTCCCTTTGCCATCTCACAACTTGCATTCTAGAGGGGGCGGGAAAAATAGAAGAGAGTATAAATGAGCAAATACATAAACATAAATGGGATCTTTCAACACGTGATAACTGGATGCCAAAAATAAAATGAAATAATCCCAGCCCAGTAGTGGCTCCCATTTATAATCCCAGTGACTCAAGAGGCTGAGGCAGGGAGGATTGCAAGGCCAGTCTCAGAAACTTAGCAAGATTCTGTCTCAACATAAAATATAAAAAAGTGTTGAGGATGTCTTTCAGTGGTAAAGCACTCCTGAGCTCAACCCCAGTACTGCAAAACGAAATAAAATAAGGGGCACAGCATTAGTGTGTGGCAGGGTTGGGAGCTTCATTGGGTGGTCAGAGGTGGCCACTTCAGGTAACCCTCTGGTTCTAACATTGTTTTGAGAACTGGGGAAACTGAGGTCCAAAAAGGAACTAGGACAGATGGAGGTCATCCAGGGTAATTTGCAAGGCCTTCAGCAGGGTGGGGCTACTTTAGATAGGCGGTCAGGGAGGCCTTCTGCTCTAGAGAGGACAATTGAGCTGAGACCTGAATGACAATATGCGGAACTCCAGGAGATCAGCATCAGGAATTCACTCAGGGCTGGGCTAGGGACACCTGTAGTAGGACAGACCCTGGCCCTAACCTCAGGGGGCATGCCTTAGGTTGGGGGGGGGGGCAGTCAACAGTTCTATACTGTGTCGTGGTCTCTGCCAGGAAGAAAAAAAAACTCAGAAAGGATTGAGGGTGGGGCAGAGTGTCAATGCCACTTCAAACAGCAGCAGATAGAATTGCTAGAGGAAAGAAGTTCTAGGGGCCCAAGAAGGGGCAGGTAGTTTGTTTGTTTTTATTTTTGGTACTGAGGATTGAACCTGGGGGCAATTTTTGGCTGAGTCACAGCCCAAGTTCTTTTAATTTTTTAGGTTGAGAAAAAGCCTTTTTGTGGAGCGGGGGGAGAATGAGGGGGATCAAACCCAGGGCCTTGTGCACATGAGGCAAGCACTCTACCAACTAAGCTATATCCCCAGTCCATGGTCTTACTAATTTTTGAAGCTGGCCTCAAAATTGTGATCCTCCTGCCTCAACCTCTCCAGCCGCTGGGATTAAAGGCGTGCATGACCACACCTGCTGGGCTATTTGATTTTAGTGGCCTAGGAAAAAAGTAGATGTACATGATTACAATCCTCCTCAGCTCAAAACCCGTCCAGGGGGCTGGGATGTAGCTCAGTGGCAAAGCGTCTGCCTTGCATTCGCAAAGCCCTGGGTTCGACCCCCAGTTCCAAAAAAGACAAAAAAAAGAACCCCATCAAAACCCGTCCAGGGCTTGTTTCAGGAAAACCAAAAGACATGAAACGGACCAAAGGCCCGTGTGGTGGAGCCCCGTTTTCTCACAGAACTCAATCCCTCCCCGCCCCGCCTTACACCCACGAGCGTTCCTGAATACCCAGACCGACTCCCGCACCTCCCTCGGTCTCAGTTCCGCGCTACTCTGCCCCGGCATGGGGAGAAAATTGCTGGCACGGGGTTACCCTGTCCCCATCCCTAGCTTTATTTTGCTCCTTGGCGCCTGTCATCACGGACGGTGCCCCGCAGTTTACGCAGGTTGTCTGTGTTCTGTGTCTCCCCCGCCACATAAGCTCCAGAGGGCAGGGTTAGTTGTGATTTTGTTCACTCCTGCATCTGCAGCCCTTAGAACAGCGCCGGGTCGCAGAAGGCACTCAATAAATGGTGTCCAGTTATTTTTTTCCCGCAATACGTTTAATGGAATAGTCCAGATTATTAGTGCCTGGTAAGAAAGGTGGCCGACCCCTTCCCGCTAAGGGTGTGTGGGGGCATCCCGTGCCTCAGTTTCACCGGCCCGAAAATGGGCTCTGTAAAACCTATTTCTGAGTCTCAGAAAAATTCGGAATGATCGGATTTGGCCACTAAGACGAGAGCGGAGGGTCGGGACTGCGGATTGAGTTTGGCCGCCGGCGGGGCCGCCCCGGCCTCTCCCGTCAGGCTCCGCCCCCGGTGGGCGGAGCCACGGCCTGGCCAGCACGTGTAAAAGTTCGCGGCGGGTCGCTGCAGCCACTCACCTGAGCGCCTCGCTC
>NW_026000205.1:5110881-5121668 GCF_001458135.2 Marmota marmota marmota
CCTCGCTCCGAGCGTGCAGCGCCCGCGCGTCCTCCGCCGCCAGGCCGCCCGCTCGCCCGGCCCGCGACTCATGTCCCGCCGCAAGGCCGGCAGCACGCCCCGCCGTGTAGACCCCGCGCCGGCCGCCAGCTCAGACGACGGGATGGAGATGTCCGACCTCGTCATCGAAATGAAGCCCGACCCAGACGTGCGGCCCCTGCAGGCCTTGGGGCCGGGGCCCTTCTCCCCAAGGGAGGTGTCGGCGCCGGGCCGGTTCGGAGGCGAGCCCCGCTACTCTCCCGGCTCCGTGCCTGCCGGGGCCACCCTCCCCGCCCTCGGGGTGCGGAACCAGTGGGCTCTGTGGACGCTGACCCCGAACCCTTCCGGTGAGCTCCCGGGGTAGCCCTCCTTATCTGTGGCCCCCAAGTGGGACCCCTGCCCTGTGCATGGGCCCCTGGGACAGCCTCATCGCCTTAGCCGCGTCCTGGTCCCAGCCCCCTTCTGACCTTCGGGTTTCCCCTCTCCCTCGGAACCCCCGGCCCCCATCCTGGCCCCACCCCGCTCTCACCACCCGCTTCCTCCCTGCAGACCGCCAGCCCTGGACCGACAAACACCCAGATCTGTTGACCTGCGGCCGCTGCCTGCAGACCTTCCCGTTGGAGGCTATCACTGCCTTCATGGACCATAAGAAGTTGGGCTGTCAGCTCTTCAGAGGCCCCAGCCCCTGCCTGGGCTCAGGTGAGTAACGACAGGCTCAGTCTCCCTCTGAAGTTCAAGGGCTCGGCTTCCTGCGGGAGAGGGGCTGAGGTGGACAAGCAGGGCACTGAGCATTACTTCCCTTTTCTCGCTCCCCACCGGGCGCAGCCTAGGCGTGGCCAGGGCCTGCCCGTCCTAGGGCAGGGACTAGAGGTGGGAGGGGGTGGGGCGGAGGTTGGGCAGGGAAGGAGGGCGGCCCACAGGGTGTGGCCAGCCCCAGAAAACTGGCCTGGGGATTTGCCACACACCCCCAATCTGGTTTCACTTCTCCTTCCCCTTGGACCGAAATAACTGGCCAGGTGGCTGGACCAGGGTGGCAGTAGAGGGACCTCTTGGGAGGGCAGTGGCCTGGGGGAGGGGCTTGGAGACCAGCTGGAAGGGGAGGCTTGCCATTCCCTTCTATTTCTTCATCACTGTTGATCAAGGTGCTGGGACAGTTGTTCAGAGCTAGGGAAGGGGCTTCTCTCTTGGTGCCATGGTGGAATCTCCCAGTAATCCGGGCTGGGAAGCCCCTGGTTTGAGCCAGTGGCAAGACACCTAGTGTCCTTCTCTTGAGGGAATTAACACCCTCTGAGGATTCCTAAGTTTGTGGCTATGGGATTCACTCAAACCTATGAATTTATAGCCTTCAGCCAATGTCCTAGTTGGACTTAGGAAGTGGAATTATATTCAGGGCTGGGCCTGAGACAGTGGCTGGTGGGAGAGAGGAGGTGGGGCTTTGTGATGGTTTTAGTTTGCAGCCTGAGGGTGGCCTAGTGGGAGAGGGCAGGACTTTCATGAACTCCCTGGAATAATACTTGGACTCCTGATTGTGGGCACCTTGATATCCTAGGCTGGATTAATGTTTGAGGGCCTGTATGGACCAAAGCTCTCAACTGTCCCATATTTAAGGTCACAAAACCCTGGAAGGGAGGGAATCCCTAGGATCCCCACATTTAGTAGCTGAAGAAACAGGCTCATAGAGGGTATGTCTAGCTCAAGGTCACTCATCCAGTTAGCAGAGAAGTCTGAATTTGACTCCAGTCAGGCTGAGCCTCCCAAGTCTCTGCTGTTGACTTTAACACTGGTCCAGAAAGGCCACCCCATCCAAAACTGTACATCTAGAAAGTGTCCACTTGATAATACCCAGTGGGTCTAGAGAAAACCTTACAGGGGTCCATGCAATGGACAGGCAGGTTCCGTCCCCTCATCCATGGGACGGAACCCTAAGCGTGGAGCCTGGAACAGAGAAGCCCCCTTAGTAATCAAGAACTGTTATTATTAAATCAAGTCTTTAAAAAAAAAAACAAAAAAAAACGGTTTTCCACCCCTGACCCCACTGCCCAGATTTCTGATTAAAATCCTAGTTCCACCCTTTCCAAGCTGTGTGACATTGGGGGCAATGTCTATTTTAGAGGTCGTTTCCTGTCCTGAAGGAAAGTTTTGAGTGAGCTGAGCCCAGCACCTAGCACATAGAAATGTTCACTGAATTTGGTCACCTTTTTTTCCCTCGGGTGCTGGGATGGAACCCAGGACCTTGGGAGTGCTAGGCAAGTGCACTCTCACTGAGCTACACCTGTAGACCCTAGTGACCTCTTCAGTAAGGCTGTCCTAACCCTGTATCCCATACAACATTCCCCTCCATCCTTCACTCTGACTGAAGTTTTTACCTTTTTCATCTTGCTGGAGATGCAGCTTGGTGCTAGAGCACTTGCCTTTGTATGCATGAGGCCCTGGGTTCCATCCCCAGCAACACAAAAAATAAATTTCAATTACCCAATCCTGGTGTGTACTTATCGCTCACTAGAGATTTTCCTTACTTAAGGAGCTTCCTGGGGGTGGGGGTGGGGGGCTTCCATCTGTTCTTACTGCAGAGTTCTTGTGCCTGGAGTAGAGCCTTTCCCATGAAGGGGTCTAGCTGGCCACTGTGACCTATAATCCTTGTATCCACCAGCACTGACACCCTTCTCCTTCTGTTCTCCAGAACCCAAGGAGGTGAAGGCTTTGAGCTGTCTCCGCTGCGGCAGACAGTTCACAGGGGCCTGGAAATTGCTGCGTCATGCCCAGTGGGATCACGGACTATCCATCTACCAGACTGAATCGGAGGCCCCAGAGGCCCCCCTGCTAGGCCTGGCTGAGGTGGCTGCAGCCGTGTCAGCAGTGGTAGGGCCAGCAGCTGAGGCCAAGGTTTCCCGTGTGAGTAGCCTCACCCGGCGGAGCCCCACCTGCTCAGTGTGCAAGAAGACCCTCAGCTCCTTCAGCAATCTCAAGGTGCACATGCGCTCACACACAGGTGAGCGTCCATACACCTGTGACCAGTGTCCTTATGCCTGCGCCCAGAGCAGCAAGCTCAACCGCCATAAGAAGACCCACCGGCAGCTGTCCCAGAGTCCCTCCTTGGCTGATGCTAGCCAGGATCAGGCTTCTGCAGCCCCTCCAGAGCCAGCTGCCCACGCTGCTGCCCCAGCCAGCACCCTCCGGTGCAGCAGTGGTGAGGGGGCTGGAGCCGCAGCTACTGCAGGTGTTCAGGAACCTGGGGCTCCTGGCAGTGGGGCTCAGGCAGGCCCAGGTGGGGGTGATTGGGGAGCTGTTGCCAAAGAACAGAGAACTGATCCTGCAAAGAGCCAGAAGATGTCACCTAAGAAGACCCCCAAATCTGCTGGCAAGAGCCGTGGGCCAGGGGGCAGCTGTGAGTTCTGCGGGAAACACTTCACCAACAGCAGCAACCTGACCGTGCACCGTCGCTCACACACTGGTGAGCGTCCCTACACCTGTGACCAGTGTCCCTATGCCTGTGCCCAAAGCAGCAAGCTCAACCGTCACCGCCGCATGCATGGCCTAGGGCCTGGTAGCACCCGCTTTGAGTGTCCACACTGCTGTGTGCCCTTTGGCCTGCGTGCTACCCTGGACAAACACCTGCGGCAGAAGCACCCCGAGGTGGGTGAGGTCGCCTGAGCATAAGAGTGCCCCCCTGCCTCTTGACACCTGTTGACACTGCCAACCTCCTTGTCCTTCCCTTTCTGCAAGTAAATCATACTCCCCTGTTCACACCCAGGCACCTGGTCTCTGGCTTTCTTGGGGTGTCTAAGGTGGGGTGGGAAGGTTCTCCCCCTTGGGATAGCTGGACAGACCGGTTTAGAGTGGGGGGGTGAGGGGAAAGGCCAGGCCCCAGTGCCTGGGGCACAGCAGGACTGGCACAGAAAGCCGTGCTCCCGGTTCTTGGTATGGGTGAGGGCGGGGAGAGAAGCCTGGACCTGTCACCAGAGGCCCCTGGGCACAGAGTCCTGGCCCATCCTCCACATGGAGAGTGCTGGGTGGGTCCTCCAGGCCACACATGTGGGCAGAACTCTCCTACCGGCTCAGGCCCCCTGCCTAAGCAGGCCTCACTGGGTTCTGGAACACACAGCTTAGTGTGCTTCAAAGTGGGGTTTGAAGGCCCTGCACCAACCCACAGATGACACACGGCCAGGTGAAGGGCATTAAATAACATTTGCTTTTATTTCACTAGAGAAAACCAGCAGCATCACAGCTTGAGTCCTGTGCCCCACCCCCTCCCTGTCCCCTATTCTTCTGCCTAATGTCGGTAATGGGGGCTTCGGGACCGAGACCTCGAGCGCCTGCAGAGAGAAGTGCAGTAGTGGGTAGGGATGGGGGTCGGCAGGTCAGGACGCAGCCTTGCTGTGAGCATGTGCAGCAATGCCTGTACTGGGTGGTCTCCTGATCAATCAATGATGCCAGCACCCCCCACTCTAGGTTGCAGGATGGGGGAATAGGGGTGATACCTCCCACCCAAGTACAAGAAAGTAATTTCCCAGCCAGTGGAGGGTTGCCCTAGGGAGCCAGGCAGACTGCCTTACCTTCTGGAAGAACTGTATTCTCGACCTAGAAAGGAAAGGATGAGTGGAGACTAAGCCCCTGCCCAGGGCCAAGGACTCCTCCCTGACCTGGAATGGGGTCCTTAAGGCGGCTATTCCCATACTGTCTCCAACTGAGGTGACCAACGCTTCCTGCAGTCCACCAGGGTGCTGCAGACATGCTGTCTGCAGCCATCACCTGTGCCCACATTCAAACTCGCACCTCAAACATACCACTTTATAGATGGTGAATGGGAACGTGCCGCAGTCTTCGGTGTGATCCTGCCTGGCACTTGTTTTTATTTTCATTATGAGGTTTGGGCTGCTCCAAGGGCTCAGTGATCCACCTGCCTCGTACAACTGAGTAACCAGGATGATAAGTGCCACTGTACTGGGCTAACATTTTTTGATGGTGGGGACTGAACCTAAGGACACCTGACCACTGAGCTATGTCCCAATCCATGTTTTATCTTAAGACAGGGTCTCAATAAATTGCTGAGACTGGCCTTGAACTTGGAATCCTGCCTCAGCCTCTAGAGTCACTGGGATTACAGGCATGTGCAACCATGCCCAGCTCTTGACTTCTTTTTTTTTTTAACACCCCAGAGCCCTCCAGCCTTGAAAGTACCTTAGCTCTTCCAAATGACAAGTAGGTGCACTCACTGTAGCGAGGGGAGGGCGAGCGACTCTGCCGGCTGTACTGGCGCTCCCACTCTTCTCGCTCCTTCTCCCGACGTTCCCGCTCTCTGCAGGGAGAAAGTAGAGGCAACCAGGGGGTGAGGTGAGCACCTGCTATGAACACCAGTTATGTGACACCTGAGTCAAATACAGCCCTAAACCAAGGGGGCAGGTACTGCTGTCCCCACCTGGAAATGGACACTGGCTGGCAGTCAGGACTGGAGTTCCAGGGGGCCCTGGCAAGGAAAGCCTGGTCAAATACACCCAAGGTAGGCCAGACAGTTTGCTATCATTTCCATCACACTCTGGGGACATGCACACCCTCTGAGTGGTCAGGACTGGCAACCAATGGTTGTGTTTATTGGGTGCCATCTCCATGCCTGGCCCCAATCATGCCAAATCCTCCCAACAAGCCTATGTTGGGGTTGAGGATTCCTTCTCTATTTAGGAGATGGGTAAACAAGATCAAATGTGACAAAGGCCCACAGTACTGGGTGGCTAAGTGTGACGGACCCCAGTCCCTGACAACCCTTCAACTTTTTCCCCCGCAGTATTGGGGGTTGAACCACTGAACTACATCCCCAGCCCCACGCCCCCCAAACACTTTTATTTGAGACAGAGCCTTGTGAAGTTGCCCAGGCTGGCCTCGAACTTGGGGTCCCATTCTCAGCCTCCTGAGTATCTGGGGTTACAGGTGTGTGCCACCATGCCCAACTCTTCCTCCACTTGCTAATGGCAGCACAAAGCATCCTCTGAAGTTCAACACACAACAATGAAAAAAATGGGAACAGCAGCAGCTCTGAGCATCAAGCATCAGGCCTTCCCACCCACCAGACACCGTGCTGAGCCCTGCAGGAGACCCCGTGGGCATGGGAGCATCACCACCTCTGCCTACAGAGGAGGAAGTCCGACCTCAGACATGGGACACTGCTCACCCACAGACTCACAGCCAACAACGGGATGGAACCACAACAACGGAGTCCCCTCTTTGCTGCACATACAGTGCTGCTGCTCGGAGCTAGCCTTGCTGCCAGAAGTTAGGGATTTATTTTTTTTTGGGGGGGGGGTACTAGGGAATGAGCCCAGGGGCACTTTATCACTGAGTTGTCTCCCAATTGCCCCCCTTTTGTTGAGACAGGGTTTTGCTAAATTGCTGAGGCTGGCTTCCAACTTACAATTCTCCTGTCCCAGCCTCTAGAGACACTGGGTTTACAGGTTTGCACCACCATGCCCAGCTGCACCCCCAGTTCTGCCCATGGGTCCTAGGCAAGCCGAAGTCTTATGGACACTACCTCCTGGTCTGCCCAGCGAGGTAGACACTTTGGACTGTCCTACTTCAGAGTATCAAGTGAGGTTTTGAGAGAGTCCCAGGGCCACATGACCAGAGAGAAGCACAGCTGAAATTGATCAAGTCTGTGACCCAAGCTCAGAACTCCTGACCAGCACAACACTGCAGGAGAAGCAAGCAGACAGAGGAGAAAAGCCCATCCCCAGCAGCAGGCCAGGTGCCAGGCACCTGCCACAGGACTGGCTAGCAGACCGCAGGCTTCAGCGAGACACACAGTGCGGGAGAAGGGCAGCAGGGCAGGGTGCTCTGGGTGGGACAGTCATGGAAGCCTGTGCAAGGTGAGGGGTTGGGGCATCAGGGGAGAACCGCCATGGGCCAAGAGGACAACAAAGGAGGCGATCTTGGGCGATGTAGGGAGCAGAATGAGGGAGAGGAGCCAAAGGGCCAGGCACACCCTGTGGGCCAGTGAGGGCCGACTTTCATCCACCCACAGAGGTTGGGCAGGGCTCCAGCCGGTGGCGGCAGGAGGCCAGGGTGGGGGGCAGCCTTACTTCATCCGGATCTTGCGGGCCATGGCGCGCAGCTCATCTTCCCGCTCCTACGGCAGAGCCAGCTGTGAGGCATGGCCAGGCCAGCACCCACCTGAGCAGCACCCCACCCACGCCCTCCCCCTAACCTGGCGCTCATGCTCCTGCTGGATCATCTTCTCCTGAGCGGCCTTCTTATCCGCCTTGACTGCAGAAGGAAGGAGCATGGCTGAGGATTCCCTTGGAGTCCACCCTCCTACCCCACCAAGCGGGCTGGGCCCTCAGCACTGGGCAGCAGGGCAGGCACACAGCCTCCTCCCCAGGGGAGGGAAGGACGTACACTGCCTGTTCAGCGCCTTCTGCATCCTCAGCTTCAGCTTCTCCTGCGGCGTCAGCTTGGGCTGGGGGAGGGGGAGAAGAGGCAGGAGGGGTGGGTGTCCCGGAGCCTCCAACCCACCTCAGGCAAGAGCCTGGGACTTGTGGGGGAAGGGACAGGCTGTGAACACCTGCCACAAGGCTCTGAGAGGCTCAGGGACACTGGAGCCCCAATATACAGTGAGGCAGGGAGGGGACATGGTTTCTTGAAGGCAGATCCCTTGGCCCCCTCCCTCCTCAATCCCTGGGACGGAATCTCCCGGCCCACCCGGGCCCCCCTGCAGGCCCACCGGGCCCAGCTCTTGGGCACTGCTGCTGGCGGGAATTAGACGGGCGAGTTCCAAATTCTTACTGACTTTGGCAGCTCCTGTCTCTTTACCAGCGGCAGGTTCGGTCCTGGTGGGAGGAAGAAGTGGCAACTGCCACCTCTGACCCCACAGCCCCAGCACAGCCCCCAGGAGCCAAGGTCGTGACCTCAGATCCCACAGGGAGTGGCCCTGTCCCCCTCTGACCCCAAAGGGACAGGTTCCCACCCCAAACACCTCCAAGGCAGAGCCTCCATGTGGCGGTGTCCTTAGACCAACCCTGGATGAGGGCCAGGTCCCACCCAGACCTCCGGGAGTAGGACCAAGTTCCCTTCAGAGGGAAGGGAGCTCCAGTCCCCACCTGAGGCTAGCAACCCTCTTCCCCAGCCCGATCCCTGCTCACTTTTTCAGCTTCTCGCCCACAGCAGGGGACGCTGCTGGCCGGGTCAGCTTCTCCCTTGGGGGCGATGGTGAGTGACTCTGGCTATGGCTGCGGCTGCGGCTGCGGCTACGGCTCTGGCTGGGGCTTCGGCTGTGACTGCGGGTCAGGCTTCGGCTTCGGGAAGGGCTGAGGGACCAGCTGCTGCGACTGCGGCTGCTACTTCGATGCCTGGGGCCCCGGCCACCCCGCCTATATCGGTCCCCTGAGCGGGAGCGGCTCCTAGGGTACAGTGGGGATAGGAGAACGTCTGTGAGGTTCCGGGAACTCTACACACTCACCCCCTACTTGCACACCGGAGTCCACCTGCAAGGTCCTGTATGTCCAGATATGATCCTCTGCTTTATCCCAGAAACCCCAAGCTGTCCCCTGGTTAACCGCGGCCTCCAGCATCTGACTTGCTCCTTGTCCTCATTAGACACCCAGTTGTGACTTCTGGGGATGTAACCTATGGGTGGGCAGGACTCCGCCCCATACCATAACCATCCCAAGGTGGGGCACATAGTTTCCTAGGGTGTTCTCCTGCTACAGGAGGCGGGGGTGGGGTCGCACCAGTCTCCAGCATAGACCTGCAAGTTCAGGAGTGAGCATGCGCAGCCCTGTCACCTTCTGAGCAGGGGCTTGCCCTCAGGCTGGCATCAGTGTGACCAAGCCTTACTTCCCTCCTTCAGTCTTGCTCCTGTGGTTACCCTGGGTCAGACCACGTGGGATGACCTGCAAGCCAGTGCCAAGCCACACAAGCCTGCTCTGCCAGGGCCATCCTGATTTTTTTTGTGGTACAGGGGATCAAACCCGGCATAACACATGCTAGGCAAGTGTCTACTATTGATCTAAATTTCCACCCTTTCTTCATTTTTTTATTTTGTGATGGTCTAAGCCACGGAGGCTGGCCTTGAACTTGCAATACTCTTGCCTTAGCCACCCCAGTAGCTGGGATTACAGGCATGCACCACTGTGTCCAATCCATCATGGGTATTTACAAAGTTAATATTTTTGTAAACACCAAGAAAATAAGAGTTCTAAAAATCTAGACTCGGTTGTGGCTCAGCGGTAGAGCACTCACCTAGCATGTGCAAGGTGCTGGGTTCAAAGCCTCAGCACCACATAAAAATAAATAATAGGGGCTGGGGATGTAGCTCAAGCGGTAGCGAGCTCGCCTGCCGTGCATGTGGCCCAGGTTCGATTCTCAGCACCACATACAAAGATGTTGTGTCTGCCGAAAAAAACTAAAAAGTAAATATAAAAAATTCTCTCTCTCTCTCTCTCTCAAAATAAATAAATAAAAATAAATAATAAAGTTTTTTTTTCAATGAAAAGTAGCTGTTTTTATTATTTTTGTTAGAACATGACAATAATACAGGTTTTTTTTTTAAAAAAATCCAGACTCGGCCAGGCATATTTGATGCACACCTATCATCCTAGCAACACTGGAGGCTGAGGCAGGAGGATCACTAGTTCAAAGCCAGCCTCAACAACTTAGTGGAACCTGGTCTCAAAATAAAAAGTAAAAATGGCTGGGGATGTGACTCAGTGGTTAAGCACCCTTGGGTTCAATCTGCAGTACCAAAAAATAGTAAATAAATAAATATCCAGACTCTCAACTTCTCTTGAAAAACTGAACACTTGGCAACACCAGGCCTGCTGCTGGGGTCCAGAGCCCACCAAGGGAACACAAGCTGCCAGTACACCAGGGGCACCTGCACAAAGCTGACGGTGCAGTCGACTCTACAACGCAGGCGATAACACTGATGACAGTCACAGCTCGTACCCAGGGCCAGGCCCTGCTCTGAGTGCTCTACTCAGCTCATTTGTCAAATTTCTGCAAAAGTCAAGGAGGTGAATGCCTTCCTGGCTCTGTTCTGCTGATGAAGAAGGCAGGACCCTGGAGTTCATCAATGGCACAGGGCAGCCCACCTCCCCCCACCACTCTCACTGTCTAAATCAGACTTCTCACCATGTAAGGGGACTGGCAGGGAAAGGATGCTCTGATCCCTGGTGACTATTTCCTCAACAGGCTTCAGTGCTGCTTGAAACCTTACCTCCTCCACAAAGGGAGCCCTAGTTTTTCTGCCTCCCTCCCCAGCTGCACCCACACATGTAGCAACGCCTCCCCACTTTCCTGGGTCCCGCACTGCAAGTTGCAGGAAACACTGGGGCATCCATGACTTCTGCTCCCAGGGCATAGGCACTCCTAACAGCAGTGACAGAGGCACATGGTGATGTCTCTGCCCCACTGTCTTTGGCCTGGCACCCCCTGAACAGAGCAGGCACCTAGGCCTCTCCCTACAAACCCAGAGCTTCCTAAGAAAGAACAGTGGCCTGTGCCTGACCCCTCAGACTGGCCAGGTCCCCCAAGTCTGGCCTCCCTGGGATGCGGAACCATGCCGCTTGTCTGCCCCCACATACACATGACCTCACGCACCTGCTTCTGCGCCGGGGCCCATAACCTCCGCGCCGGGTAGGCGAACGTGAATAGCGGTGTCCATCTCTGGAGCCCCCACCTGAGTGTCGCTGGCCACGGCTGCGAGACCGGGAGTAGCGCCGGGAACGGGATCGGGAACGGGACCAGGAGCGGGACCGGGAGCGGGCATGGCGGCTGGAGCGGTA
>NW_026000205.1:5121693-5123238 GCF_001458135.2 Marmota marmota marmota
CCCCACCGCGGCGGGAGCGGGAACTGGACCGGGAACTGGAGCGGGAGCTGGAGGTCCTCGAGGCAGAAGAGGAGGAGGAAGAGGAGGAGGAGCGCCGGCTGCAGGCGAGGCACGGAGGGCCAGTCAGCATGGGCCTGGGCTGGGGCCCCCCTCTGCCCCAGGGCCCTCCCACGACGGCCGGGGCATAGGGCGGGCAGCGTGAGCGTTACCGACCGGGCGCTGGCATTGCGTCCCGGTGCGGGGCCGCCAGGCTGAGGGGGCGCAGGGGGCTTCCCTGTGGCGGCCCCTGATGCGGCAGCAGCAGCAGCGGCTGCAGCTGCCTCCTCATCGCTGCCCCCAAAACTGGTGATGAAGGTGATCTTCTCCTCCCGGCCTGGGCTCGGGGAGCGCGAGCGGGAGCGGGACTCGGAGCTGGACTCTGAGGGGGACCTGCAGGCAGACAGGAAGAAGGGTTCAGGGGCCCAGGCTTCTCCAGCCTGCTATCCAATGAGGAGACAGCGCAAGGGAAATGACGGCCCCAGGCACAGGGAAGCATGGAAAGGGTGGAAGGGCCGAGGAGATGGCCACCTGTGAGGACGCCACCACCACAGAACGCTTAAAAGAAAAGAAATGCGAGAAAATTTCTGGCATTATGTGGCTATTTAAAATGGATGACGGGGACTGGGGACAGAGCTCAGTTGGTGGAGTGCCTGCCTCGCATGCACAAGGCCCTGGGTTCAATCCCCAGCACCCCACACACACACAAAAAAAGACGACCGGGGCTGGGGATGTGGCTCAAGTGGTAGCTCGCTCGCCTGGCATGCGTGAGGCACTGGGTTTGATCCTCAGCACCACATAAAAATAAATAAAATAAAGGCATTCTGTCCATCTAAAGCACACACACACACACAGATGAGAAAAAAAAAAAAAAGAAAGCAAAAAGGATGAGCTTCCTGGGTGTGGTGGCACAGGCCTGTAATCCCAGCAGCTTGGGAAGCTGAGAGTAGGATCTCAAGTTCAAAGCTAGGCTCAGCAACTTAGCGAGGCCCCAAGCAACTCAGAAAGACTGCCTCAAAAACTAAAAAGGCTGAAGATACGACTCCATGGTTAAGTGACTTCTGGGTTCAAATTCCTGGTACGAAAAAAAAAAAAAAAGGATGAAACTAGGCACAGAGACACACACGCCTGTAATCCCTGTGACCAGGAGGTTGAGACAGGAGTATCAGAACCAGCCTTGATAAGTTCCAGGTTAGTCTGGGCAACTGAGTGAGACCCCGTCTCAAAAAATAAAAACAATTAGGAATGAAGCTCAGTAGTAGAGCATCCCTGGGTTTCATCCCCAGTCCCCCGCCAACACACACAATGAAACCAGGTGGTGCACCTTATAGTTCAGCTACTCTGGCCACCTTAGCAAGGCCCTGTCTCAAAATAAATAAAAAGGATTGGATACAGAGCTCAGTGATGGAGCATTTGCCTACCATGTAGGAGGGGTAGGGTTCCACCTATCCCCAGCACCACAAAAAGACAAAAGATGGAAGGAGCAGATCTTTTTTTTTTTTTTTTTTT
>NW_026000205.1:5123330-5140821 GCF_001458135.2 Marmota marmota marmota
TTTTTTTTTTTTTTTTTTGTGGGAGATAGTGGGGGTTGAACCCAGGTGTGCTTAAGCACTGAGCCACATGGCTAAGGCTAGGGGCTAGGGTTGTGGCTCAGTGGTAAAGTGTTTGCCTCGCATGTGTGAGGCACTGGGTTCGATCCTCAGCACCACATAAAAATAAATAAAGATACTGCATGTTCATCTACAACTAAATAAATATTTTTTAAAAAAAATTGTTGAGGTTGGCTTTGAACTTGCAGTCCTCTTGCCTCAGCTTACTGAGCCACTGGGATTACAGGTGTGGGATGAACAGATCTTTGTATTTCTCCTGAAAGTTCTTCTCAATAAAGGTAGATGGGTGAAGAGCAAGGTCTAAAATAAGTGCAGCCTAATTCCATTGTAAAAAATACAGAGTGTGTGCAGCCCTGGTCGGTCTTTGATTTCACAGAAAGCCAAAAGCGCCTCGGCTCACTGAGCCTGCCTCAGTCCCTGAGGAAGACCCCATCCTTACTCCCACTCTGAATGCAACTGGACTTTACAGAGCTGCAGGAGACAAAGGAAGTGGGGTGAGACAGACCTGACCCCCAGGCCCTGCCCAGGCCACACCGTAGACAAGCACACAGGCTCAGCCACTGCTATTCCTATTGGGTATTTCTGAGAGTTGAGATTAAAGAGACACTTGATTTCTAAGTCACACCTTTCTGCCATGTTTGACTGTGTTTACCACAAAACTATTATGTTTAAATAAAAAATTTAAGGAAACTCAAATTAAAAAAAAAAGGGAAAACACAAAAATGTTACAGAGCCATGAACCCTCACAGAGTAAGCCATGCAGTTTGTGACTAGAGGTTGGCCTTCAAGGGGTTTCCTACTGGTCTGCCTCACCTCCGTGCCCTCCATCAGAGGGGGCTGAATGGTGGCCCTCCCTGGACGGTGGGAACTTACCGCTTATAGGGGTCGTAGGTGGGGCTGTCTCGGCGTGCATAGCTATGGAGAGAAGGGGGTAGGAGTGAGGGCAGGTGATCTAAACAGGCACAGTACCAGGCTTAGTCCCCAGTCTCAGTATACAGGGCCAGGGAGCTGGCATAGTGAGGGGGCTTCTCCCTAGGTTATGAGTCTGGCCCTGGTTCCTCCATCTATCCCCACATCAGATCTGAGTGCCAGGGCCCAACCCCCCAACAACATCTCAGATCCTCCCTGACTCCAAGCAATAGGGACCTCAGCAGCCCTGGCCCTGCTTTGTCTCCTGACCTGAGTCTAGAAGGGTCCCTCCTTCCCATCCCACATCCATAATTTCAACGAGGTCCTGACTTATTGATAAGAATGATAAGACTGAAACAGCTGAGTTTTAATTGCGGACTATATGCCAGGCACTGAGTGATGAATATAGATTATTTTGGTGGCTCCCCGTAACAACTCTGATCATTCACTTTTTGCAGCCGAGGAAACTCAGGCCCAAGAGATGAAGTCACCTGCCTCATGTCACAAGGCTCATAAATGAAGGGAGCTAGCATCCAAACCCAGGCCCATGACTCTAAGCCTGTGCTTTACCCATGACACTGACATGTGCCCCTGTGCTGATGACGGTGATGGTGAGAATCAATTCCATTCTTTTTTTTTGGTACCGAGGATTGAACTCAGGGCCACTTAACCACTGAGCCACATCCCAGCCCCTTTTTGTACTTTTATGAGCGATAGGGTCTCACTGAATTTCTTAGGGCCTTGCTAAGTTGCTGAGGCTGGCTTTGAACTCAAAATCCTCCTGCCTCAGCCTCCTGAGCCACTGGGATTACAGGTGTACGCCACTATGTCCAGCTCAGCACCATCCTTTGATGAACATTTTCCACACTAAACCCTGAGCCACAACATGTCATTCACCTCTTGCAGCCACACTCAAACACTGGCTTCAACAGATGTGTGGCAAGAGGCATGGGTCTGCCTGGGGCTCCTAGGCCTACCACATAGACCCCCATGCCCAACTGCTCTACTCAAAACTGCCCCAAGACCTCCATGTGGATACTGGCCCAATCCTCTCTCCTGGAAAGTAATAGCCACCATTTTCCAAAGGAGAACGCAGGCTTAGAGAAGGGAGTTGCTTATCCAACTATTGACTGAGGAGGTGGCTAGGCTCCAGAACTGAGCAGGATCTAGAGTCCTGCCCTTGTCTCCTAGCTCAGGCCTCAATTATACCAGCCATCCCTAGCAGCAGCCTGATGTCAACTCTCAACTGGCTCCTGGGGAATATGGCAAGAGCCCCAAGTCCAGCCAGGTGAGGGGAGCAGATGAACAAGTGTCCACATGCCCCTCAAAGTCATTCCTGCCACTAAACCTTCACCTCAGGCCTTTCAATGCCCCCCAGGAATAGATCCAAGTCTGTCTCCAGAGAGCCTTCCTGGACCTGCCCTGCCCCCTCCTCCCTGCAGCCTCCAAGACTAATGCTGGTGGGATGTTGTGAGAGGCGAGGGGAGACGCCCTACCTGGGTGGGCTGATCTTGCGACCCCTCAGCCGCTTTTCCCGGAACTCTCTCCGCTGGCGCCGGGAACGACGGCCCTGGGCAGGGGCATGCCAGACTGGTGAGGAGTGTGCACTCCTTGAGGCACACCCGTCCCCTTCACCCTGGCCCTGACCTCACCGAGTACATGGCTTTCTCCTCCTCAAGGGCCTTGGCATGTTTGATGGCCTCTGCCTCCTCCTTATCTTTCCGAAGCATCCTGCAGAGGGGAATGAGAATTCCCATGGAGGGCACAGGTCATAGGGGAGCTGGCCCTCGCAAAGGCTTCAGTGAAAGCGAGGGCCCATGCCCTCCGGTGGTGCCTACTCTCCCATCAATATAACTTACTGAGCACCTCCTATGTGCCCAGTGCTGGCTTAGGCACCAAGATTCCCCTCTGTGGGCTGGCACACTAGGGAAGAAGGGACAGTGACCATGGGAATACAGACCATAGTCCCTATGATGGCACCAAGCTTGACAGGAAACATGGATCACAGGAGGGGACAGGAAGGGACAGGATCCAGACAGGGGTGGCTACACACTGCAGTGGAGAGACTGGGAAGCCTCACAGAGAACATGACATCTGAGAGGAACCTGGGAAGCAGGCTGTGCAGATGCCAGGCAGGGTGAAGAGCAGAGTAAATGGCAGATGGACGGGCCCATGGTCAGATGGCCTCAGGCCTCTGCGAAGTAAGAGGCCACAGAGACGGGGCAGAAGCGATAGACAGAGTGGAAGGACCTGGGGTAAGGGAGGGGACAGAGGACCAGACAGGTAAGGCCTTGTGGCAGAGGCGAGGATGCTGGCTGCTCCTGAGTGGGGTGGGAGTCACAGAGGGCTCTGGACAGAGGTGCTGTGTTTAGACCTGGGTTTACTCAATTTGCAGTTCACTGCTCCATTCCTCAGGATGAAAGCAGAGCTCGGCCCAGGCATGGCCCAAGGACAGGCTCAGCAGCAATGGCTGAGGGACTGACCCAGTGAATGAAGCCACTCTACCAGGGGGTGCTGTACACCAGGCTACGAACCGGGGCAGCTTCAACAGGCAGATTTACCCTGGGGCACGGCAAAAAGGGTTACTGAGCATGCCAAGCTAAGTAATTCTGGGTGCAGACTCAGTTTCTGCAGAGTTGTGTCATAAGTACCCAACCCTTAGGCTCAGGAGCAAACAGTTGTTAGTACCTGGGATACGGACAGAGAGAAACCAGGCTGGGATCCAAACGGTAGGGTGGTGTCGGCAACAGGCCTCACCTGACAAAGTCCCCATCAGCCATGCCATAGGTTGTGGCCTGTTTGTTGAGATCTGCCACCTGCTCCTGGTTCAGTTCATCCACATCCACCTCCACGTCTGCACCAAGAGAAAGGCTGTCAGGAGCCAAGGCCAAGTGAGAGGACAGGAAGAAGGGGCAGTGCCCCGTGAAGAAGGATGGACAGGGAGCCACCAGCCTGCAGGAACTGGCAGGGAGGGGCTGGCTCAGCTCAGCTCCCCCAGGCTGGCCTGGGGATTGGCCAGAAGCCAACAAACACACAGTGGGCAGTGGGGGCTGGGGAAACAGAACTGGGAGGTAGCAGGTGGGTGGGTGGAGGATGGATGAGTGAGGTGCAGAGGAAGGAGAGCAGGGGGATGGACATGGTGGGGGAGACAGGGTGAGCAGGAGGCAGGGTGTGGGTAGAAGGTATTTAGGAGCTGGGTGGGTGACAAACACATGGAAGGAGGGAGGAAGGACTTAGATGTCTGGCTCTGCCCAAGAATAAACACACAGGCGGCCGGCAGGGTGCAGGCCAGGCTGAGAGGACTGGGACAGGCGGGCGGTCAGCTTGCTGTTATTAGGTGGGAGGGGAACCTGCCAGGGCCTGGAGCAGATGGGCCAACAGATGCTGGGGGATGAGGGGCGGCTCTGCCCAAGGATGAACGCTTGTTTTCCAGAGGAAAAAGGGAACAGGAAGGAAAGGCAGGGAGAAGCCCACCCCAGGGAAGACACTGGAACCTACACCTGGGTGGGGAGCACACCATAAGAACAGTGTCCTAGACACGGGAAGCCAGAGAAGCACAGAGGGGGCTGGGAGCAGAGGTATGGGTGACACAAGGATGAGCAGGAGGCGGGAGTGTCCTGGATCAGGGAGGGGACAAGAGGGCTCTTAAGCAGGGGTGTCCCAGAGAGGGTAAGGGACGAGACACAAAAACGATGCCCAGGGACTGTGGGTGGGGAGGGCAGAGAGGGGACCCCACCGATGTCGGGGATGACCTCATCTTCGTCCGAGTTGCTCTCCTCCTCGGCCGGGGACTCTTCCTCCTCGGGTTTCTCTGCTACCTTCTCTACCTCGGCCACGGTGCTGTCCTCATAGGTGTAACCAATGGAAGCCTTCTTTTCTGCCAGCCTGGGATGGGGGACCTTGTGAGCCAGGGCAATGCCCAGCAGAGAAAAGGGCCACGGAAGGCCACTGGCCTCTCAAGTTCCATAGCACCCTCTGGTCAGCCTAGGCTGCATGTCCCTTCCTACCCACCCCTCCAGGCTGGGTCTCCAGCCTTGCCCACATTGGGTCATTATTACCAGGGGATAGGATTGTCTCCCTGACTAGACCAAGAGTCGGTGAGGATAGGGCCCAGGGCACAGCAGGGGCCTTGTGAGGGCCCATGGTTGAATTCATCTAGTCAGTGTTCCCTGCCACCATTCAGTGCCAGCCTTATCCTGAAAGGGTCACGGGTGAGGTCAGAGACTTCTGGAAGCACCCAGTGCGGCCCCATGAAAACTCTTTTATGGAAAAAGCAGCAGTGCTCAGGAACCAGGGGAACCTCAGGGGCAGGAGGGAAGGAACAGCTGAGGGCAGCACCTCCATGGAGCCAGGCTTTCAACTACCGTGAAGGGACAAAGCAGGAGCCACCCTGGAGGGGGACAGAGCCTCTGGCAGGGCCAAGCAAATGTGTAGGCGGAGGGCAAGGAGGACAACAGGACTGCCCACGGCTGTTGTGGAGAGATGCCCACCCCGGAAGCTGTGTCAGCTATGGCCTCTGTCCTCCAGGCCAGTCCTTGAGGGACACCACTCTGAGACCAGCTCTCCAGAGTGCCATCAGCTACTGCTGACAACGGCAGGCAGCAGGAAAGCGCACTGTTGAACCTGATTTCCTGCACCCCTCACAGCTCCTGTTCACAGAGGAGCACATCAGACTCCGAGGGGACACCCTCTCTTGTACTTGACCCCCAGGGCTGCCCCCCACCCTACTGAAGCAGCAAGAAAGAAAGCCTCTGGCAAACCCTGTCCCTTAGCCACTGCTTCCTCTTCTACACCTTGACTGAGCACGAGCACCTACTGTGTGCCGAGTGTTGTCCTCGACTTTGGTGAGACTGTGATGCAGAAGATGGAAGAGGCTGAGCCTGGTGGGGCTCGAAGCCCTCCTTGCTCCCCCAACCCTGCAGCACCCCAACCCTGACTCACTTCTTCTTCTCGTCCTCACTGGGTCTCTGGAGACCTCCGTACAACTCGTCAATGTAAATCTGGTACAGGCACTGCTCCTCTGAGACTGCAGCAAGTAAGATACAGGGTATCAGGCGGGGTGGAGGATGCTGGGGAGTCCAGGGGGCCGCTAGAATGCAGTGGGGTGCAGGAGGGCAGGGGCAACCCAAGTGCAGCCAAGGGCAGAGTCACCTCCAGATAATCACACCCCTCTGGTGGGACACAGCAACAATACAGCCCTGGTTATACCACTAACTTGCTGTGCAACTATGGTTAAGTGATCTAACACCACTGTGCCTCAATTTACTTTTCCGTAAGGCAGAGCGAGCACTTGGGACCTGGACACTGCTCCCATTATTACAGTTATGAAGGCCTCTGGCTGGACCTTGCTCTCCTGAGTGCTAGAAGTTACTTGGACCCCAACAGACCCACAGACCACTCCACTGGGTAGTGCCTCCCCATGGTTCAGCTTAAATGTGGTTTGGAATGATCCAGGCACTCCTTCGCCCCCCAACACCCTCCTCCTCCGGGAGCTCCACAACATACCAGCCTTTCCTATCCCCCTGCCCCAGACTCACTGTGGGAGCCTGGGTGAGTACTTCCTTCCCTCCGCAGGCTTTGGCTATTCTATCTGGGGAGCAGCACGGCCCTGCTGTGCTCTAGCACACCTTCCCACTCCTGTCCCCTCTACACGGCCCAGGAGAGGGCCCTGCTGACCTGCCTCCTTTGAGCGCCATGGCCTGCCCTGCCCCAGCCACATGGGCTGTCTCCTCCAGTGCCCACCCCAAGCCTCTGTGCCCAGCCTGGAGCCCTGCAAGGCCCCTCACCTCCCTGGGAAGCACCTTCTATCCCTCACTGACCATGCCAGTCAAACCCTGTCCTACCTTTCCTCAGAGAACAGTGTGCCATCTGCTATAACATCACCTTAGTCTGTCCTTACCACCACTTCTGTGCCTATGCTGCTGCTCCCTCTCCCCTATTAGGCTCCTGACCCCAGAACGACACCAGCCAGTCCCAGGTGCCCTCACTGTTCTGGAATTAAATGAGTGAATGCAGAGACAGAGCTAAGGAAATCACACCTCCAAGAACCCACATGACCTCGGGTGATGGTAAAAATGACAGTAACAGTGACAGATTCCCCTGATTCCGAGGCCTCAGTGACTTCTAGCACTTTGGCAACTTCTGAACACCCCAGAAACAAACAAGGGAGCAGAGCCCCGTGTGGAGCCTGGTGTGTGGGCCTAGAGCTGGGCCTGACCCGCCAGCCCTCCAGGTAAGGGACTGGTGTGGACAAACCAAGCAGAGGGCTCAGGGAGACCAAGAGGGGAACCTCCGGTACTTGGTGGGATATGGGCGGGGAGCTCTCCATTGGGAAGCAGCGGTGGTCAACAACGCAGGGAGAACCCCAGCTCCTCTGACACCACTCAGCCTCAACATCCTGTTGTAAAGTGGAATGCCACCCCGACCCGACCCTGCTGGTGACTGTGCAGGGATAACAGATAATAGGGACAAAAAAACACAAGTCTGCTGGGTGCCACGTCCCCAGGCAGCCCAGAAGAAGAAGCAGCCGCCTCCCCAAGCCTCTGCTTTTACACAGTAAAAGGGTAACAGTGGTAAGGCTGGCTTTGGAGAATTCTGGATGTCTACGGACACCTGGCAAACTGCCGAATGCTGTCTGATAAGTCATTTAAAACAAGGCAAAATTTCCTGTTCTGTCCTGACAATCTCACGGATGCAAGCAAGGAAAAATACACATGTGCTTGCTATTTTTCCCATTTCTTCTTTTAAAGAAAAAAAAAAAAAAAGAGTATAGAATCGGAGCATAAGGAATGTGGAGGTGACTTTGGCAGGTATGTCTGATTCAGCTAACATCCTCTGGGCCAATCGAGAGACAAAGGCCTGGAGACAGAGCAAGCCTCTGACAGAGCTATGACCAGAACAGCAGGTCATTTAGTAGAAAGTACCTGGATGCTTTTCTTCCCAAACTTGTTTAGGTCTTCCAGTCTCCAGGGACCCCCCACTCCCCACTCCCTGCCCAAATCACTCACTGCCAGCAAAGTCGTTCTGCACCAGGCCTCGGTAGCGCTCGTAGTTACATTTCCGCTCGTCTGACTCCTGTTCCGGGGAGCTTTGGGGAGGTCAAGATCTTGAGATCAGAGGGAGGGATGGATCCCACTCCAAGCCAGCAGGAAGAGGGACGAAGCACCCAGGCTCAGGGAGGGGAGAGTGCTCCTCCCCACCTGCACGCTTCCTTCCTAGGAAGGTGACAGGCAGGCTGGGGCAAGGACACGTGCTGCTGGTTCCTCAGGCAACCCCTTGGGGAGGCAGCTTACATGGTGGTGAGCAGTGGGGGGGTGTAGTCGGGGATGTGGTCCAGGTGGGCACGGACATCAAAGCGGTCAATCATGTTGTTGGTGTCCCCCTGCCAGGGCATCCTGAAGAGGGGAGGATGAGAGCAGGGAAGCAAAGAGCTCAGGGGCCACTGGACACAAGCACTTGCTCCCTGCCACCTGGTGCTTGAAAGCCTGGCCTGCTGCCCCTGATACCCATAGCGTGGCCTTTACCCTCACTCCCAGCTCTTAGTCCCTGATGCTGCAAAGCACTCTGAAACTACAGTCAGGCTCCTGGAACCTTGAAGAAACCACCATCTGCCCAGGGGGGAGAATGGGGCTCCATTTCTCAGGACCAAGCAACAGCAGAGAACATAAGCCAGGTACTAAGGGCTACTTGAGGAGCCTGTCACCCTGCACCCCACCCTGGCAACCTACCTTCTTTTTGCTTCCTCTGAGCCTCCGGCCTGGTCCCACCCATCCCCTTCTAAGTCCAGCTAGGGCCACCATCCCAACCCCACATGCTCCCTCACCGTCACCTTCACTCTCCTGCCTGAGTTCCCAAAGGCCTGTCTATATCCCAGAATCTCTGCCGCTGACTCCACACCACCTCCTAGTTCCTTCTGATGCCCAGTCCCCAGTCCCAGACATACTCCTGCCCCCACGGCAGCCTCACATGTTAACCGGGCTCTCTGCGGCCAGGGCCACTGCAGAATCCAGATGCACCTTGCAGGCTCGGCCATGCACCTGCAGGAACTGGGCTGGGTCCTTCTTCTGCATGGGGTAGACAGAACAGAGGTCACCACCCAGTGAACTTCAGGTCCCATCCCTATAATCAAGTTGAGGGGTGACCTGGCCTCTAATGTCAAATGGGCCACACCTCAGAGGCAAACCAACCTGCAGAGCGGCAACAGCTTAACTAACGGGGCCACCTAACCCTAGAACAGGGCACCAGTTCCTTCCTAGACAGTGGTGAGGGATCTGAACTCTGGACCAATCTTCTGCACAGACAGTACTGACATGCCCCTGCCTAGAATATTACACACCCCCAGCCCCAGCAACTCTTCATCTCCCAACAGAACCAGGTGTGAGCACTTCAGCCTGGGCCAGAGTAACAAGACTGGGAAACAGAAGAAGATGACCAACATCCTTAATTACCAGGGAAATACCAATCAAAATCACAAGGTAGTACTTCACACACTAGGAAAGCTGAAATGAAAAGGACAAAAACAAGTACTGACACAAATGTGGAGAAATTCAATTCCTCAAAAGGGTAAGCGGGGTTGGGGCACAGCTTGGTGGAGAAACACTTGCCTAGCATGTGTGAGGCCCTGCATTCAACCCAGGACCACAAAAACAAAAAAGAAAAAGAAAGTTAAATAAAGAATTACCATATGACCCAGCAATTCTGCTTCTAGATACATACCCAAAAGAAGAGAAAACAGGTACTCCAATATTTGTACTCTGATGTTCACATCAGCATTATTCATAAAAGGAAGAAGGTGAAGGCAATCTAAAATGTCCATCAATGAATGAAAAACAAATGGGGTGTGTCCACACAGTACAAGAGCACTCGGCCACCTGAACAGAGACACTGACGCCCTTGAGAGCACTGGGCTAAGGGAAAAAGCCCATCACAAAAGGCCACACACCCCAGGACTGCACTTACATGACACGTCCAGAACAGGCAAACCAGAGACAGAGGAGACGCGTAGCTGCCTAGAGCTGGCAGTGAGGAGCAAGGGGACAGGCTGCTGTGGGGCAGGCTTGCCCTCTGGGGTGAAGGAACTTTGCTAAGCGCTGACGGTACTGCTGGTTGCACAACGCACACCAGAAGGCACCGAGACAGTTGCACGCTTGACACCAGGGACCCGTGTGGTACAGGACTTCCTCAACAGAACACCACGACAAGGGAGAATGTCCCAAGTCCATGGCCCTCCAGTCTGAGCCCTGGTCCAAGGTCACAAGTCCAAGTCATCACAAAAAGGAAAGGAAAGGGAGAAGTCTAGCAGCAGCAGCAGCCACCACTCACTGCTAAGTTTCTTCAAGGCTGCAGCCCATGCCAGCCTCCTGGCATGCCTGCACTCCCCCTCACCAGCCTCGGCTGCTCCCTTGCTTACTCTGGGTCTCCCTCGAGAGTCTTCCTAACACCCTGTCTACACCGCTTCTCCAGCCCCCCTTATTTACTCTACCCCCTCAACCTGCATTCTCCTCGCGCATCTGCCCCCAACCGCCTCCCACACCAGCACAGGTACCAGCACCGGCTCCTGGGAGGCAGGGATCTGTTTGTTCACTGCTTTGTCCCCAGGGCCAGGCCCACAGGACACTCAGGAGCACAGAATAAGGAAGGGAGAGCTAATCCTCACCAAGAGAGGAGACCACGCCGCTCAGCTCAAGAACAAGCACCTGCCCCAAGTTTCCAAGGCTTCCTCTCCTTATGGTTCCCCTCTCAGCAAACAGCAGGAACATCCTGCGACTGCAGAGCTGAGGGCATCTGAGGACTACAGCTGACGGCGGCTAGGCTGGCTCTGCACTCACTCTGCACCAGGCACCATGTCAGCTCCCAATTCCACACCAAAAGAGACTGAGGCGGGACACGCTCAAGACCAGCTGGGGCAGCACTGCTGGACTCCAACCCTCACCCTGTGCATCACCTGCTCCTGTAATTCCTCAGGTCAGGCCGCGAGCACATCCAGCTCCCTCCGGCCCGGCAGGCCTAAGACCCAAAGCTCAATGCGCTCTTGGGGCTGCTCCAGGCCAATGGCCCAGTTCCCACAGCCAAGACTCAAGGACACCATATGGAATCTGGCAAGTGAGGAAAAAAACCCTGACGAGATCAGTATCACAAAAGTAAAAAACACTGATTTCTGGGAATAAAATCCCAGAGTCTGGGGCCTGGCTCTGCTGGCAAATTCTGGAAGTCAATGAACCATATTAAAAGACAGGCACTGAGCTGAGCACCATTTTACATTTCCTCAGTCAACCAGGGAGAAATACCAGATGAGGAAAGTGGGGCTCAGAGCAGAGACCCACATGCCTAGGCCACAGAACCAATAAGAACTTGGTTTTGAACCCAGATGGGCATGACTCCAACATTGACTCCTTAATTTTCACTTTTTTTCTCAAATTTTAAAGTAACTTTGTTATTGTAAAAAGCACATAATTAAAGCACAAAAATCTAGCCCCCTTTTTTTCTTTTTTCTATTGCCAGGGTCGGAACACGGGCTACACATATGCTAAGCAATGTCTACCACTGAGCTACATCCTCAACCCTTTCTATTTTTGATTTTGAGACAGGATCTCACTCTGTCGCCCAGGCTGGTCTTGAATTCCTGAGCTCAAGCAATCCTCCTGCTTCAGACTCCTGGGTAGCTGGAACTACAGGTGTGTGCTATCATGGCTGGCTTAAATTTTTATTTTTATTTTATTTTTTTGTGGTGTTAGGGATGGAACCCAGGGCCTTGTCCATGTTCTGAATACAACCGAGCCCTTAAACATTTAAGTGTACAGTATGATGGTATTAACTAGATGCACTTACGTGCTAACTATGCAAACCTCTAAATCTTTCTCATCCTGCAAAACTAAAACTCTGTACCCTCTGAACTCCCCTTTCCCCACCTCTAGCCATCATTCTTTTTTCTGTTTCTAAGTGTCTGACTGTTTTAGTTACCTCTGTGAATGGAATCCTGCAGTACTGTCTTTTTGTGACTAGATCATTTTGCTTAGCACTTAGCATAATGTCCACAAGGTAGCAAATGGAAAGGATTAATTTTATAAACACGAATAACATTCCATTGTAAGTACATACATAAAAATGTCTTTATCCAATCATCCACCAACAGACAGTTAGGTTGCGTTTACCTCTTGGCTGTTGTAAATAATGCTATAACATTATTTACAATAGCACTCGGCCATGTGAGCTACTGGTGCACAAACGTCTCTTCATGACCCAAAATCCAAGCTGGGGCTCAGCTCAGTGGTAGAATACACACCAAGCATGCATGAGGCATCTTCAGTATCAAAAAAAAGGTCTGGGTAGATGTAGCTCAGTGGTAGAGCACCCATGGTTCAATCCCCAGTACCAAAAAGGGAAAAAAAAAAAAAATCTAAACCCTTCATTTTTTAGCAGGTGCTTCAGGGATCAACCAGGGTCTCATGCACAGTAGACAAGCACATTACCACTGAATTACCCTGCCAACTTGCCAAAATCTACTTTCTTTTTGCTCAGTTCGAGAACAAGCACCTGCCCCAAGTTTCCAAAACATCTCCTTGTTTTTGTGGTCCTGGGGATTGAACCCAGAGGCACTTAACCACTGAGCCATATCCCCAGCCTTTTTTATTTTTACTTTAAGACAAGGTTTTATTAAGATGCTGAGACTGGCTTTGAATTTTCGATCCTCCTGCCTCAGCCTCCTGAGTTACTGGGATTACAGGCATGTACCACTGCACCCATCCCAAAATCTACTCTGAATCATTAAGACCACCCTGCTTCTAGGATCAGGTGGGGTCAGAGGAGTTCATTCATTCACTTGCTAACTCAACTTTTTTGTCAGGCACCAATATGTAGCAGGCCCTATGCTAGGGCACAGCAATGACTGAGATGACCTTGGCCCTGCCCTCCTGGTTCACAGTGCTGTGTGGGACACAGACCTGTCCCACACAGAAATGACCTAGCATGTGCAGTGCAGCCTAGGGGAATGCTGACCCAGCCTGGGGAGCCAGCCTGGACCTTCCTACAGCAGGCCATCTGTTTATCTCCCATTTTCATGTCAACAGAGGACTTTGTTTCTTTAATCAAACCACTGACTAAAGAGCAATGACAGAACCAGAGTCAGGTACAAACTGAAACAGGGAGAGAGGAGGCACCAAGGACAAATCAGGAAGAGAGAAAGCAGCTGTGTCCAGACGCACTCCTTCAGCCCATCAGCCACCCTCAGTTTCTTCACAGATGCCCTTCAGCCTCTTCTCTCAGCCCGAGAAGATGGGGGGCCTGCGTAAGCAGCCCATCCCCTCCTCAAAGCAGCCACCAGCCACTGGCCAGCCCTCTCCCACAGCCTGGCAGCACACTTCTGAATGCAGATCACATTCCTATGCGGGGACACTGGCTGCTTGTACAGGCCTGTACCACAAAGCACCCCACAAACACTTGTTTCAGAGTTCTCCCAGTCTAGCAGTGGGGGATGCCACCACCACTGTCCTGAGGGGAATCAAGCTGGGAGGCACCTTGCTAAGAAGGAAGCCCAGAATCCCAGGCCTCCTGAGTTTTCTTTCCTCTCTGCCACCCCTTGGCCTGGATCAAAATTCCAGCTCTATGCTACCACTCTACCACAATTACTGTCACTGACAGTAAGAGGTAATATTTACTGGACAGTGATTCCTCTAGGCAGGCTCACACTCAGAGGTCTACATGGCCAACACTAAGAAATCTGCAAGAGAGCTGTGTGCCACCATGCCTGGTTTTATTTTCTTCTTTTTCTGGGCAGTACTGAGGACAAGGGTGCTCTACCACTCCAGCCCTTTATGGTTTGTTTGGGTTTTTTAGTGGTAGACGGACACAATGCCTTGACTTTATTTACTTTTAAGTGGTGCTGAGGATTGAACCAGGTGAGTGTTCTACCAGTGAGCCACAACCCCCGCCCAACCCTTCATGTTTTTGACACAGGGTCTCATTAAGTTGCCCAGGTTGCCCTTGAATTTGTGATCCTCAGCCTGTTGCTAGGATTATAGGCATGAGCCATCACACTTAGCTCAAGGGAGCTGTTCTTGTCTTCCATTAACTGACGATAATCCCCAATCCCCTGCTTTGGTAATAACAGAACTCCATACCTGGTCAAGACCACCCAGAACAAAGTCTACACCTCTTAGCTTCCCTGGAGTTGTAGGTGACCATGGGACTACTTTCCAGACAATGGGATATGGGCAAAGGATCATGGGAAAATATCTAGGAACTTTCTTAACTAACATGAGCAACTCAACTTTGTCCCTTTTCTCTCCCTTCTTCCTCTCTGCTGGATGGGATGAAGACACGATGACTAGAACCCGAGCAGCTCTCTCAGACAGGAAAGAGAATCTGTATGCAGCAGAACCACAAACAAGTAGCTTAGATCCCAAACAGAAATGGCTCCTCTGTTCATCACCTTTGCATCATTGCTGCCTACCTCTCAGGCCTACTGGAAGAACTAGGAAGGATGTACCAAAGCAGTGGGCAGGGAGCCTGGCACACCATACCACCATAATAAATGGTAGCTATTACTGCCTGAATGCAAATGGCTTCTGACCCACTGCTGGGGCCTCAATTATGACCAACACAGATCCATGCCCTGCCATCAGTCACATTCAAGTTATTCTGGTACCACTAGAGATGGTCTTTCTCACCACCCAGTGGATCCTTCCTGGGTGACATAGCAAGCAAGGAGCTCTTGAAGCTTCCTGCTCTCTGCAGAGTGGGATAAGAGCAACCTGCATTGATCTCTGAATATCTGTGAGATTCAAAAACATCCACACAGATAGGGGCAGTGGCACACACCTGTAATCCCAGCAATTCAGGTGGCTAAGGCAGGAGGATCACAAGCTTTAGGCCAGCCTGGGCAACTTAGCAAGACCTTGTCTCAAAATAAAAATAAAAAGGGCAGAAATGTAAGCTCAGTGATAAGAGTACTGCTGGGTTCAATACCCAGTACAAAAAAAAAAAAAAAAAATCCACACATCTAAAACCCTCCCTGGTGCCAAAGAAGGGGCAATTAAGTGGCAACTACTATTGTTAATACTGTTTTCTTTGTCTTTTCTTTCAAACCACATTTGCTAGGTCCAAACTTGGGATGTAAATGTGATCCAAAAATACCTAGTTCCAATCTCAAAAAGTTGGGGGTGTGTATATGTATACATTCATAAATATGCTTTATATTATATATACATTTCAAATGTGTTACATTCCACAAAGGAGGACAGTGGACTATGATGGCATTTATAGGGGACATCTAACTCAGTTTGGGGATCAAGATAAGACTTCCCTGAAGAATGAGATCTAATAATGAACAGAAGTTAACCAGGATGGGAAGAGGTCATGCAAAGGTCCTGTGGTCAGAACCCTTGGGCAAATGGCAGAATGGCAAGGAGGCCACGATGGCTTAAGAAAAGTAATGAGGCAGAATGCAGTGGCATGACTATAGAGGTTGGAGCAAAAGCCAGCCCATGGTGGGCAGGGGTGTAACTAAGTGGTACAGTGTTTGATTAGCATACACAAGGCCCAGGGCTCCATCCCCAGCACTGGTGGGGAGTGGGGGGGGGTGTCACACTAAAGGCTGTGGTGAGGAGCTTGAACACTAGGGAGCCAAGAAAGATTTCTGAGCAAGGGACAAAGTTAGCTTTGTGCTTTAGAGAGATCTTCCTGAGGGGGTGCACACCTGTGATCCAGGCAACACAGGAAACTGAGGCAGGAGGCCTCAGCAACTTAGTGAAAGCCTGTCTCAAAAATAAAAAGGACTGAGGATATAGCTCAGCAATAAAGCACCCCTCAGTTCAAGCCCACTGCCAAACAAAAAAACAAAACAAACAAATAAACAAAAACACCTCTCTGGCCCTCTAAAGATGGTGGAAGAGAGAGAACCAGAAGCTAGGAGAACAAGAGGAGGCCGCACAGTGACATAGAGTGTCTATGCAAAATCATCTAACAGAATTGAACCTGGTAAACCGGCCCATTTCAAGCTGGGGACCCAAGGACAAGGAGGAGTTAAACAGTGAGGGGAGGAATTACAGGCCAAGGCCCTGTGGTGGCAGAAGTGGAAAAAGGCCAATGGCACTGTCCAAGAAGAAGCGGAGAGGCCAGTAGAGGACAGACCACAAGGGCTTTGTAGGTCAAGACATGGAGTTTGTTTTTTTTCTCCAAAAGCAACTGAAGCATCAAACAGGAGAGGGAAGTGGTCAGATGTCACTTGGTGAATACTGATGGCATGGCTACTCTGTGCCAAACCAAACCTCAAGAGTGGTGAACACTCTAGAGTCCCAGGAACACAGCAATACGCAACACAGACGACATTCGACGTGGAAGAGGCAGTCTTGTGTCTGCACTGCTCAGTGTTACAAAATCCTCCCTTCTTCCTGCCAATGCCACATCTGCACTCAGAGGCTGCCCCAAACTGTATGCTATCACACATACATCCTCAGGCCCTCCCTGTTGATCCTACTCAAGAAACAATGAGGGGGGCTGGGGCTGGGGCTGAGTGGTAGAGCACATGTCTAGCATATGTGAGGCATTGGGTTCGGGTCTCAGCATCACATATAATAAAATAAAGGTCCATGAACAACCAAATTTTACCTGGATGACCAGGGCTCCACCCACCAGAGAATCTCCCACCCCAGACAAAAGGTGGGACACTCACAATCTTTTCATAGTATTCCCGCCTCCGTTCTGCCCTCTTCTTGTAGTCAACCATCATGCCTCGAAGCTTCCGCTCATGCTTCCGAGCCTCGTGCCACATTGTGGTGAGGCCAAGCCTGAGGCCTCAACCTAGGGGACGAGGGGATGAGGAGTGTCAGATGGGCAGAACCAGTCAACTAACAAGTGGTGCCATGTCTCAGCTTAGGGGGAAGAGAATTGAGGCCGGGATCTGAGGGCCTGATGCTCAAGTGTATCCCTGACAGCTCGGACCCAGGAGCTTGAGCATTCTGACAGCGCCTTAGGTGACCGGCGAGAGCACCTCAGGGAAGGAGTGTCCTAGATTCCATGAGCAGAGTGGGGATGAAAGGTTGTGGAACGGAATGTCTGAGGCAGAACCCCGAGCAGCTAGGGCTGACGCCCAAGGGAAGAGCTGAAGGGCTCTGAGCTGAAAGGGCTGAGAGGGGCCACCCGTGGGGCTGGGTGCAGGGACGGTCTTGCAAGTGATATGGACGAAAGCAGGTGGAGGAAGGGCGAAATTTCACCGGAACACTGGCGTGGCGGGCAGGCGGGGGTCGAGGACAGGTGAAGGGCGTGGATGGACGATGCTGCTGGGGGGGGGGAACGTGGGGTCTGCTCAGAGAGAGTAGGGCTGAGGGGTAAAGAAGGGCTGTGTGGAGGGAGCGGAATCCAGGTAAAATGCCTGGAAGGAGGTGGCTGCCGGGAGAGGGTGGGCTGAGTCGGGGTCAGTGTGTGTGGACAGGGGCGGAGCCCACGAGTAGCGACTGAGATTGTGGCCCGGGTCAGGCCCGAGTCGGACGACGCGAATCGGGCCCCCGTCCGGCCAGGGGCGCGGCCTGAC
>NW_026000205.1:5141202-5146425 GCF_001458135.2 Marmota marmota marmota
TATAAGAGACAGCGCCTGCACTCACCGGCTGGTCGCCGCCTCCCACTCTTGCGCTCGCGCGCGGCCCGCACCGGAAACGGAAATGGGGAGCCGTGCAAGGGGTGGGTGGTACGTTGCGAACGCACTTCCGCCGGCGCTGAGGCGGGCGCGTCCAGGGTGGGCGGGGCCTGGAGGCGGCAGAGGAGGTCCCCCGGGGCTCGGCGGCCCGACACGCTCGGTGTTTCCCAAGCGGAGACAAGGAACCCCCAAGAATCAACATTTTTATTGGGAAAATGCCCGCCCACTGTCAGGTCTGGGGAGGGGCCGCGGGTCTGCCGCCTTACTCCTGTAGAGTTTATTTTCGGGATACGTCCAGAGAAGGTACCCCCCACGGGTGGGCGTCTCACCCGGGCCGCGCCCCTTTCTCTCTCCCGACTCCGTTTTCTCTTTTGTAAAATAAGATAAGGGGAGACCAGTGCTGCCGAGCTTCTCGCCACGCTGAGCATGTCCGATTAGGATACCGAGGTCGAAGGCTGACCAAGGGCCCAGGGGGATGGGGGCGTTGGACCGACCCTTGGCCGGGTTCGCAGGGTTCCTCCAGCTACCTCCCCACCTAGTGCCTCTCCTCTGGCGCCGCGGGCTACGTGGCTTCAGGCCCCCGGGGACAGGAGGCCACTCCCCGAAGGCTGCCTCGCGGTACTGATTGGGGAACATGTTGCTGCCCACGAGGCTGGCGGTGCCTCCGTCTCCCGAGCCGGCGGCTGAGTAGGAGTCCAGCGTCAGTGGCTCGGGGCCAGGGGGCTCCCCGACTGCGACCCCTGCACCCCCGCTGGCGGGGACAGAGCTGACGAGTGGCGGCGCTGGGGGCAGCAGGTCCAGCATAGTGAAGAACGTGGGGGTCGTGGGGTCATAGGCAAAGCTGTCATCCAGGAGGTCAGGCTCGCAGGGAGGCTCCAGGCCGGGCAGGGACACGGTACCGGGGAAGAATTCTGTGTCTGGCAGCAGGGCTGAGGGCGGGAGGTACGGGCCTAGGGGATGAGAAGAGAAGTGCAGCGGACTTAGGGCCAACTTTTGGCAAAACACTAATCCAGACACAACACCCCATACTAAATGCATTGTTGAGGTAGAGGCTATCACCATTCTCATAATAAGCAAACTGAAACTCTGAGACAAAATAACTGGAAGTCACACAAAGCTGTCTAGTTGGGAAACCAGGACCAAACCCACACTCCTGCAGGGCTGTGAGCAGTTTTCACCAAGAATGTGGAAAGGGAGGAGCTGCTATGCCACCTTCAATGAAGCAAAATCTCCACACCAGTGAGATTCCTAAATTATCAGTCCCCAAGATGGAAAGTGAAATGATAAGTGTTATTGGAGCCTGTCTTCCTCTTTTTCGGATAAGACAAACCTAATCAACAAAGGTTAATACACCTGTAATCCCCGCAGCTCTGAGGCTAAAGCTGGAGGATTGGGAGTTCAAAGCCAGACTCAGCAACTTACCAAGGTGCTAAGCAATTCAGCGAGCCCCTATCTCTAAATAAAATGTAAAAAAGGGGGGATGTTGCTCAGTGGTTAAGCACCCCTGGGTTCAATCCCCAGTACCATAAGAAAGAAAAGAAAAAAAAAAAAAGACGAGACCCAGACCTAGTCATAGTCCCTGCATCCCGTACAGCTTAATGCGGACACGGGACTAAGTGGAACCTGGGCAGGAGGTGGAAACTGCAAATTGAAAATGGAAAGAGCTTGGGTTTCTGATGACCTTGTAGCCACCAGATCATACCTGGAGAGCTATCGTTGTGCTCTTTATGTGAGAGGAGAAGTTCTATCTTTTTTTTTTTTAATCTTTTCTTTATTGTTGACTGACCTTCATTTCATTCATTTATTTATACGCGGTGCTGAGACTCAAACCCAGTGCTTCACACATGCTAGGCAAGTGCTGTACCGCTGAGCCCCAGCCCCAGCCCCAAGTTCTATCCTGTTAAAGCTCCTTTTATTTTGGGTTTTGATATGAATACAGTTAAATATGAGCATAACAAATGCACATGGCATTCCTGATTTCTAGCAAATTCCTAACATACTACTATAATAAATAACTATGACATGATCTCACTAAATTCTGACAAGGACCTTAACAGTGAGAGGTTACAGACGCAAATGATGGGAACACCAGCTTAAGGGAATAATTCTATAAATTGGGCTTACTGTGCTGACCTCCACATGCTTGCTGTTTTGGGGGCTGGGGTTCTGGGAGTTGAATTCAGAGGCACTCAACCACTAAGCCCCATCCCCAGCCCTATTTTGTATTTTTTTAGAGACAGGGTCTCACTGAGTTGCTTAGCACCTTGCCATTGCTGAGGCTGGTTTTGAACTCAGGATTCTCCTGTCTCAGCCTCCCCAGCCACTGAGATTACATGCTTGCACTATGGTGCCAGGCCCATGCTTGCTTTTAAAACACAATTTACCCGTGGCCCTGTCTGGCTTAAGTTCATAGGATATGTTATATTCCTCAGAAATAACCTGTAACCTGCACGGGAAATGCAGGCCTGAAATGCTGATAAGAACACAAGTTACCCTGGGGGGGGGGGTAGATTTTTGTGACCTTTACACAGAAAGCAGGGAGATAAGAATAATTGCCCCTAACCATAAAATCTATAAGAACAAGTTCCAATTAGAACTGGTCAGCAAGGGTCAAAGTGACTCAGAGTTGCCTTGGAACTTTACCATGTGCAATGGGGACTTAAAAAGTCATCCTGCCGTCCATCAGAAATCAAGAGGTAGGGCTGGGGATACTGTTCAGTTGGTAGAGTGCTTGCCTCACATGCACAAGGCCATGGGTTCAATTCCCAGCACCACAATAAATAATTAAATAGGTTGGCTGGGGTTGTGGCTCAGGGGTAGAGCACTTGCCTAGCACACCTGAGGTTGCAGGATTCAATCCTCAGCACCACGGAAAAAATAAATGAAGTTAAAATAAAAAGTCATGGCTGGGGTTGTGGCTCAGTAGTGGCACACTTGCCTGGTATGTGTGGGGCACTGGGTTCGATTCTTAGCACCACATATAAATAAATAAAGGTCTATCAACAACTTAAAAAACAAAACAAAAGCCAAGAGGTGGACCTGGGGGGCGGGGGGACTCTGGAAACTTCCTGGATCCCAATAAAACTGTAGGGCAGGATGGGTATACCATCCACCTCCTCTCTGAGAGGACCCACCCTCTCCCTTGAGAGTGTCCCCTTCCCCTTCTCCTGTCCCTTCTTATAAACTCATGCCTGCTTCTGGGTGATATTTCTGAACTCTTTCTGGCATAATCATGAGAACCGGGGACAGAGGCTGCCTTAGCTCTGTGACACGCTCTAGCCCTATAGCATGAGGTAGAGTCGCCATCTGACAGATGAGCAAACTGAGGCATAGATGTCACAAAGCTACAAAACTGTGGACCCATTTCAAACCCAGAGTAAATCCTCAGGCTGTGCTGCTAACCGTTACCCTAGTGCCACGGTGGCTTTGCCTCAGGAATGAGGGAGAGAAACAGATCAGATAGATGAATGATCAGATAGAGAGAATAAATGAACAGATAGAGAGGATGAATGAACAGATCAGATAGAGGGCTCTGGGGACCAGAGAGGTTGGCGGAGTGCGCTAGGATTGGTGGTTGCTAGGGCTGGAGCTGTTGGGCCTTGGTTACAAGCTGAGAGAGGGTGGGGACAACCTGTAGTACTGCTAACTTCCAGGGTGGGACTGGCTGGAGTGGCCATGGCTCAGCAGCCTGAGTGGTTGGTGGCTGGCTCAGGGGTGGGTGCCCTGGACTGGCTGGGTGTTTGGCAGGAAGCTTTTTTAGAGCTGGGAGTTAGTGGGTCAGTGGGTGGGAAGGCTTCTTTGGATGGCAGCCAGTTAGGATTGGAGTGGTGAGACCTGGAGCTGGCATGTGAGCTGAAATGAAGGCAGTAGTAGCACAGCCCAGAGGGTGGCCAGGATGGAGAAGGCCCTGAACTTGAGATTGGCTGGCTGCGTCCACCATTGTTGATGTACCATCCAATACATGGGGCACCCACATCATCCCTCCATACAGATGCCTAGTCTTCCAACTCCCTGCTCCACTGCAGATCTGACACATGGTGACCTCAGGTAAGAGACTTCACCTCTCTAGGCCTCAGTTTTTTTGCCTATAAAACGGGTGGAATGACAGAACCTCCTTCACAGGATGACTGTGCAGACTAAATGAGTAGCCCATACCGAGCACTGAGGGCTCTCTTACAGTGTCCGTAAAAAGATAAACACTTAAAAAAAATTTTTTTATGCCAGGTGTGACAGTGCATCCTGTAATCTCAGCTACTGGGGAGGCTGAGGAGGGAGGACCATGACTTTGAATTCAGCCCGGGCAACTTAGTGAGATTCTGTTTCAAAAAAAATTTTTTTTTTGTTCATCCCAGAGCACCGGGTTTCCAGGGCAGTCTTCTATCCAGCTACTGTGAGACTGAACAGAGCAGCACCTTCAGGATGGCCATTCTCTACATTAAATTTGAAAAGCTCAGCGAGGTGAGTACATAGTGAGAGCAAATCATCTGCCCAGCAGGGATGGGATGGCAGCCTCCTTTTTTTTTTTTTTTGGTACTGGGGATTAGACTCAGGGGCACTTGGCCACTGAGCCACATCCCCAGCCCTATTTTGTATTTTATTTAGAGACGGGGTCTCACTGAGTTGCTTAACGCCTCACCATTGCTGAGGCTGGCTTTGAACTCTTGATCCTCCCGCCCCAGCCTAGGGATCATAGACTTGCACCACCGGCCTGGCGTGGCTGCCTCCACTCTGTCTCCAGAACCTATTCCTTTCCTTTGCTGTGGCCGGCTCTGTTGTGAGCGCTGGCCGGGGGAGCTGCTGGAGGAGCAGGGCTGCCGTGCTTCCTCAGCCCATCCCAGGGCCAGAGGCTCGCAGGAAGCTGGGACCCACCTGGGCCGTGGCTGGGCAGGAAGTGGTCCAGGAAGACTGGCTTCTTCTTCCGTCGTTTGCTTTCGATGCCATGGGGGTCTAAAGGAAGGGGAAACAGAGATAAGGACCCCTCAACTGTGGGACAGGGAAGGACAGTGGGATCAGCCATCCCCTCCAAAGGTCCTGGGGATGGGTGTGGAAGGGGGCACAGGGAACACACCAGAGCCGTTCAGCTCCCCGAGGACATCGGGCAGTCCCCGTTTCCGCTTCTTGTCCACACCATAGCTGTCTGTTAGAAACACGGGGGCGGGGGGGGGG